>NC_045153.1:15003564-15187168 GCF_900700415.2 Clupea harengus
CCATCCTCGAAAACCAAAATCCAACAGAAGTGTTGTGGTTGATTTAGGTCCAAAACCTCTAACACCTATCTCTACTGGTCTTGTGTGCGCTTGCTCCTTCGCTTCCGCTACCAGTTCCGCATACTTTAGCTTCTTCCTTTCAAAGGCTTCCTCAATCGCATCTTCAAAGGGAATCGTTAACTCAGTAAGGTAAACAATGCGCTTGCACTCAGAATACAACACACTGTCTGGTCTCATACCAGTCAGAACAAACACACTGTGGAACACGGAGTTGCCTTTCGACAACAGCCAGCAGTCTCCAATCCTGCGCTTTGCCCCATTTGCCAGTACTCTTTATGCCTAGTGTATTGTCTCTGTCATTAACTGACAAAGTTAACCTCAACTAATTTATTCTCCAACAAACATGTCAATGATTTTAAAACCTGACATGTCTTCATGTGTAGCGTCTCTGGGTCAAGCTAGTTTTCCAACCAGACAGAACATGTTTTAATGAGCCAATACCTATACACAACTTGCAGCTTCCGTCTTCACCCACCCACTGACTGAGGTTCTGAAGGAGTTGGTAGGACATCATAAGTGGCTCCAACAATACATTTAATGCAGTTAGTGACCATAGCCCACAATTCTCTCTAGCCGATCTTCCTCTTCTCAACATTTTACCAGTTCATCCTTTGTCCTTGCTTTGCTTGAGAAGCCGCTGCTGTTTGTCTAATTTTAGAGTGGTGTGAGAAAGTATGTTTGAATCAGGAGAAAATGTGTACCATGATATATCATGCATTAGAAGATGTCATGTTCAAGTGTGAGTCTATTAATCCAATTATGGTTTATTCATTATCTGATCCCTTTGAGCATTTGTCATGTAATCGCCTCTCCTTAGAATAAGTCCTTTGTCACATTGATATGGTCAGTGGATGTATGCCTGTGCGCATGTACTGAATGTGTGTGTGTGTGTGTGTGTGTCTGCGTGTGCGTTTGTGTATGTGTGTGTGTGTGTGTGTGTTAATGTGGTATTGCCTCTGATCCCCTCTAAAATTACATTCAAATGAACCTGGACGCCTCATATTAGAACCCATGTGAATAAAGCCATCAATGGCAGCCGACTAATCACAATGTATTAATCACAGAAATTCAATTACGGTATGGTGAGTCATTTAGGGGAATTACAGATACAGTATTATACGTATAGCTCAACTCTTATGTCAGCCTGGGTAATTTCCCCAGCAGATCTCTTCCTGTCTCCACCACCCACCCACCCACCATCCTCTTCTCTTCCTCGCTCTGGCTCGTTGCATAATTGTGCTTCTGAAATATTGTGCATACTTTCAGATGACTCTCGTTTTTTTTTTCTCTCTCTTTGACTGCAATGAGATGGCTGCTTCTCCCCATCTTGGTCACAGGCGTTTAGAGGTGATGGTGAGGGATATGAGCGTTTAAGCTGTGATCATTGTTACTCTGTGAAGAAGCATGTTGCTTGAGAGCATCCCCTGCTTGGAGATTATGCATGTCTGCAGCATAGAGCGCTTGCAGTTGCGTGATTCGAGCTCCCTGATAAGCGTGTCATTTTGTTTCGTTTTTGTCGGAGAGCTTGGAATAAAGAGGGGCAAAATCAGGCACAGATAAGAATGAACATAAGCATTAAGATCCTGTGAGAATTTGAGCGGGCATTTGATTGACTGAGCGACTGCAATCAGTTTTTAATCAGTTCGCTCTCAACAAGCGTGTCATTTTCATGCACTATCATTTGCCTCAGAGACAAAGAGCCACTGATGTCAAGTCCTCTCTCAACTGTAGGTGAAATTTAAGACGATACAAGAGCTCATGACCTACAAAAAAGTTTTCGAAGTGAAGCGAATAGTTAATTATGCCCTCACAAGGTCTTGACGATGTGGCTGAGAAAAAAGATTCTTTTGCCAAGGATTGATAAACAGTCCTTTTACATTGTCCTAATTATTTAGCAATGACTTATAAAATATATAAATGGTAATTAACTCTTAATACGTTTGCATTAATGGTATTAACAATGGCTACACCAGACAGAGTAGCTGCCAAGATTCTAATATCAGAAAACCAACCAAAACCAACGCTAAAATTCATATAGACATCTTATAGCAATGATGAACAATGAAACCATACTGCAAAGTTTTACCTGATTAAAGAATTGCAATATGCAAAAAGTCTTACATATGTAGGGCATGGCAAATACCCATGTCCACATCCTTCATACCTGCCCTCAGCTCACGCCTATCCCTCACCAACACCTCCCCAACCCCCCCACCCCCCACCTCAGGTAAGAAGAGAGTCCAGCATGCCCCCCAGCAGCCTGAACACTTGCTACCACTCCCCAACACCCCCCCCCCCGCAAGCCCCAATGGTCGCTATGCTGCTTTAGACCCGTTAGCACATATCTCATCTTCAGAGCCACGGACCGCAGATGCAGCAGATAAGGTCCGATCTTAATTAAGGCGCTCCCTCCCCCGCTGGGCCAGACAGTGGGCTGTACGGGCCGTGCCGCACGCCGCCTCAGCCCCTCTCATCGCCGTTTGAAGACCGTCAGATGAAAGCGGCGGCGGCTCTCCACGTGGCGCGGTATCATTACTTGAGCCCAAGCGATCTTAATTAAAAAGCGTTGCGTGTTATTTGCCATAACAAAGGGAGATTTGAGTTCATTTAAATCCAATTATGCCCGGACAGTATCTCCAAAGACGAGGGAGTAATTGCTGTTTGAACATGCAGGCCTTTGTTCTATCGGCATGAGATTAATAAATGTAATCACAACACTGGGTAACACCAGCGGAGATAGGAGAGGGCGGCGCACTCGCACTCTAAACACTTTGATGGCGTCGGCTCACCGGAAACTACCTGTGAAACTGTTTCTGGTTCTTGACAAAGGCTTCTGATTTCCTCACCTCTGTTAGCTCTCTTGGCACAGTACATTGAACATGTCCATGTCATCGAATCCGGCACGAAGATCACTGTCAATAACTGACAATAAAACAGTGTACATCTGTAGTTATTCACAGAGCATTAAAAACGTTATGATTCTGGGTCAAGATACCCCATTTTATATCATGACCATTGGTTTTAAATGCTTTAGAAAAAGCTGTTTTCTCTCTCTGGTTTCGCCCACTCCCCACTGGCTCAGGTGGCCCTCGTTCAAAGCCTCCTAGTGAGCCAGTGCCTGGATCAATAGCTCACATCCCTGCCCTGTGGTTCAGAATAAATAATCTGTTTAAAGGGAATGCTATCGATAGTGGGGGGAGGCCTACCCACCTCTCTTCAGGGTCCTGAATCAGCACTATCTATTATCCTGTCTACCCCCCCTATCCCCTATGCCTCCCAAATCCCCAAACCCTTACACACTGATCAGCCATACCTGATCAGACTAGCATTGACCCCTGCACTCTGACCCTACTGTCTGATGACCTATTGATCATGTCTGGACATGAGCGGGCCTAACTGAGGACAATGAACAAAGAGCAAGTGGATGAATAAAGGTTTGAATTGGACAGACTTTTAAAGATAAACTAATAATGAAACGTTCAGAATGCTCCCAAATGTAATAACGTTAATGGTATTGTAAGGGGATTCTTTTTAACAAGGTGGGCAAAGAGTCATACATGAATGAAAGAGACAGAGATGGGGATGTTTACTCAAACATCTGGTAAAAGCACGCACACTAAACAATTGAAAACCTGTTGCCTGTGTATGGAAATAGAATTCAGAAGTGTTTCATCTTCAGATGAAAGATATCAAAACTACGGTAGAAAATTGAGTTTGATGTGGGTACCAGTACCTGTCAGATTGAATAAAACACCCCATTTTTGATCTGACAAGAAGGGGAGGAAACAGGAAGGGTATCTATCTAAAACAAGAATAAAAAGAGAGAGAAAAAAATAAATCTATATTTCTCCAAGGCCCAACTTTGCCTCAAGGTAAACTGTGAAGACTGGAAGAGGATCCTCTCTGCCCCTCCTTCCTCCCTCCATCTCTCTTTCTGTCTCTCTCTCTCTCACTCGCTTCTTCTGGTTTGTTGTGTTTTTATGTAAGCAGTAAATCTATGAGTCTGACCTTCTGTTTTGTATTGCCCGAGGCTCTGTCTTCAGAATGTATGCGTTCATCCTCTGAGAGATCTGAATCAAATCTCTATAAATATTCTGCTGCTTTTTCGCTGCTTCTCCGCGGACCTCGACGCTAATGCATTCGGCTCCCCTGCCCGGCCCGACACGCCATCCTCCCCATGGTCACCCAACGCAACACAGAGGAAAGCGAACACTGCCAGCCAGGCACTGCCAAAGTGACTCACTGCCGAGGAGCGTCTCAAAGCTCTCAAGATTCAACCCCCTGGTGACTGGCTGTGTCTCGCCACGAGACGTTTAAGCTGGTATTTTTATGGTGATGCAGGGCTAAAGTGTACAAAATTGTGGGAAATATGTCCTCTAAAAAATATATGTTATGGATTTTGAAATGCAATGCAAATCACTGAGATAAGCATATATGAATATGTACAGACTAGACTGTATAATGTGCATTTAACATTCGCCAAAAAAATCGATCTCATTATGCTATACTTCTTGTGTGTTTGAGAAGTTTGGAGGTACTATTCAGAGAATCATAAACTCAAGCTCAAATAACTCAATCTTACTTGTCTCTGTACATCAAATTATAGAATCTGTCTGATCAGCAAGATGGTCTAGATTGCAAAATTATTTGATGGCTGACTGAGACAATCAATGTAACAGCAGGGAAAGTGTGCGCTTAGTTGTATTTTCATTTGATATCATTCTCCAGCAGGTGCAGATGTGAGAATGCATGTTCGTATGTTGGTTTCATAACTACTCACCTATGAAAGTCTTTTTGTGTCTATAGTCTTCTGTGTGAAGGTGTGTGTGTGCGTGTGTGCGTGAGTGTGTGTGTGCGTGTGTGTGTGTGCGTGTGTGTGTGTGTGTGTGTGTGTGTGTGTGTCTGTGTGTGTCAGTGTGTGTGTGTGTATGTGTGTGTATGTGTGATTGTGTGTGTGTGTGTGTGTGTGTGTGTGTGTGTGTGTGTGTGTTTGTGTGTGTGTGTGATGTGCGTTTGCGTGTGCGTGTGTGAGTTCCCTGCTGGAGGAATCGATATAGCTCAGCAGTCAGCAGTCCACATCTCGTTTGCCCTGAACTCCCTCACTCTGCATCTCCTCTGCTCCTCCCTCCCCCATCTTCCTCCTCCTCCTCCTCCTCTCTACCTCCCTTGCTCTCCCTCTCTCAGCTCCTCTCTGAATAAATGTCAGGCCTCTTCAGACAGACCGCGTCACTGGGGAGAGATCTTGGCCTTGTGAAACATTATTGACTCACTTTAACCCACATTTCGAAGCACTCCACACAGCTAGGGGGGAGGTGTAAGATGGAAGGGGGATAGGGAGGAGGAGCACGTCTCACGTTCGTTGGGGGGGGGTGGGATGTTGGTGGATGTCGCTCCTGCTCGTGTTCTGAGCCGACCTGCTAACCGCCCCATCTGCTATCTGAATTTCACCTGAAATGCACAAGAGAGGGTTAAAAGGTCACCGCAAGAGGTTAAACCCAACATTAGTCAGAGCCCAAGGTGACGGAGGTCACCTCTAGCACTGGGCAGGCCCCCCAAAGGTCAAGGTTCGGAGGTCGCGTGGTAGCTGGCGTTGGCTCACGGTCAAGTTGACAGAGCCGAATCTCTGAAGGGGGGTGGAGGGGGGGGGTGAAGTTTACGTTCGCTGTGACCTTCGAGCCAATCAATACCAGCAGAGCATCTGTGCACCTCGACCACAGCACTAACCCTGGCGGAGCTCCGGGAGCTCATTTAAATTCTCATTCGCTTATCCATTCTCACATTCTCAGCCTCCACCGGAACTCACTTTAAAAAAAAAAAAAAAAACTCCCCACTCCTTTTTTTATTCCCCTCTGAAGGTGTATTTGCCTTGATCTCCTATTTGACCGCACACCCCGGCGTCGCCCCTGATCCCTTTGTGCAAAGGCAGATTATACCTGGCTTCTATGGACAGTATTGTATTGAGCTGCCACTCTTTTTTATGCTTAGTGTACATTGGTGCATTTTTAGCAAAAAGGCAATTACACACATGACCAAGCTGATAGCCAGAGAAATAGCTTCAGCCTTTATCAGTCCGGCAGAGGGGCGCTGCCGTTTTTCTATGGGGCCGGCTGGCTGTTGTAGTTTGCATTTCAATTAAAACAGAGAGAATGCCACTCGCGTTTTTTACTCGAAAGCAATTGTGCCACTGGGTTACACGTCAGGATGCAAGGCAAGCCTGTTTTTTATTTTTTTTTATTTCAGCGGCCCTATACAACACAAGAGCGAAGCTCACATAGAGGTAGAATAATAGTGTGTCCTTAGTCGTGTTTCAAAAGGTAATCAAGCTGCTTTTACAGTGCTGAATATATAGCTTCCTTACCATCCTGTCTCAATAGTCAAAATGGCCATTTAGTCAAGATGAACTCACAGATGAAATATTGTGATTTTGGATGCACTGTAGTCTATTATTTCTAGTTAAGCGACCTTAGTTTTGTTGAAATTATACATTTGGACCACTTAGGAAGCTATTATATTAGTACACCCTTTGCATGCAGAGACGTGGCTCTTGTCAAGGCTAAAAGAATGGCTATTACCGGCGAGACCTCTTCCAGTGGCCTTTATTCCCAACACTAAATGATATGCGACTGTAATGTTAATAGGCCGCGGAGTTGTGGGCTTTTTCAGTGCAGTCAGCATGTTGGCGGTGCTGACGGAGTGAAACATGGGGAAAGGACAGCGAGTGGCAGGGGAGGGGGGCACAGGGTGGAGTCCAGAGGTGAGGCGGTAGGTGCCACCCCGCCCCGCTGACAGATGTTACCTGTCAAATGGTTTTACCTTCTGCCCCCACATTTAAAACAGCCCAAACTCACCTGTCAGTGTTTTCAGTGTACCTCTAATTTACCACTAGTCTACATTTCCTTTGGGATCAGCAGTATCTATCTATCTATCTATCTATCTATCTATCTATCTATCTATCTATCTATCTGTCTGTCTATCTATCTATCTACAGTATCTACTGTATCTATCTATCTATCTATCTATCTATCTGTCTGTCTATCTATCTATCTATCTATCTACAGTATCTACTGTATCTATCTATCTATCCATCTATCTATCTATCTATCTGTCTGTCTATCTATCTATCTATCTACAGTATCTACTGTATCTATCTATCTATCTATCTATCTATCTATCTATCTATCTGTTTGTCTGTCTGTCTGTCTGTCTATCCATCTATCTATCTACCTATGTTTATACATTTAAATGAATCGAATGGGTGTAGATTTTGACAGCAATAGCTGGGGGATAGTTTAAAAACCTATCCAGTCCAAATCCAAAGGTTAAGGTGCCTATTATGATTAAAATGGTATTACATGTAAAACAGTTCGAGAGGAGGACAGGGCTGCGCTTAAGGATGCTTAAGTCATATAGAAGTCATTCAGGGCTCTGTTGTTCCTGATAGGCCTACTCCTATGTTATATATACTGTTTATATATAGAACCCCTTTTTGTGCATTTTACTCTCTAACTCTAACTCTGTAACTGGCGCTAAAGCATTTTGGAGTTATTATTATTATATATATATATATTATTATATTGGAATAATTATTTTGCAAAGCATGTCTAAGTTTTTCCCTCTAAGACATGTATTTGGTGAGGGTGGGAGTATCGGCATAGTGTGTGGGAGTGTGGTAGCAGCAGAATGATGAAATGCGAATGAACTTTTACAAGACAGAGTGTGAAAATGTATGCAAATTTGGTGATCGGCTATGAGGCCTTGTAATGTCGGTCCTATGTCTAAAGCCAGTGCTGGTTCATGTAACCTTGGACCTGATGCTGTTGTAATTGGTGGACAGTGTTGAATGTGTGTACGAGTAATTATATTTATCATATTCATAGATTTATTTTATTATTACTTTTACTATTATTTCACTGTTTATAAAATAAAGACACAATCCTTATTTTTCTTCCTCTGTAGGGTCAATCATTTATCAATTCCACCATGAATGTTTAATCATTTCATGATATCATTAATGATTATGATCCAATCATATTCAAAAAATGATATTTGATCAAGATGCGTCTTAAATACTTGCCTGGCACAAGAACCTTTTGCTTGTCATAGTGCTTGACATGGTAGACAGTAAAATTCAGTGCAACTAACTAACAAGTATTAAGAACTGACTGAAAAGAAAAGGAGAATAAGCAGCATATTTGGTGTTAGAATGTAAGGATAGACCCAGCTGGAGAAAATGCATATGAAAAGTAATATTATAACCTATCTATCAGACAATTAAACAATTACGAGGCAAAAAGAAAATCCTGTCCTTCATCGTCTTGGCAATCGGCGCTCAAAATGTTATAGTATTAAACTATATTATCCGGAAAGTCCTTTTTAAGGCTAATCAATGCTGTTGTAACGACCCCAAAGTGGAGACAAGGGATGGCTAATTAGCACTAGGCTAATTGCTAATTGATTGATGCAGCTCCTCAGCTTTCTCTCTCCATGGGCCTCCACTGAGGGCGTTGTTTACAGTCAGGCTTCAGCATCACAGCAGACTGGAAAATCCTTAGCACAAAACATGGAAACTACAGAAAACATCTAGATATTGCTACTACATTTAATTTTAATGTTAATGTTAACTAAATACCACAAAATGTATGTAATCTTGCATATTTTCTACCTCAGAAGGTCCACACTCCTTGTGATTTCTGTGAGACGCTGAGTGACTCAAGTGAGCTCCGGGAAGTTTGGCGGGTTTGACTGTGTTCTGTCGCCCTTGAAAAGTACAGTCGTTTAGCTGCTGCGAAGCGAACCGCCACTGAACTCCTCGCTATCGCCCTGTCGACTCAGCAGAAAAAGACGAGTATAACCCGAGGACACGCTGAAATCCCCCAGCGCTACCCTGCTGCACACTGCCTGTGGCACTGTCTTTGTATGGGCGCTAATGTATTATTTACAGACAGACCTTTCTATGTATTTGATCGCACCTTGATCAAAACACACACAGCCTTACACCAAATTTCTTTTTAGTTTTTTTGTGTCTTACCTCTTCAAACTTATGGAAGACATCTGAAGTTCCAAAGATGAAACTAAAGAACTTTTCTCCCTTCTTGTTTTTCAACGTGCGACTTGAAATGAAGGCATGGGATAAAATGACATGCCTTGTAAAAACGCTAAAAACACTCGTCATCGTGCAGCATTTGGCCTTCCCTGTAAGTCACATCCAATAGGGGGAGAAACATCATTAGAAGTTAATTAAATAACAGTTACATTAGCTAGTCACGGTGGACATATTCCTTGGTTGCATACTTAATTACAAGCACGGGCCTGAGATAACTGACAACATGTTACTCCACTGGCCAGCAAATGAAGCATGTCTGATTGGTCATGTTGGTAATTGAGAATGCTAATACATTCAGCTTCTTACAGAACGAGCTCTCAGTATGGAAGGAGACACCAACAACATGAGTGACCGCAAGCCTTAATCACTCCTTCACCACTTCATCATTGCATTGTGTAATAACTGTGGAAAAGGGTCTCTCCTCTTGCCTTCTGCTCGCAACAAATAATCTCGCGCATAGTGTTTGCTGCCTTAATTACCGATCTGTACAAAATGGGATGGGAGAGAGCTGATAGATATTTTGAGATGTGTAATGTGCGAATCAGTTCTACAGAGGCGTATAGATAAGTGTGTTCGGTGTTGACTCAGTGAACTGTGTTGGCTGTGTGCCTGGGCTCTGTTGGCGGCTGTCTGCGGAGGGCTTCGGGCTATGACTACATGCCGGCCGGCCATTAGGAGCTGTCAGTCTGCGGAGGGAGCTTTGGGGACAGGCCAGGACTGGGCTGCTGTATTTGTGAGCCCCGCTACTGCACATCTCATCAGATCTGCAATCCAACGAAAAATAACAGAGCAATCATTCAAGGGGAGAGGCCTTCCTCCCCTCCAGAGACACAGTAAGGTGGCATCGCTCTCTCTCTCTCTCTCTCTCTCTCTCTCTCTCTATCGCCCCATTTCTTTCTTTCTTCTACTCAGACTGTTATATTCATTCTCTCTTCTCTGCGAAATCTCTCTCTCTCTCTCTCCTCTCTCTCCCACACCCTGTCTTCATTCTTCTGCACCTTCCACCCTACGGACCTGTACTTGTTAATGAGGTGCAATCGCTGATGACACAAGAACCCGGAGGATCTTTACCATTTCTCCTTTTTCCACACTTTCTGTCTTTTTCGGTCTTTCCAAACCCATCCCTCGCGGGTCCGTAACTATCGAAACCTCTCCCCTCTCGCCGAGGCGTTGAGGTTCTCTAATAGACAGCTTGTTGAGTATTTTTTTGGAGACAGTCCTGCCAAAGAGAGATTTTTGGCTTTGTATCATGTCCCCCGCTGGGACTGTGGCACGCTTAACCGGGTACATCAATTTGTCCATGCAATGGTACTACACACCCTGAGGAGAGAGATAATCCTCTGGCTCAACCCCAAAAGACCCTCAGCTCTGCATGCACGCCATTGAGAGGGTCATCGGCGAGGGCCAACTTCCGGCTCCAGATCTGCACGTGTAACCTGAGACTTATGCAAATCGGGACACTGGAGTTGAGGGAAGATTTAAAGGGGGTTGGGGGGCTTAAAAGGATATTGTTCCTGCCAAATTCCATAAGAACTGCAGGGTACTTGGTAGCAGGACACCCCCCCCCCCCCCCCCCCTCCCCCCTCCCCCCTCCCAGAGTGAGAACTAATTCTGCAGGTTATTGATTACATCAGTACTTTCTGGATGTGGACGTGTCATTTTCAAAGGATTTTGTTATGTCACTGTGGAACTCTTTGCTCAATCAAGAGGAGTATTTTTCATTTAATGCAGACACTCTATATGTGAAAATCACATTAAGAACATTATGTCTCCTTCAAATTAGGCCTGTGAATAATTGGCGTGAATGTACAAAGGCTGGTGCGCTGAGCCTGTTGTATTTGAATAACAAATTCCACCACAAACTGGATAACCTTCAAGGAACATCATGCATTGATTCAGTGTAAAATATGCACTAGGAAGATTTATTGTCCCACAGCAGAGGCTTAAAATGTTCGGCAAAACCCTTTAAGTGTACCTTTTCTCTGCTTGTCAAGTTATGATCTAAAATCAGAATAATCCATCATTTTGGCATGTAAAACAATAAATTAAATTCGCCTGGAGAAAATGCATTCCTCGGGGGCGAATCAAGGCAAGTAAAATGCTGTTCAAGCATTTATCTCCGAGTTTAAAAAATATGATAATGAGCCCCACAAAAGTGATGCTGTCTTTGGGCGTCGTCAGTGAGCTCAGCACGGTAAGGACCAAGACATTTGAAGGTAATAAATACCTGCACACCCAAGGTTAAACCCACTTTAGTCTTCTGATCAGACAAATCCCTATGAAATAAATAAATATTCATTTTCAGTGTTACTACCTTCCACCTGCCCTACATAGGCAGTAGAGGGTGAAGTGGTGGCCAAGTTGAAATGGTTCCCTTTCAAGGTTGTGGAAAATTGAATTAGCCCTATGCAGGTGAAGATTAGGAACTGTTCATGGTTTAATAGGAAGGCAAAGCATCCCCATCCAACAGACAAAAAAAATATTACAGATGCATCTGCGTGCCGTAGCTCCCTATTTGCGGTTCTTTCCATAGAGAATGACAAAGACCAGGAACATCAGAGACCGGACTTTCAAAGAATCTAAATCATATTTTTTTAAATGTGAGCAAACCAATCATCCGGTTATGCTTCTCTTCTAAATTTGACACAGCACATTTAGTTTCTTTTTTCCTTCTCCATTTTTTTTGTCTTTTTCTCCCTCAAAAATGCAGATAGCCTGTTTGAGACTTATGGCAATAGCGCTCAACTTATGTATGCAAATAGATTCGCCGCTCTGTTGGGGGAGATTACTGTGAAGTGCAGCTATTTGCATTTGAAAATGATCCGGATTGGAGAACGGGAGACAGCGAGTAAGAGACGAGGTGCGGGGAGGGATGATTGGTGAATGAGTGCTCGCCATGATAAGCTCTAAATTGTGTTTGCCTAAACGGTCGCAGAGGCACACCTCGCCGGCATGGTTTAATTTCTTCTTTCAGTTCCTTCCTTTTTCCCTTTTTTAGCGCAGTGCTTCTTTTTTTTAAAAGAAAAAAAAAAACAGTGCCAGGATTTCAAAATATAACTGTTAATGTTTGACAGAGCACTCATGCTAATAGTTCTGTGTCTTTGTACATCTCTGAGTTAGCATTGCACTCCATCACCAGGTACAGTAGATTACTCAAAGCCGTGGTGAGGCGATAAAACTTGAAAAGCACTTGTTTAAACCAAAGTCCTGTGCAAAGAATAATTTAAAATTAAATAAATTTAAATAAAAACCTGTTTGGCAATTGCAAAATGTCAATATGAAAGAAACATGTAAAATCTTCCTGGAGGCTTGTTAGTATGGCAACAAATTCAGTGCGGCACTGAAACATCACTGACTACACACACAATCTCACACACACACACACACACACACACACACACACACACACACACACACACACACACACACACACACACACACACACACACGCGCGCGCACACTCACACATACGCAAACACACTCACACATGCACACCCACACCTACACCCACAGACCCAGGAGGCTGCAGGGGTTGGGTTGGGATGGGGATGGAAGAGAATACACAAATGAAAGGTGACGCGAGAGAGCTCTGCTGGTCTGGCTCAATAAGCCTGTTTTGGATGTACGCTCTCACCACTCTTCCTGCTGGGGCCGCGAGTCTGATGGGGATTCAGCAGGAACTAATAAAGGCTGACTAGCTCAGATGTGTGTGTGTGTGTGTGTGTGTGTGTGTGTGTGTATGCGTGCGTGTGTGTGTGTGTGTGTGTGTGTGTGTGGGTGTGTGTGTATGTGTGCGCGTCTGTGTGTGTGTGTCTGTGTGTGTCTGTGTGTGTGCGCTTGAGTGTGTGTGTGTGTGTGTGTGTGTGTGTCTGTGTGTGTGCGCTTGAGTGTGTGTGTGTGTGTGCGCTTGAGTGTGTGTGTGTGTGTGGTGTGTGTGTGTGTGTGTGTGTGTGTGTGTGTGTGTGTGTATGTGTATGCGTGCACGTGAGTGTGTGTGTCTAGAATGAAGACTTGGCTTAGACATACTAATGACTTACAGATTTGGTCAGAGGTACACAACGTTTCCTTCTCTCGCCTTGAGAGTCCAGGTGTGCTGCCACGCTGTTGTGACCTTTGTGTAGCCCAGCCAGACTCATGCTGACCTACAAAAGATGACTTCACTTCCTCTCTGTTCTCAGGACTTCCTTTTTCACACAGTCTTCCAATGAGCAGAATATTGACACCAAGACGGGAAATCTCTTAGGAATACATAAAAACATCATAAGGATAGTCACAGATGGATTTTGTCTTGAATTGTAAATACATCTGATTTTTTTTCCTGGAAAGAGCTAAATGGGCCTTTTACAGTGGCAACAATTTCAGCATGCAACTGCCAGCTCTGGCAACAGTGGAGAGGTCAAAGAGAAGGAATAAATACATTTTCTAAATAATTGTTCCATTCCCCCTTAAACAATTACATATCCTTAAGAGCTCCTTTGAGGGGTGTAATTCTTAAGGCACTCGACAGATGCCTGATTCACACTGCGTCTGTACGGAGGACGTGTTTGGGATCGGCTGAGGCGGTGATGCCCGCTTTATCCCCCCGAAATATGGCATAGCTGGCGCACAAAAGCCGCGTTTTGAAATCCCCAAGAAAAAGGAGCGCGTCGGCGGCGCACAGACTCATGGCAGAATCCCATTAACTCGCCCCGGCGTCTGCTAATGGGATTGGCCACGGGCCTTTGTGTCCCCTCCTCCCCCTCGGAATGGCGCGGCGGAGGGGATGGGGCATCTGAGCCAGGATAACGTGCCATGGCCCCGGCCACTGTCACAGATGAATATTCATTACAGCGGCTTTTGATGGCTTTTCTCTCCCAGCACGGTGCCCCCGCCACAGCCTCCACCACCACCACCGCCGCCGCCGCCGCTGCCGTCAGCACACCCCACGCACATACAACCATCCCCTGGCAACGCGGCGCTTGCTCTCGGAGAGGACGAGGTGGGCGAGGGATACGAGCAGCGTGGAAGGTGAGTGGGTCTCGAGAGAAAACAATAATGCACAGCAGAGCATATACACAGTCAGAGGAGGCAGCGGTATCATAGCCCATGGGGGCGATTGAGAGACACGGTTCTCTGACTAGGCGCAGCACTGGTCTGTGGGTGTAGGCCTGTCTGCGGTATCTTCATCCGTCTTGCTAACACAAGACCTAAACACCTCTCACCAACCGAGACTGAGGACCTTTTACCTATCACATTAGTGAGTCTCTACTCCAAGGTTTGATTTGAGTAAACACACTACATGAAGCATTCACCATAAGAAAACAACAGTGTAAACAATATACGGAGTGCTCAGTGTGTGAAGCAAGAGGCGTAGGCGTTGGTTAAAGTCTCCAACCCTCCAACACCAGGGCAGGCCAAGCCTAGCGAGGCGATCACCCATCAGAGCGAACAGCCTCCAGCAGCCCGGGCTCAAAGCGCCGCGTTTCTGCTACCTCAGCATCCTCGGGCTGCTTTGAAGTTGCTGCACATCTGAGGGGAGCCATGAATTATTCCTATTATTAAAAGTAGGTTAACAAAACAAAGACAGTGTGGTGGCCCCCCGCTCCCAAGAAGAAAGTAATGAATTGAGAAATCGGGGTCTGCACACGTCGAACAAACCTCTTTCCAGGGTTCTCTCTCTCTCTCTCTCTCTCTCTCTCTCTCTCTCTCTCTGTCTGTTTTGAGAAGAGAGTCACCATGGATTCACTCTACTGCCACTGTGAAATTACCACTTAATGGGCTACATGTGTAGGAGATGACAAAGGTGAAACACAATTATACAGAAGTAGGAGATTTCACTGATATTGCTTCTTACTGGTTGTCATGTGAAAGTAACAAACTGTAGCATGCTTAGTTTAAAAAGAATGTCTTTAAGTTACGCCTATGTTCATACAAAGCATATTCGATATGTACTGTACTGTTCAGCACACCAATCAACTGTCAAATTACATTTGTCTAGTAACTTTAACTTGACTCGAACCGTACACAATCTACAACCCTAGTTCTAACACCAGCACTTAACCCTAACCCTTGTGATACATTTAAACGTATTTTTAAGTGTGTCAATGGCAACTGACAGTTTGTGAAAAAACAAAAACAGCTATGAAAATAAAGTGGGACTGGTTTTCTTATAGCATCCAGTCAGGGTAAGGGAGTAACTAGTTACATGTATCGGAGTTTTGCAATTAAATTGCAAAATAAATGTAACTTTAATCCGTTATAGTTACTAAAAGATTTTTTTTTAATATAAATTACAGTTCCTAATCGAAAAGGGATGTAACCCCAAATATCTTCTTTTCAGGAAATAGCTTTGAAGCAGCAATAAGGCATTTTGGTTTAAAACTAGTAAGTTCACTAGCTAAGATTAATGCAAAAAATCTTGCAAACACCACCAATAGCTCAATTGGCACTGATAAAAGCTTGCTAACATGCTGAATGGTGTATTTTGGTGATTTAGTTGGCAATGTGTAGGCTTTTCTTACATTTTCGCCGGGTGTTCCATCCCGGAACACAGAACTACATAGTGCACATCCTGCATGGCTAGAGCACAGAACTACATAGTGCACATCCAGCATGGCTATTAAGGACAGGTGTGTTTATCTGTCCTTCACATGAACATATACCAATATCAATTTGGAGATGATGTCAAAACTAGCTGCTTTTAAAAACATACATTAAAAAAGTGGCAAATTGTTGCATAGTGTTATATGCAGAATATAACATTCATTCTGTTGCTTTGCATCTTTTCACTGTCTAGACAGGCTCATTTGGCAGTATGTGCTCACATTTTGAGCATAGTAATGGAAGTTCTAGTAATGGAAGCGTAGTAATGGAAAGTAATCAAATTTAAGTAGTTTAAATAGTTACATTACTTACATTTTGAACAGGGTAACTAGTAATCTGAAACCTATTACATTTCAAAGGTAACCTTCCCAACCCTGCACCCAGTCACCCAGCATCTATCAATGTGCTATAAAGCTGGAAGGGTTTTCACAATAACAAGTCCCAGGTTTGCATCAGTACGTTATCAGAGCCCCTTAAGTTGTGTTATATAACTTCTCATCAGAGTAAATGTCAGCACGTGTCACACTAAGCACCGCATCACCGCTAATCACAGGTCATCATTAATCTTGATTTGATTTGCGTTTTTAACTTCTTTATTTATTTTCCTATTAACCCGTAATTAAACTTGACCCGCGGGGTCGGGGGAAAATGCAGAGCAGTTTAAGAGTGACATCTGAACCGAGTGTGATGGATGACGGGGAGACACAGACTGGCGGGAGCGGCGGCCATGACCAGGAACATGTGTCATGAATATTTACTAACATCTGGATATGGACTACAAAAGCAGACTTAATATGGCCATGCAGGCTTTAGATGTCTGACATGTCTGGAAGAGAAACAGGTTGCAATATGTGTAACTTCATGAGATGTATAACAATACAGGTTAGTATATATTCTGTATAGATGTGGTACATTTGACAAACTATGAGATTGCTGCAATTAATAAGGGTTGCATAAGTAAAGAAGGGGAACATTTCTCTTGAAGAAACATCTTATATGCATTGTAATTTCTGCCAACTGCCAAAACATTTTTATAAAGAGTTTGTTTTGACTATTTTTTTATTTGAAAATCATTTGTCTTTCAAGGACAGCTGACCAGTATTAGACTTTCACCAATCATCCATGAATTCAGTCAGTGTGTATTGTGTGTAACAATATCAGAAATAAGTACTAGAAATGCAAATGTCTGACCGAACATCTGGAATATTCAGCCATAACCATCTAAGAAAAAGCAGCTTGGGAATGTTCAAAACCTCAGGGCAGTTGTATCAATATTTAGCAGTAAATGGTTTTCCAGCTATAGAATTCCTGTTGAGGGAAGCTCCACTGTAACCACCACCTCTCCTCTCAGTCAGCATGATATCTGACCACACAGATCAGATCAGATTGCGTAAATGCCAGTATGATAATTATATGAATGTGTTGCAAATCATTTTGTTGTGTATTCCTGAAAGGCAAAGCATATTCAATATAACTTGGCACGTGGCAGTTCTTCTTGGGTTTGTCTGTAACATGATTTGATTGTGACTGATATAAATCTCCCAGCTCAAAACCCACATTTTCAGACATGCTAAGATACTGTACTCCTACCAAGGACATTTGTTTACTCTCGGGCAAGTTAAGGTGTACAGTGGCATCCCTATGAAATGTGCCATACACCATCTGTCCAATGCATCCAGGTGACCATGGTAGCAACTGGGTTGAATATTTTATAATATAAGTCTAACGAAGTTTGAGTTCCTTGTGAAGTGTGACGTCCTGTTTCATGAAGACAGGAGAAAGTGATAGTAAACACGGTGAATAGGAATAGTAGTAATAGTAATAGTGAAATGTAAACATGGATGGATGGATGAGCAAAGGATGACATGATGAAAATGGTGAAAAACAAGTCAATTATGTAAAAGTGTAAAACGGTTTACAAATGAATGTTACATGACATATGTTAAGCTGTGCTTGTTTCCTGTGAAGTATGTTGCCATATAGACCTGATCAGGTCCGATCTAAGGCAGCAGAGGAGTATTCCAGAAAGCAGGGTTAACCTAGCCTGGCACAAACCCTGAACTTGGGGTTGAGTGAACCTGTTACTTACTTACTCAGAGTTAGCGGTCCCAGAACTCTGTGGATGAATTTGCTCAATCAACTCTGTGTTGGTTAACGGAGAGTTCTACGCATTCTTAGCGAACCTGTAAAGGCATCGTCTATCGAACGTCAAAATCATGAGTTGCAAAGGCCTATTTCACAGCCATAATGCTACAAGACCTCCTCGGCACATGCACTGGACAGCATATGATCATTAATCCAAATAACATGATGAAGATGAAGGGGAGCATGCCACCTAATACTGAGGTGAAAGATGAAGGCTAAGAGAGGTCCACATGGTGTTTGTAGTAGGAACACAGTACGCGCATTGGGAGGTGTGTTTCAATCTGTTTGTTTTCACAGTAGCACTTCCCCACTTCCTTGTTACTGTCTTCTAACCGACTCATTCAGCAGTCTAAGCAGGACCCCATGCAGCAATTTAGCACTGTACAAAGCTGTTAATACCACATTTATATACTTAAGATCCATTAATGCCACCTTTATATACTTAAGATTCCATTCCTGAGTAAACAGAAATACATGCCCCCTAGCTTAAGCAAACTGAATTAGTCTATATTGTCCTAGATGTCAGCACAGGAGCTGTATAGAATATGCCTACATCTCCAGCATTTGTCTTTTTTTCCCCAGGAAATGAAGAAGACACAATAAGTGAAAAGTGTGTGTATATTTCTTTCACTAAAGGGATTTCTGCAAATTACATCTCTTATGTCCATTAGATCCAATGTAGTGTATATTCTCCAATTACAATGTAGTGTCTATTTATGTATTTTTACAGACTATAGGTAAAGATAGAACTTCAATTCAACTGGTGCAACCCAGTGCCTGCCCCTTACGGATGAGTTGCTCTCTGTGATGTGTGAGGGGATGTCACTAGAACGTCACCCTTGCTTAGAGCCCTAACCCAGCGACACGAAAGACTTTAGCGAGAATAGCAGAAAGACAACAAAAGACTGATACCTATTAAACTACTTGTTGAGAAAAAAAAGAGAAAAAGAAAGCATTGTGCTGGTAACAGACTACCGTGCTGTTGTTTGCTGCAGTGTGAGTGGGGGATGTCAAGAGCGCACTGGCCAACATTCACTGAGGGTTGAGCAGAAAACAGAGCAATACAAACATCCCAAAAGGTCTGATTTTCAAGTCAAGTGTAAACATAATTATGTCTGGTTAGCTACTCAGAATGCCCTAAATCCTAGCTACCGGTTCTCCCAAAAAACAGCCCCGGTTATATGACTATTAGCACCACACCACTACAACAGTACAGCCAAGTCGGGTTGAAAATTGAAGTAATTGTGGCCTGAACAGACATGAATTTCTAATGTTCTTTCCCTGACACCAGATTGTTCAGGTTTACTGCACTCAGCCACAATACACTTACTCTTTCTGTCATACGTACAGTCACACAAATCACACATCTACTCTCACCACTACATATTCTCTGACAGAGAGAGAGAGAGAAAGAGAGAAAGAGAGAGAGAGAGAGAGAGAGAGAGAGAGAAAGAGAGAGAGAGAGAGAGAGAGAGAGAGAGAGAGAGATTTGTTAGTCTTACATGGGGAACCTCATTGAATTGTAAATAAGGTGTGACAATGTAGGCTCACAGAAAAAAACGAAAACAGCATCTCACTCTTCAAACACCCAACCATAAAGTGCTTGTCAGCGGGAAAAGACATGAACAACCCTTACTGATCTGAAAAGTGTTTCAGTGGGATTCTTTTTCTTTTTAAGTAACTGCTAACATGGATTAATTAAAAAAAGATACAATGCGTGTCTATAAATGTTTCAAAATCAGCATTGTAATAGTAGTTTCAGAAGAGGCTAAGTGTAGAAATTCTCTATCATGTGATAAGTGCTGGGACAGACAGTGAGTATTGGGTTTGATGATTGAGAATTTTCACGTCAGACACAAGTCATGTGACGTGCATGTCACTATTTATTGGATTTGTTATCCAATCAATTGTAAGATTAACTTATGAATTAGTTGTCAGTTTTCAATATATCGAGCATCACAAATAAAACGTTCACTGCAAATGCAGTGGCAGTGAAAATATTTTTTCGATTTTTTCGAAAATATTTACCAGGGTCAAACCAAACTGGTTCAAAGGATAAGGCACAGAGTAATATACTGACATGTTTTCCCAATCTGAGCCTTGCAATCTAACCTTGCAATCAAGGTTATCTTCCAGAACATTCACATGTAAGCCATGGGTCTATGTGCAGGGGTACTCGTGTGTGTGTGTGTGTGTGTGTGTGTGTGTGTGTGTGTGTGTGTGTGTGTGTGTGTGTGTGTGTGTGTGTGTGTGCGCCCAGTACAAAATGGCAGGGAAAAACTGCTGGCAAGTCTGAGTTGAGTCAAGGCTAGCTTCACTGAATCCCTGAATCGACGCTTCTCATGTGATGCCATACCCTGCCACTGCATATTTAAACAGAACAGAGCAAGACTAGTCCACTCCAACTCTTCTCCAGTTTGTGAGAACCAGTCTTTGTTCTCCTCTCTCACTCCCTCTCTCTTCTTTTCATCTTTTTCCTCCTCTCTTTTCCCCTTTTCCACATCCACCTGTTATCCCCACTTTTCTTTCTTCTCTTCCATTATTTCTCTCCCCTTTTTCCCAGGCCTCATTTTAGCGTTCCACTCTATACTTACTTACCTTCTCTCTTTAAATACCTTTCCCTTTTCTTCATTTTTTTTTCTCTTCCCACCCGTTTGTCTCCCGGTCTTTACAGACCCTGAGTGCTCTTTGAAAGGGAGAGGCTCTTGTCAGCCTGAGAGCAGGCTCAGATATGACCTTGCTCTGTGGGTGGAACTGCTGCTAGGTGGAACCGGAGTGAAGGGGGAAGCCTTTGAGTCGCGCCCCCATTGAAGTTTGGCTGTTGGCAGAGCGGCGCTTTGAACTGCCTCGACTTTGGTACGCCCTGGAATGTTAAAAAACCAGGCCTGGGCTGATGCAAGGGGGGAGGTGATGGCCCAAAAACCCTGAGGAGCCCTTGCTCATCACTTCCCCTGTCGGACTTGACCACAAGAGAGGAGCCAAGTTAACACTGAGGTAAGCTCATAGAATTAAAAAGAAGTACACTGGACCAAAGCGATGTTCTTCCTTGTACTGACCTGACAGGGGGCCTTGATTATACTCTTACAGTGCAGGGGTTCCCGCAGGATTCTCATTCATGGGATGCACACTCAAGAAAGGTGTGCCACCATAGAATGTGGCAGAAGGTCATTTTTGGTAAACGTAGAGAAGCCATCTATTGATGTAAACAGAAGTGAATAAGAGCACCTGTAGTATGGGACAGTGTGACAAAGACTACACTACAAAACAAGCCACATTTGAAAAGAAATTGGTTGATTGGAACATTGATTGAAACATTATATAATGTATTCTACTTTATGGAAATTTAAAGGTAGTTAACATGTCACTATGGATACTAATACGAGCAGAACATTTCTGTTATGACAGGAATCTATTTTAAAGTTTTGCAAAAGACAATGTCGAACATGGTTGTATTATCGGCACTCCAATTGGCCCCCATTGGCTACTTACAGGATTAAACACGGGCATAGCATCACTATGAACAGGAACATACATTCTACGGTCTCTATTTCAATGGGTAACCTGTGATAGGTGTAAAATTTCAAACCACACTATAGTCACAAAGAAAGGGATGTTATGACTAGTTCAGCCATGTTGTTACTAAGTTACAACAGCGCAGCATATACAACAAATGACATTGGAGCCATGGTGGTGTAAGTTTTTATAATTTTAGAACTTTAAAGAGGAGCCCAAGCAATCATGTTCAAACCCCTGCATCTGAGCATGTTTATCAACACTAAGTGTCAGTATTAAAAGCAACATAATATTATTCATGGATGAGGAACTTTGGCAGCAATCTCCTCTCATTAAGACCTTTCATCTGATATACATAAATGCATTTATCTGGAATGTCACTGGCTGTACTCGACTCTTGCTCCGAGCCCTTGAAATGAAAGTTTACTCTCTACTTCTTTCTGTTTACAAAGGTTACAACCAAGGTGAATGTAATGAATATTCAAATGAGACTGAAGTGAATTATTGTTGTTTATATCTTTGAAGCATTTTGAACTCGCTTTGTTTGATTGATTCGAAGTGATGGTCTTGAAGTGCCATTTTTCCCTGTCCTGTTGAAGAGAGGTTCAGGACACTGGGGGGAGTTCATTTGGCTGTGTGCCCATCAGGTATCTTGATTACACTTCAAGATACCTGCGTACTTCTTAAAAACAGAACAGAAAGACAGAACCTAGAACCTTTTACATGAGAGTTTTATATGAGAGAATTATCGCTCGTTTTTTACTTTCTCTAGATTTATTTTGTACTTGCCTAAGGCTACATAATGACTCTCAGAACCCCCCTGAGATACAGTATTTCTAGTCATAATCAGGAGGAGTTTTGCAGACCAAGACAGCTTTCCCATCCATAGTAAAAAAAAAAACGCTGGGTGTAGATGGCTTCATTTGCATTGCTGTGGGTGGAGGCTGGTGTAATTTCCAAAGCCAACACTGGCCCAGAGTCATTTCCTGGGGCGTGACTCCCACCCACTCTGCAACCCCCTCACTCCAACCCCCCCCCCCCCCCCCCCCCCCCCCCCCATCCTCTGTGCCTCTGACGGACTCGCGCACCTCCGCCACCTCCACACCAGTCTGACACACAATCATCCCTAACAAGGCAGGGGCCCATATGTGACTCCCTCATTAACTGCCACATGAAAGCATCAGGGAACACAGAGGGACAGCTGGGCCTTCCTGAAGCATACTGTAACAGAGAGAGAGAGAGGGGGATGGAGGGAGGGAGAGAAAGTGAGAGGAAAAGAGAGAGAGATGAAGACAGAGTTTAGTGATGAGGAGTTCAACTCCAAGACAGAAACAGAGGGATAAGCCAAGAGAGATTTTAGGAGACTGCGCAGAAAAAACGAGAAAAGAAAGAAAAAGCCGGGCAGAGGGGAAAAGAAGATTCACTACATGACAGGCAAGGTGCAGTGTGTGTGTGTGTGTGTGTGTGTGTGGGTGCGTGTGCGTGTGCGTGTGTGTGTATGTGTGTGTGTGTGTGTGTGTGTGTGTGTGTGTGTGTGTGTACTGTATGTGTGTGTGTGTGTCTGTGTGTGTGTGTGTGTGTTATGTGTGCGGGAGAAGTCAATAAATAGATGTGTAGAGGATGTGTAATAGAACATCACCACACAGTCATATCGTCTGGAGGATGCTGAGAGAGATATTGTCTGTTACTGCCACAGCGCAGAGGGAAAATATGCAGGTCTGCGAACAGCAAACCCATGTCACCATGGGTGATTGCTTGGCAAGATTTGTCTTCGGTACGAGGCGATACTTTTGCCTTCCTCCTCATATTGTTTACCCTTCCTACACTACGACAAAAAAGGGGGAGCAAAAGATGGAACGTGGACTTGGGAATGTCAGTAAATCCAAGGCAAACACAAACCAGACAGAAAGCAATAGGGGAAAGTGTATTATGAATAGTCACATATTAAAACATTTCTGTATCACATTTTAGTAAATGAAAGCATCTATATGTATCCACGGCAGTAAAGTATACCCCGACAACCCTTGCCCCCCCCCCCCACCTGTCAACAGCTATTATGATAAATATGAATGTTGGGTATTGGGGAAAATTGGGTTTTTTTCCTTTATTTTCTTACATAGGGTGCACATCATGATATTGTCTGTATTTTTAGAGCCAATATTGGTGTAAAACTTTATAAAAATATTTTATAAAATCTTTGCTGGTCATACCATATATATCAGAGACTTTTGGTCCAATTGATACATTAGGTGGCAAATTCGAATCAAAATAATTCAGTGACGTCACCACAGTCTGCCACTTTGCCAAAGAGCCAAAACAAAAACACCAAAGTGGTGCCCAAAAACGGCACACTAACCAAATACTGCTGGATGTACTGCCAAACTTTTGAAAATTTGGAAGGGGAAAATCCTGTCAGTTGTGAAGTATGTAATCTGTCAGAGTTATCAGGTAGGCTAGATGGTTGCTATAGTTACAGCTAAAAACAGTGTTGGCAAGATAAACAGTTAGCCTGATTGTGCTTAAATTATTTCTTCAATATAACATTTAAATAAGTTAGCTATATGAAGTTAGTTAGCCTGACTTGTTTGCAGATTTGACAGAAGTTCTTTCATTTAGATGCACATTAGTGTCTGCCATAAAGGAAGTCGAACATGGTTCAGTTCAAGATTTAGCGCACACTCTATTCACAAAGCACCAGTCCATATTACCAAGTGTGTCATATGTAGCCACGGCCAGTTGTAACCATTTCTTACAGCACTTGTGACTGTCGCAAGCACCAAAAGATACTTCTCAAAACTGAAACTAATTAAAACATATCTGGGAAGAACCATGGTGCAGGAGACTGTTGGGGCGCAAAAACTGTCAAAAGATATGCATGTGTATACTCACTTGAGTGGGCAGGTGGGCTTTTTAGAGTTACTTTGAACCTGAAATCTTGCACTACAACAATAGTGGAGTTTCCACCCAACTTTGTAATGCAAATTTTGACCATTCAAATAGTGCTGAGTGGAAACGCTTGAAATTTGCCTAAAATCTTCTAAGTCGAAAAAGATATTGATTCACTGGAGGGCCCCAGATTAACTCCCGATTCGCTTAGGGTTTGATGCGACTAAGGCTGATGGAAACTGGTTTATTCACATGAAATCGCATTTTCTTTAGATTTTATTAAGTGTTTTCGTTGCCCTGACAACTTCAAATTTGGAACCCACTGCTGTTCACAACTCCTCCCTTGATTAGGAGTGTCCATTTTAAATTTTTGTAACATAGCAGGTAGAAACACGCACAGACTGGCATTTATTTTAGCCAGACTTTCATAAATATGCTTAAAATATGAGAATGAGTTGGGTGGAAAGCCAGCTATTGAGTAATGAGGAGGTGTGAAATACAGAGCACCCTGGACAGCTCCTGCAAGCACGGCCATCCAGGATCAGCGCCTTGACAGTGGTTGTGACACTTTATAGTTTATAATGTTAAAAACGCTCCAACAGTTTAAACTTTACTCGATGCAATCAACTCCATAATGTATCCAGTGTTGTAAAGTGGTCTGTTAAATTTTGTTGTGCATTTTGTTGTGCATTTGAAATGATAAGTGTCCTCTCTCTGAAAGATGATAAAACTCACCTGCTCTATGCTGCCGTAAAGGGGCCCATTCAGGGTGAGCTGGGGAGGTCCTCGTGTGTCGCATTATGGTGCTGTATGCGTCACATAAACTCAGCAATCAAGTAAATTAACCAAACCACACGTGTGCTAGGCCTATTTTTAAAAGAGGTGTGGAGATTTGTGATTTAAAAAAGCACTGTTGTGGAAAAGATACATCGAAATGTAGTGTCCGGGCTTAAGCTCATGTTATGTAGCCTATTATTAAACGCTTAATATTTATCAAGTCATCCAACACCTTGCCACTGTTGACTGGGATATGTGCATCACACCAGCCAGCCCCTGAAACGACCCAGATGCAAGGGCAGACAGAGCGGCAATAATTTTGATGAGGACCGGCAGAGAGTGTAAATGATTACTGTGGCTTCAAAGTTGTTTGTCGAGGAGTCTGCACAAGTGGATGATAGGTTCATGGTCAAGTCGAAATTGCTGGATGCACTGCGCGTCGGTAAGCTCCAGTATATCCAGATGAGGTCGGAATACTTGCAGCTGTCTTCTTTGCACTCTGCGATCTCCATCATTTCCATCATTCATTTTCAGTTTCTGCCTAATACAATGTAGAATATTTACCTGATATTACTTACTACAGTCGGAATTGCATATCTGAAAAACACGTAAATCAAAGGCAAAATACGTGTAAATTGGGTTTCCATATGAAACGCACAGATTTTGGGTTTCCTTCGCCCCAAAGCGCATAAAACACCTTCATGGCATGCAAATCATAGACTTAAGTCAAGGGTAGAATACGCATAGGCTAAAAAGAGCGTAGCTGTTTTTTTTTTTTTACTTAAGCGCATGAAAGTCTCACACCCAGCGTGATAAGTGAAGAAGTCACGAGGCAAGAGTGTACTTGAACTTGTGTACAGTGGTATTTATAGTTCTCAAGAAGGTGTGAACAATCATGAAGCCTACTACTGTAATCCATCTCTGCCACATTTCTCTTATCAGTTGCCATTGTAGCTGGAGGAGATTGCAAGTGGCACCTGGGTGCAGCAGGAGAAAATGGCAGCTTATTTTGCTTCAGTAGGTCATCGGCGATCTGACAGAGCGGGCGCACTCGCGCGACCAAGATCTTCTGTGGAGAGCTATAAGGAGCTCTGATATGATCAGCAATTTACGCGAGTCTGTTGCCCATAATTTGAAGGGAATGGAGTGTTAATGATGTATGAGGGGCAAACTGCTGTCTCCTCAGTTATGATCTCTGCCATGAAATGGACTGAGACAAGAGTTTGAGTGTTAATGTGTGTGTGTGTAAGTGGTGTGCGTGTGTGTGTGTCTGTGTGTGTGTGTGCGTGCGCCATAGCCACCGGTCTCTGTCGAGGGCTGCGCCGGAGATTCCCATGATTCTCTGGTGTCACCGGGCCTTTCTGCCAGGTTGCTCTTGGCCAGATAAACACAGACTCGCAGACATACTAAACTCCCAAAAGGCTTTTGAAATTCCAGTCAGACAGCACAGCTCCCTGAGGAGGCCCAAAATCAGGCCCCAGGCTCAATTTAGCCCCCTGCCACGACCCAGTTGACCTCAGACAGTGATTGAACCTTTGATCTTCTCGTTGACCTACTGGCATTTTATACGAGGCTCAGCAGCAATTGATGAAGAGGTTTTTGATCAAATGCGCTTGAGAAAAAAGTCAGAGCGCGCATAATCTTAAGCCTGTCGGATGTACTTTGCGGGACCCCTATTTGTGATTCAGCGACTACCCGTGAAGTCACTCTGCACAGACAATGGTCTGTCTGTATCAGGGTAGTCATTCAAAATGTAGTTAACTCAATACCTCTCCTTTTCAGCGGGGATCTTAACCCAGACTGAGCACCAGACACAAATGGGAGGATTGGGTAAAGGACACTCGAAAAAAGGGAATCCAAGGAAAAAGGACGACACACACACTTAAACACACATATACAGTATGCACCTACACGCACACAACCAATTGAACACACACACACACACACACACACACACACACACACACACACACGTGAACCCGCGGGAGTGTGCACACACAGTATGGCTGCATCCCTTTTTCCAGTCCTTTCCTAGACCTTTTTGTTTTTACCCTTCCTAAGCCTTCCAGGCCAAGAGTGCACAGACAGAGATAGACTCATGTCCATTAGAGTTTAAAACGTACATGGCGTAAGGTTACTGGTGCACCATGGTGCAGGAGGGCTTTTATAGACCCCCCCCTGGACAGTCTAAAAGCCTCTCTGCCCAGGAAACTGTTCGGGGGAACAGCAGGATCCCTCTACATTCTGACCCTCTGCTTTTAAGATTGGGTCAGCTAGCACACATCTATAACTATTAAAATCCTATTTAACAAACAGTTGGATTTTCAACGATTTATTCCAAAATAATTAGCCATTTCTTTGGCAGTAATTATATTATATCAGCGTACAGAAACAGTGTAATATATTTTACCTCTTTGAGGTTAAGGTGTGGCGATGGAAATTAGTATAATTGCATGGTGCGACAATGGAACACAATACAATTATGATATCTCAGGACCACAGCACTCTGCCACTGACTGTTCTCCTTCTATGGTTTGTCTCTGAGAGTGAAGATATCAGCCTCTACACATGTCTTCACCGGTCACTTTGTCTCCATACTGTCCGTTCGAATGTGTTGTCTCATAACTCCTAGAGAGCGGGCGGCCCAAGACGACGATTAATTTCAGACGCCGCCACTCTTACGGAGAAACACTCCTATTTCTGGGTTTTTAACTAGATTAGTTTCTGTCCAAAGGGACTGTAAAGATGCAGCGCGGTAACTCTCTTGGCACAGAGGCATGGTAGGGGGAAAAAGCTTTAATTAAAATGTTTAGCAGAGGCACATCACTCATAACCTTGAAAGAGGATCGGGGGGCCTCTCATCTGTTCGGGGGAAGAGCCACTCTGTCACACTTAAAGACTTCTCCTCTCTGCTTAGCGCCCTCATTTTTCTCCAGCATCACGGAAAAACTGCAGTAACAAGCAAGTTAAACTCGGGCCTGACCAGAACTTTGGCAATCGGAGCATTTTAATGGTTTGTCTTGTTGTAGCTGTTACGGAGAGTTTGGAAGAGGACATTTGAAGGCCTTTTCATCACACTGTACACACGTACCATAGTACACAGATAACGAAACATTTGGCACTATTTGCGTGTAAAAGGAAAGGGAGTTCAAAGGCGAAAGGCCTACGATGAATTCTGGGGAAATGTGAAGAATCTGCGTGAAAGAGACCCCTGGCTCCTCTGCTTTTGGCAGCATTACTCCTGTAGACTCTCTTTCTCAGAATTATGGCTTAGTTCTGCACCTCTCTCACACTCTCTCTTTTTCTCTTTTCTTGATGCCTGTTCGTGCTCACCCTCTCTACCTCTCTCCTTCTCCTCGGTCTCAGCTTAGACTGAGCAGCCCATTATCTGCAAATGTGCTGGCAAGAGCAGCGAGCTTCTCACACAGGTAAATTTTAGCATGCACACAGACAGAACTCGTTAGCCAAGCTGTCAGTCACAGCCGGCGCGCCGCGGCGAGGCAATCGGCGTCAGCACGGGAGGAGAGGTCAGCGATGAAGACGTTCGTTCCCCATTCATCCATCACGCCCTCCGCGGGAATCAATTTACCGCGCATCAGCCGCGCAGCACTGCCCCCGCCGACACACCGATGCCAGGCAACCACCGGGGGAAACTAAAAGGCCAAACGGCACAACTGTAAACCCCAAAAAATGTGAAAACAGTGACATGACACAACCCCCTTCCTCCTCACAAATCTCCCCGAGATCTGGTTAATCCCAAATTAAACGTAAGTGTCTGAGCAAATATGTGCTTGATTGCGATGATTATCTGTTTGAGGGCTCGGCAGTGGTAGCAGGATGTGTGCTCCTCCCGAGGGGTCTGGCTCAGGTAGCTGTGCTCATTGAGATGCTGCTCGCGACACAGGCCAGGGGGAGATTTGATAAGCTACGCTGGTATTAAATTAAATGTCGGGGTTTCTGCATATGTCAGCATCGTAGTTCATTAATGGTGTTTGTTTTTGAAAACCTGAAGAAATATGACCAAAAAAAAAAATGGGGGGAGATAAAGGAGTGTGGATGAGGAGAGGGAGGGGAGGAGCGAGGACAGAGCTGAGTCATCAAAGAGCCCAAGGACACAAAAGACAAGATTTTGCAGTTCCTCTGTGATTATGATGATCAATGTAACTATGTATTAATACTGAATGCCATTAAAATAGCCACTATACAATTCTTTCCCATTGGCTTTCTCCTGTGTAGCAAAGAGTGTTACTTGAAAGGATCACACAGTGCACACTGCACACAAGGCGCTGGGGGCACGTTATGAAGACAATATAAAATGTGCTTTTGATATGCAACAGATGGACACTGAATGTGGCGAAGGGGACAAAAAAACTGGAAACACGTTGAGTGAGGAACAGGAGTTTCATGGAAGGGGGGGGGGGGGGGCTGTGGATGGATAGAGAAGAATTAGAGAGAGGCCAAGAGGTCTCAGTTCAATTCTTTTCTTTCCTTCCAAAAGCAGGCTTGCAGAAGGGGTGGGGGTGGGGTGGAGGTGGTGTTGCTTGATCCTGAGGCCTCCACCCCTTCAGTGCCCATGATGACAGTGCCACACACACACACAGATGCCCCGTTGCCAAGGGCAGCTGGTCCTCTGCACTCCACGGAGCAGATGCCACTCATCCTTCCCAAACGCGCCGGCGTCGCCATGCCAACGGAGAGGGAATGTGTGAAGAGAGGTCCGCGGGGCGCGACAGGGGCGATGGGGGCACAGATGCATGCAAACACTGCCAAACACAGCCAGCCCCACTCCTTCTCTCCCCCTCTCCCTTGCCCCTCTTCCCCAAACAGACAGCCTCTTTAACCAGCTCGCGGGGGCATTGTGACTGCAGGGAAGTCAAGGGGGGAGACACCACCACTGTGGCTTCATTAACCGAACAATGGAACACCTGAGACTTCATTAGGACAGGTTAACGAGCAGAGGCAAGGGGCTTACTCTTTACCCACGATGCCCTGCGACGCTGTGAGGGAGAGGGGCGAGTGAGGGACGGAGGCCAGAATCTTAATAGATTCGAGGCCCGGGCGCCTCACCATGAGGGAAACGATGCATTAATGAACATTCAAATCAGCGAGGAGGCCAGATGAGCCTTCCTCTATCAGTGTTCTGCGGAGAACCGGGGAACTAAGCGTGAGTACCTTAAAAACGGGCCAGTGTACTGGGGCGGCGCACGCCAACAACTATGACAATGAATCCATTTAATTTGAAAGCCCCAGACGTGGACAGAGTGTATGCGACGGCCATTAGCCTACCTGCTGCCGTGGGTGCTTTTCTTTGCAGGGCTCATTGACCCGGCTACACCTATCTCCTCGGCTTATCCTCCAAATAACATCTTTCAAAACAATCCATCAGGGCAATAATCTTTGAGATGTATCTGGCAAACGATGACACCTTTGGCTGCCAAAGCTGGCGCTCCCTGCAGGGCTCCCGTGGCGTCCTGCGACTTAGCATCCGTCCCCACCCCACCCCCACCCCCCCTCCCCCTCCCACACACACTCACACACACACACTTTTCTATGCAAGGCTATTAAAATTCATTGGGATCGGGGGGCACCTCACTTAGACGAGCAGCAGCATCCCGCTGAGCCAAGCGGCTGGATCACACCAGCGGTAATGCTGGCTCAACTCTGGTTTGATGGATGGAGATTTCCTGCGACACAACGACGCTCTCTGACTTTGAGACTTATGTGGGGACGAAGTATTAAGGAGGGGGGGGGGGGGTCTAAGGCGATGTCAAAGCTAAACATCCTCCTCGCTCTCTCCGTCCCTGTTTGACACTCTGTGTGGACGTTTAGAGCATGGCATAGAAGTGGAGGAGCATTATGGGACACATTCTTTCTCATAGTGTCGTCTCGCAATCATCTTTTGGAAATCGAAGTGAGGACGCTCTTACCGACATACAGGTCTTAGTGTCCTTGACATGATTTGCCTTGGAGCTGAGGGGAAAAAAAATCCACGTTTTTATCGGAGCCAAGCATACAGTCAAGGTGTTGCTTGGACACTTTTGAAGTCTCAAGGTCTTTTGCATCTCCACTAGGAGTCATTTTTTCACAAATGACAAATGGGAATGAGATATAAGTGACACATCAGATCTGCAGATCTGACTCCTGTTTTACGCCATCTAAGAATACAAATGGCACAAATCCAGCAGATGTTACTCTAGTATTTGAAGAGGACATTTTGTTTGTCAGAGTTGCTTTTTGTCTGTCTGTAAGGATAGTACCTCACAGAAGATCAATGAATTTGATGTAATTTAGTTACTATCCCTATTATTATCCTACTACCAGGAGAGCACAAAGAGACACAGATATGATACATATTTCATAGATAAATATTACTCTTCCTATCATCAGTGTAGATATGTATATACAGGTAAAATGGGAAAGATTATGTGCCAGACACACTATACTGTACAAAGTCAACAGTGACTATCAATCTGTGATGCCATCTAGTGGTGAAGAGGGGACCTGGATGTGACCATCAAGTTCAAACAAGCTCCTCAACCCACACACACACACGCACACGGACACACACACACACAGACACACACACCCCACACACACAGACACACACACACACACACACACACACACACACACACACACACACACAGACACACAGACACACACACACACACACACACACACACGCACACACACACACACACACACACACGCACACACACACACACACACACAAACACACACACACACACACACACACACACACACACACACACACACACACAAACACCTTGATGATTCAGGAAATGTAAATACAGTGTGAGAAGGCTGAGGAGGAGGAGGAGGGAATTGGGAGGCCCTAAAATCACAGAAATCTCCCTGAGTGGAAAGATTCAGATTCAGCCCACTGCCTGTTTCTCTTTCTGACTTCACTCTTTTTTTCTTCTCTTCTCCCGGGCTCTCCCCCCTACATTTCTCTTCCCTTCTTTTTTTATATCTTTCTTTTTATGTATCTTCCTCTTTGTTTCTCTTTGTCTCTCTTACACACATATGCATATAGGCACACACACACACACACACACACACACACGCACACACAAATACACACACGCATGCAAACACACATACACACACACACACATACACACACCAACACACGCACACGCATACACACACACACACACACACACACACACACACACACACACACACACACACACCACACACACACACACACACTGATTCTCATCCTCTATACCTCAGAGTCAGCAGCAGACGTTAAGGGAGGCCTGCAATCAATTATTGGATAATTAACTTTTCTTGACATTCCTTGCATAACAAGATCAATAAAGCTTGCTTAAGTGTAGGTGTCGTACAAGTTGTACCGTCAGTCTCCTTGCTTATGGCGGGCCACTGAAACATCTAATTAGGTGTAAAGGACAACGCCAAATCAAGGGAAGGGGGAGGAATCTCAATGCATTTGCTTAGCGGCGCTCCAAGGCATAAAGGGAGTGTTAGCGAGAGGAGGCGCTGGTGGGGGCGATGGCTGAGGGAGAGAGATTTCACATGCAGATATTATGGATGCAATTGTGCATCTTGCGCAGGCAAGCGGGCAGCTCTTTTGGAAATTGACTTTTTGATTATTCATTTAGTGCGATAATTAAATATTCCGTGCCCTGGGAGCCAGGAGCGAGTGAACCACGTAGGGGACATTTAACAGGGCTTGACGGATCTTTTAAATAATGTTTATTTATCAGCGCTAACATTTGGGCAAGCAAAAGCAAACACAGGCGAGCCAGGGCCTGAGCTTTGCTCGCCACCACCGCAGCTGGGTGACCTGGTTCTCTGATACTTTCACAACTTTCTAGAGAAGGACAACATGGCCAGCCACTGACCAGACCCATCCTGTTCATGTTCTCTCACAGGCAGATAAGAGGACGTTTTGATTCTTGTCTGCTCAAACTGAGATCTACAAGTGCGCACTATCCAGAAATGTTTTGGTAGTCTCTAAGGCAGGATTTTTGTGTTGAAAATGATCCCTGAATTAATGATTCTCCCTAAATGAGAGACAGAGAATTAGAGAGCAGTTGAGGACTGAACAAGTGAATCCTTTTAATGCCAAAGAGTATGTCATCATTTGGTTTAATATCTATCCAGATGTATAAATTAATACATGAATACAGAACATCATCTGTTTATCATCTGCATAGCGATACATTATTCACTGACCCAACCATATCTCAGATGAAGATATGATTATACTTTAATTATGGCGTGGATTTACCATTGCCCAGCAGTTAACATTCTAGTATTCAGTGTTTATTTAAATCCATTTCCCATTTTGAAATGCCAATCCAAGTCAAGATCAGAACAGAAACATTTGCAATTTGAGTGCTATGATAAAGCACGTTTCATGGACTGCATATAAGGCCCGAAACAAGTCAGTTTGTCATCTGTTTTCAATTTTAAGAGGAGGGAAGGATACAGTTAGAGAGCGAGAGGAGAGAGGCTGGCGAGGCAACAGCCAACACAAAAGATCTACACTGAAGGCTTTTTTCTTTTCTTTTTTTTTTTAAGTCTCTTGAGTCAAGGACAGAATGCAGACTTTTAAAGTGGAAGACTGTTGGGAAACTGTGTGAACGCAGAGAATCGGAGCGGCAACGCAAATGGACTTGGAGAACAGACATGAGAGGAAGGTCATGGATGGACAGAATGATGTCTCATCTGTTTACAAGGTAAGACTCGTGGTCCTTGAACGGGTATGTGGTTGAGCACAGGGCAACAGTACAAAACAAAATACTAACAGATTAATTCAGCATATGTACTGCACGTGCAAACATTTCATTTGAAAAGGCTTAAGGATTGTTGGCTGAAGGATTTTTAGCCACAGAAGTTCTTTCTACTTAATTACATCATTCTCGTGACCTTTTTGTTTTGGTGTTTTCTTTTACTTTACATTTTTTTTTATCTGAGATGTAAGGAAAGATTTTTAAATATTAATGCTCTACATAGTATCAATGGTCAGTGTCTTTGGGTGAAGTACACTATATTTTAGAGGATTAATGTCCCTTTTGGACACACACACACACACACAGACACAAACAGACACACACAGACACACACACACACACAGGGAAAGAGAGAGACAGAGAGAGAGAAAGAGTGAGAGGGAGAAAGGAAGATAGACAGAGATGTTGATCTGCCTTAGTGAGCTGAAAATGCTCTGGCTGTCTCTCACGGCTGAGTTGATTGTGTGTACTGAATGTGTACCTCCATGCTAAGACAGAAGGACAGTCTGCAGTGATTTCAGTCACTTCTGCTCCTCTGCCCTTGCAGCATGGCCCCGCACGTTGCAACTTTTAACGCCTTGGATTTGGGATGTCACGAAAACCCACACTGGTGGAAATAGAAGTATCCTCATTATGCAAATGCTGGGCTCGATGATGGGCACTTTTTGTTACAGAAATTAAGACCCTTGTCAGGGGCTCAAATTGAATCTGAATGAACAAGGCGAAATTACCGCCCGTGATCTGGAAGTAGCTCAAGTGACTCCCTCCACCGGTCTCGCTGTACCCGCCAGCTTGAGAGAAGCTCTCTTTGTCAGACTTGTTTCTGGACAAGTTTTTCCCCCCCCAAAATATTATTCAAATGAAGCTTATATATGCAACTTCTGTATGCATTTTCTCTGAATAATGAAACAATGAAAATGCTAAAGCTTTTGAATGTCATCATTTGAATTGTATATTTGTTAATAAAATATGGAAAGCAGCACTGGTTGGTGTATAACTTTAAATGATTTTCTGCATTCAACTTGCTCAACACACCGAGCCATGACAGGCCTTTCCTGCAAGGTGATATTAATAAACATATTTCCTATGAATTGTCAGAAAGATTTAAGAAGTGAACTTTCACAGACGTGGGGGTGGTGGGACAAAATAGGGCTAGCCTGAAGAAGGACAATTGCATAAACAAAACTTAAAACTCTTAAAAGACTTAAAAGAGTGTTAAGTTCCTGGAACTGGATGAGTAACGTTTCAAAAAGTTAATTCCGAATTTTTTTTACCCACACTTTTTTCGCTGGCCTAATTGTTGATTTCCAGCTGTTCAGATAACTATTACATGGATAAATTAAGCAATAGAAAATATCTTAATTGGCAAGGCAACATGTTTCTTTATTTGCTGTCTTCCTACTGTGGTTCTATCAAAACCCCCTTTACAAACTCTTTGTTTGCATATTAGCTTTGCCAACATTTCCAGGGTTGGATTTGTGAGTGAAGAGAAATGAAATAGCAGTAATGATGTGTGTTTCTGTTTGAACAACTTTGAACAAACATCATGAGATTGAGACATTTCTAAAGCAACAGAACTGCACTGCTTCAAAAGACAAAGTACCTAAAACTACAGAGTGAATGTATGTGTTTTCTTTTTTTAACACAACCCACTGACTGACTCTCTGTATCAGCAGTTTCGGGGTACCGTAGAATACGATATCCCGACTTGGGTTCTGTGTAAACTGTAATGGTTCTCTGTACATCCGGATGGAAATCTCGTGTTCCCGTAAAGCAGTTCCACGGCAGGATCAAATGGAGCCAGCCCTTACCTCCTCACCCCACCCCACCCCCACCACCCCCACCCCCTCCACGCTTACCCCCAGCACCACTGCCACCCACCCCCTTTCAAAATTGTTGAGGCTAATTTTAATATTCATGAGTTCTCCACGGGCTCAGTTCAGCAGTTTCGATTAAGCATTAATTAGGCGCCGGAGGGGGAACCAAACACAAATAAGGAGCTGAATGACTAATTAAGGTGTTTGAGATGCAGGAGGCCTGCGATCCAACTAACGGCTGGTTAGGGCTGGAGCAAGGTATTGAAGGGGAGACGCATACGCACACACACACACGCGCATGCACACTCACACACATATACTGATAAACACACACACACACACACACACACACACACACACACACATACTTCTGTCTCTCTATATCTCTCTCGCAAACACACAGACACACGCACACTCATACTCTCTCTCACATACACACCTATACACATTAACACACTGGAAACATACGGACACACACATACAGACACGCATATTTACATCCATATGCTCACCTACGCACATATTTATGTGTACCCATGCTGCCAAAACACAGATAATACATACAGTCACAGCCAAGCAGGTTACAGTAAGTCTAGCTGTAGTTCAGGCTATTTGTTGTGATGTGGATTTCAAATCATTCATATAAGAAGAGGCATTTCACAAGGTCGGATCTCATTCACTGTACGGACTTCTCAGATATATTAGATGTGCTTCCATTCAGCTAAGATCAGTGAATCTGCACGCAGATGTTGTTCAGACACAGGACAGTTTGAGTGGCACCTGAAAACACACGTCATCTTAGGTACTGAAAGACCTAATTTCAGTACAATGGTAATGAAAAAAGCACAAAAGACTCCTGTCATCTGCTACCCACTGCTTGGTGAGGTTTGCATGACAAAGCAAGTCAACTGCTTATTTGTAATGCAGTTCATCCAGCGTTGGTGTAAATAAGAGGTGTCTTATTACGCATTAAGTGTTCCTTTTCATTTTGCATCGCTTTGCCTCCTGAAATGTTTCATTTTCCTTCTGCATTGTGTCACTCTGGATTTCTCAAAAAGGCCTGCAAAAAAAGACATGACAAAAATGATCTGCCGCTATTAATTGATCGTGCCGATTTTCCCTTTGTCATTGCCTTAGCTGACCTGAATATTAATAAAAGGTGTCTCCCTTCTCCGAATAAAATTTCCATATCATCATGATTTACATTATTCATCATTATATGTTTAATGTATTAACAAGCGCATGAATGTGTATGCTATTATGCTCTACATGGAGGTCAAACGAATAAATTTGTCAGGTTTAAGTGAATTGCTGGCACACAAATTATCATAACATTCCAATGTGTTATTGTCATTCTGACAAAGCCACCAACAGGAGAAAATTCATTAGCATACATTTCATACTATGGACATGGTGACTTTTATTCACAAGCATTTACTAACAAAAGACAGGCTCTCATGTAGAATCAGTAAATTATCTTGTAGGTATTGTTTTTTTTTTTTTTACAGATATCTTTCACTGTAGTCACCTTTTACTCTCACAGTCATCTTTTCTCTGTTGCTGAAATGTATCACCATCAGAATCTTAAAGATGTGGAGATATTAGATCAAAACCGGCAATTTTACTGGGTTATTATCTTATCAACTGAAGAAACAACCGCGAATGTTAAGACTACTGATGCATCTCAGGCTCTTACAGTTGCACATATTAACTGACAGTGATGCATTTAATGAGTTGAAGAATGTTCTGGTGGAATGTGTTCATTCTGGAGTCTTGCTGTCATGAGTCCAGTCAGATACAAAAATACAGTTTGAATTGATGAGTACTAGATGGATACATGTAGAGTAGTAACACCCACTGCTTCAGTGGTTCATATAATTCTAAATAAATAAAAACTTCCAACAGTCTTTAAAAGGCTAATTTCTGTTTGTAAATGGTATGTGATTAAAACACATGACCTTTTTATCAAGTCTTGGTTGTTCCTCCTTGTTCCTTGGTTCTCCAGCAAATCCAAAGCAAGCAGGCCACCAACATCATGAAGCAAAATGCGTCTCTCCACTTACATGTCACTATCTACCACTGAAATACACAAGAGGAGATAGGAGAAGGCGAAATACTTCTACCATAAGATCAAACCAGATCAAACTAGATCAAACCAAGGGCATTGACTGATATTGACTTCTACTCTCCGAATATGTCATGGCATGATATCTGAAAGAGTAAACAGTGTTAAAAAAGAGTGTTATATTCACTCGGCCATCGCTGTCCACCAGGAACAGTATGTTTCTGTGGCGTGTAGAGTTTCAGAGGGAGTCCTGGCTTTCTTAACATCATGGAAATGGCCTTAAGTGAAATCCTGTTGGACTAAAACACGCAGGCCTGTGCCATGGCGTACTACCTCAACATGCGTAACACAGGAAGCGAATCACTTCTGCTTCCACCTCAGCTGTACAAACATGTCATAGTCACAAGTTTGCGCACGGCTTCAGTCAGACACAGTGTTTTTAAAAGACCACGCAGATGGTTTTTTTTTTTGTGCTAGTTTGAAATCATAATTCACATTATTCACTACAGTGTATTTCATCTGTTTTCAGATGCCGTGTTGTTACTGTTTGAGACTGTTGGCACATGCCAGCTGTGAGAGTGAGAGTGTGAGCACATGGCGCAGGGTGAGCCATGTTAAGGAGGTGGAGGAGGGGAGCTTCAGCCAGTAAGACCTCTCTTGACGCGTTCCTACCAGTAATGGGGGTTGGCAAATGTGCCATACAGAGTTGATTACTTGGCTTTGGCTTTGTGTCAGGGAACATATTATGGCATACTGCAAGGGCCTTTGGGGGGTGAAATGTGACATTGCGTTCCCCATTCCCTTCCCCAAGTGTGACCCCCTAACCCCCACGACCCCTCCTTTTCCCCCCTGAAGCCCTCTTTAGCCCGGCTGACCCAGTGTCACGACTGTGCCCCCAGCCCTGGCCCCGGCCCCATACCCCACCACCCCATCCCGTTGGCCTGCTTCACAAAACGCCCTGCAGCAAAGCCAAGCTCCTCGCCTATACCTGCTGTGATGGGAACAGATTCAAATCAAAATAATTATTTCAACACCAGACCACAAACGTTTCATTCTCTCTCTCTCTCTCTCTCGCTCTCTCTCTCTCTCTCTCTCTCTCTGTCTCTCTCTCTCTCTCTCACTCTCTCTTCCCCATGCCCAACAATGGATCTATTTGAACTCTTAACATAAAGACTGGAGGGGACAAAAGTTGTTTTTCTTATTAATGAACCAGATTATCTTCACATGTTTGTGAAGCCTGTATTTATTATTTTTTTCATTTAGCCTCTGATGCGTTTTGCACTCCTCCTAATCAAAGACAACATGCCTTGCAGGTGATCAATTATATTTAATAGAATTTTTGTTTTGTTTGATTGTTTTGTGTTATTTCTGTGCAGATTTTGAAAAATTCACCAATGCTGGTAATGAGCTCATATGCAATTCCAAGACAAATTAGACAAGAAAAGCAACACTGTTCTTCACTCATTGTTTACTGATATTGAATACTGATCTAGGCCTCATCGCTACAGTCATTCTAATTAAAATACACCAATATGACTGGCTTGAAAGAACTTTACCATATAATAAGAGGCCTTTCAAATAGAAATAGCAATCCTTGCATGCAATGGATTTGTAAGGGTAACAAGCTTTAAATATAAGAACCTGAAATAGAAGAGGTACATATGCCTCCTGGTATGATACCCCTCCCCCACCCCATCCAAGCTGATTTTATTTATTTAACGTGGAATTCATTTCAGTAGTCTAGTAGTCTAGGGGGTTAGGAGTATACAGCAGTTGATTAACTTTCTAAAGATCCCAAAAAGAAAACTCTTCTCAGTGAGAATACTGACTTTTAGAAGAAAATGTTGGAAAACTAGCCTTGGATTCAAACCTCATATTTCTGTTCTGCTAATAAATAAATATATGAATAAAAACAAACAAAGACAATTGTTAAGAAAACAGCAAACCCAAAGAAGACACACGTAAAATCTAAATGAAAGTCATTACATTTTTTTACCATTTGATGAGGTGGGTGCTAATGTCACTTGACAGCGTCTGAATCTAATTTACATGAGTCACAATTGATAAGATCTGTTAATGGAGTATATGCCATACTTAGTATATGAACTAGTATATGAACATATTTTGTATGATCATAAGGTATCAGTGTTCTATCAATCTTCTCATCCTGCTCCCATGAGTAGCCATGACGTAAGAGTCGGCCCTTTGGGTGACAGCAGGCCCAGACTACAACCCAAGTGTACAGAGGAGTCTCATGTGCAAGCAATCACATGAAATCACAAGGCCCATAGAGCAACATCAAGTCTTATAGCTGACTGTGAATCACCCGGTAATGACCAACTGACCATCAGAAAGCACGAGGCAGTAAATAAGTGATAATAATCTGTTTGAATTGATTGAGCAGATGCAGGCGATGACAGACACATACACGTTCTGTTCTCTATTCTGCTCTGGTTGATTGTGTTAGCTACCCATCATGCCCCTGCCCACCCAGTGCTCCGCACCCGACACTCATCATCACAGCTATATCATCCCCACATACACACAACAAACACACAAGTACACACACACACACACACACTACAAGCACAAGCACCCACACAAACAACAAACATACAGACATAAACACACACACCTATACATGCTTACACACACACACACACATTCGCACACATATACACACATACACCCATACACACACTCTCTCTCTCTCTCTCTCTCTCTCTTTCTCCCTCTCGGTCTCTCTCTCTCTCTCTCTCACACACACACACACTCAAACACAACCAGCAATTTTGCCCCTGTGCAGCTTAAAAGGCTTGTTTACTGTAACCTTGTAATCAGCCTGCCTGCCAGCTCCACCATTACCCACTACAGCAGGGCCTCCGCAGTCTGGGGAGTGAAAAGGAAGAGACAGAAAGAGATAGAGAGAAAGAGAGAGAGAAAGAGAGGGAGAGAGAGAGAGAGAGAAGGAGAGGGGGCCCATCTCCAAACGGACGAGATGAGACGAGACGAGACCCCTTCGGAAAAAGCCCACTGATCCGGCACGGCAGCCCCACCACACTGCGCTGCGCCCCAGCCATCTTCCCCTCCTCGTTTGTTTTCAAGAAGCACAATTTCCATTTCAGAGGGATTACACCTTTTAATGCAGCACCCGCCGAAGGAGAGGTGAGGACAGCGAGAGAGAGAGAGAGATTAGAGAGAGAGAGAGAGAGAGAAAGCTGCTGAAAAACAGAGTGCATCTCCTCACGTGCCCACGTTTCAAACCCCAGCTTTTGAGTGAGGAGGTGCGGCGGCTGCCATTAAAATCAAAAGCCCCGGCCGGGGCGGAGGACGGCCCACAATAACCCTTTGTGTGCCCCGGGGTGAGGGGGAGCCGGCCAGCCGCTGTGAACTCTGGCTGAGGGAGACGAGGAGGTTCCTTTGTTCCCCTTTGAAGAATTCACAACGGTTCTAGAAAATCATCAGTGGATGAAAAAGCACGGATGAGAACCAGGCTTGTTTGGAGGTGTTTGCGTGATGAACTTTTAGCAGGGAGGTGGTGAGGGTGTTGCTGAGATGCTGCAAATGGTGTAGATCTTAGCTTACAGACAATATTCCAGAGCTGTCTAGCATTTATATCCTCCTGGGAACCAAGAAAAATTAACAGAGTAGCTCAAAAGAGTAAGAGGGTATGCATGAAAAACAAATGTCAACTACAGAGAACACAAGCTGGTTCTCACGAGGTTACAGATAAGTGATACAAATCTAATTTCATTTTGACATAACACTTAATACAAAAGCTTGTTATGCAGAAGGTCTTAGAAAATAGTCAGACACGTCACCTGCAGGTCACACAGTAAGCAGTGTTCACCTAAGGACCTGAGACTGTATATATGGTGATTTTACTAATTCTGTACGAAGTATTTCCCTGTGGATTTATAGGGCTATTTGTGTGTTGACAGAAGATTATGGATATGCTAAAAAAGTTTCATAAGAGAAACAGAGGAAATGACCTTGGGTCTTATACATTCAAATGCCTCTACTTTGAATAGCAAATTCATGTATTTACATAGGCCATTGTTCATTAATTATTTTAAAGCATTCTGAAATTATGTTAAAGCATCTCTAAACAAATGCTCTGTGTGTAATAGGATTTGCCACTCTGTTCATGCAATTCAAATACATGCTGGCTTCTGAGGGGCAAGAATAATAACATCTTCATGTCTAAAGTTGGAAATGAATGTCATGACATATTAAAGCAAAGAAAACTGGAAGTGAATATAAGGTCAAAGTTAATTTTTTCTTCTGCACAAATATTTTCATGAATATGAAATGGTTTTAGAATAGTTCATTTTCATTTTAGAATAGAAGAATAGTTTGAGTTACTGAAAAAGAAAAGGTTTTAATGCCTAAACATGACAAATCCTCATAAAACATTGACCATATCTCAGCTATTTTCCAATCGATTTCTTTTTTGTCCATTGTGCTTTGGCGAGTTTTTCTGCATATCAAAATGAACAACTACATTTGTCTCAGTGCAACAACAAATGTAAACTACCCACTACAATCTTTGTATCAAGAGCAGCTGCACACTTTCCACTGCAGACAGAATCACAGGTGAGGCACATCTGAACTCCAGGAGATTTCATCTCCCGTTCATTATCAACCACTTTAGATAGACATGTGAAGGGAAATCTATTTGACACAGAAGGCGACATCACCAACAGTGAATGTGTTTTTCCATTTCTTTCCTCCTTATTCACTGATTTGTTTTGGGTTTCCCTCCATCCCGAGCTCTTCTGTCATAACTACATAACTTCAGGAACAAGTTTGACCTGATGGATGTTGTCAACATCTGATTATGAATCATCATTATTTTTAGTCATGTTACAAGAGGTAATAGATAAATGTAGGTGGCTGTATAAAACAAAAAATACACAGAGAATCTTGGCTAATTATTGGACATACTCTATCAGAATAGCACAAACTGTAGACAAATAACACAAACTACATGGTGCACTCACTGATGTGCGATATAGTCACTCCTTGGATTATGATACAGTTGCCATGGCGTTTTACTGTGTTGTTTCATCGTCCTCATTCTTATCACATCCTTCATGGATGCCTTTGGGTTATTGTCGCCTATTCCCTTCTGAATAGCAAATTTGCTTCCTAACTCCCAAGGATTAAGTTGGAGCTAAACCAATTCAACATGTTACCTCCAGGAACGCCATCACCAGAAACCTTCATCAAGTGATACACAACCACAGATCAGTAAGTTAGTTCACTTCTGTTGCAGAATCTGGTGAGATGATGATGGTCGGAATAACGGTGCTCGGCCGGTGAGCGACATGTTCCACTGTAACACTGGAACTGATGACTTGCATTCAGACCTCCATTCCGGCCGTCATCATATTAGCCACCATGTGGTTACTGCATGTACAAAACTGGAATGATTTTAAATCGCTGGATCCCATAACTGTATTTCATTTTTTTTTTCTAACTGCCAGTGGAAGCCATATGACCATGTTAGGGGGAGATTCCTGCATTTTAGGCTTGAGAGAGACGGAGTATCTACCTACCTTTAAATATGACCATGCAGCATTACTCCCAAATATGCGTTGTTTTAAAAATATACTGCAAAGATACTTTGCAGTACTTCTGAAGTTTACATATAAGGCATCCTCTGTAGTTATATTAAATACAAGTGGAAAACCTTGTCAAATTCACCCCCTGCATTATGGGAAGCCAAACAGAATATCCCTGTCTTTATTTACATTCACACACCTCATCATTCCTTCAAGGTGTCAGTTTTTGAATCTACCCACTAAATACATACGTACACTTATGTGATGAAGCTGACACTAAGTACACTTCTCTGATGTTATGTATCAGCTATGGATGAAAGACACCTAATCATGTATATTCCTCTGCCTCTGTATATTACTGGAATATATGTCTGAAATGGCTTCATTCCAGCTTATATAAAATGTTTGGTTTCATCCCCAGGGTAAAATCACTGTCACACATCTCTCTTTCACACTTTAAAAAAAAAAGTGTGAATTCCTTTATCGGATGCAGTGTTATATTGATGCAGAAAACACACAGAGACACATACACAACCATGGACATACACAAACAGACTCACATAAATACACACAGATACACACAGATGTCACACACATACGCATGCACATGAAACACACAATACACACAGTTTTTGAATTGTACCTTGTGTGATTTAACCTCACAGTGATGTGATGCCAGAATCCCCTGTGTTAATCAGAAAATTGGGTGTCAAGCAGCACAACATCATGTATGTTAAATACGTAAGTGTTTTTTAAAAGCATCTTTGGATTCCTGTTTAAATGATTTTCATATTGCATTATGAGTAAGTAAGACTGGTTAATTGTGCATGTAGAGTATATGCATGTGCATGTATGTATGTATGTATGTGTGTTTATGTGTGTGTGTGTGTGTCTGTTACATTAATACCATATAATTGGGGGAGAGAATACTGAATGTATGGAATTCCATTCAATTTACAGGTTTTTACAGGAAAGTGTCATCATTCAAAAGGGTTTTGAATGCAACACTGACCTCAAGTGGTTGGTTGGTAGGACTTCAGTGGAAGACAATAAGTCATGGGAAACTCTCCCTCCTGTCTCTTGCATTTTGATGTACAATGTGGGTGTGTATATGGGAACTGCAGTTCATATGAAGTCTATCTACTCTCAGTGAGTAGAGCCCTGCTAGCTTGATGCTTCTTGCGTAACTGGATATGAAGATATTTATTCAGTAAACTAAACAGCATGGGGTAATGTGACAAAACAGGAATGCCATCTAGATACATCACCATACCTCACCCAATATAAACACCCAGACTCGTAATCTAGTCCGATATGAAAGGCTGAAATACCGATGAAACCTGGAAACATTAGACAAAGTAATCAAATGACTAAAGGCCATTGCCATCTTAAATGGTACACCCCCACCCCCTTCTGTGTGTGTGTGTGTGTGTGTGTGTGTGTGTGTGTGTGTGTGTGTGTGTGTGTGTGTGTGTGTGTGTGTGTGTGTGTGTGTGTGTGTGTGTGTGTGTGTGTGTGTGTGTGTGTGTGTGTGTGTGTGTCTTGCCAACACATGGTGTTCCCACTCAGATTTACTCAGAGCACCTGCCAGTGACTTGTCTCTCAGCTGTCATGCTTGAGTTCTGTGGTGGAGAAGCTAAAAGTAGCAACGCAAAATTTCTGTAATAGTTACCTCATGGCAGGATGTATTCACAACAAGACTGTAAATAAGCCATCATGCTTGCATTTAGATTTGTGTTTTAATTGTCTAAATAGCATTTTAATATGGTTAAGATATAAATAATTATATCAAATATCTATTCACAAAGCAAATTGTTTTTATCACTCCCAAGCCAGATTTGTTAAAGAGTTCAAGTCCTGGATGTCTACTGTAAATTTAATGACATCAAATGCTGTTTGTGTGTGTAATATTTTAATCACCAGAAGTCATAAATATCTTAAAATACAAACATATAAAATGTTTTGTGTACTGAAAAGGCCTTTGAGGAAAAAATGAATGTTAACAGTGACGTATATGCTCTATTAATTTATGCACAAAATGCAATAATACAGTGTGATAACAATGGCAAAGCTCTAAAATGGTCTGATAGTGGGAAATAGAATGCCGTCAGCTATCAACTGTGTTGTGACAGACACGTTGCTTGGCTGACTTCTCTGCATTCAGCCCAGAGACATATCATGTGATCCCAAACCATGCTAGCCCATTCAAACCAACCATAGACTTAAAATAGGCACAAGCCTCACACTCATACTGATGCTCATCCTCCCCAGTGGTAACAACAGTGCTTGTGAATTCATCTAGTAAACATCCCCAGCTTATCAGGTTTTCTCAGCAAGGGTGGATCAAGTACAGGAGTGATATTGAATTAGGCCTTCACAAAGGTGCAGGGCAGCTAAAACTGTTGATGAGTAAAGAAAATGCTCTGGCAAGCATATCGGCACCACTGGGGTCAAATGGGGTCGTCTGAGGTCGTAAATCGCAGGGCCACCCACCAAAGCAGGAATCGGTGAAGCACCAGTCGTGTCATTTCCACATACCACGGCTAGGCAGGCATTTATCGGCACTGCATCTGCACAGAGCGTCCGATGAGGAGGAAGAGCAGGCCGGCCAGCAGGCAGAAGAACACTCCCACGGGGGCCAGCATGAAGGAGAAGCCGTAGTCCATGGACATCTCGAAGAGCGGACACTTGGTTATCTGGTACTCCTTGTACATCGGCACCAAATCCAGGGCCTCTTTCCAAATCACAAACATGATAGTAACAGCCAGCAGAAATAGAGCTGTGGAGGAGGATAGGAAAGGGGGGGGGGGGGGGGGAGAATGAGGAGAGTGACAGAAGAGAATGATGTGTAGCGCTGACAAAGGTCTGTCCACATTGCCAACGATATTTATATAACAGTAACTGTAAAAACTACAGTTTGAAATATCACTCTAGGTCATAACAACAGCATTGTCCATGATAATGACATAAAGTATAATATCAATGGGCATCAATTTCAGAGCAATTGTGAATTTTTAAAAGCAGTCCATTAAAACATGAATGATATTTCCGAGAGGCTCTCCTTATCGTTGGTCGGTGTGGACGCTCATATCGTTATAGTAACAGTTGTCGTTATAGTTATCGTTGGCAGTGTGGACGGCCCTAAGGGTTGTGTCCACAGGCTTCCTGAGCAAAGCAACAGTAAGTAATGGGATGGCAGCGCCTGTGTGACAACCTGTGCATTTGTGTTCCTGGTCACGGGCAGCAGAGGGGATTGTACACAACTGCTCAATCAGACTCATTTTTGAAACTAGCCTGAAAGAACAGAATGTGTCTGGACAACTGTGACACACGTAGTGCCAATTTATACACAATGCCAGTTAAATCAAGAATAGCCGGAGAAGGGCAGAGCTGGCAGTGTGTCTGTTCTGTTCGGTTATATATAGAGTGCAATGACATAAGATACAGTGGGCTCTAATTTTAGGACCATCTGAGAGTATTCAATATTGTTACCGTCAACCAAAAGCTAGTAACCATGTTCTCATACCCTTTCATTTGTTTCCAGGTTGTCAGATAACAACTACTGAATATGACTCTGTTACATACAGGTTATAAATTTGTTAATGTCACATTTCCACCCCTAAACTGAAAGCTGAGGTTCACAAAACACGTTGTTGCAAGGCATATGTTAAGATATGGGTATGAACCTGTCAGACAATCCAAGAAAAAAGATGACGTTATATAGTTTTTCTTAATTGGTGGATGTTCCGTGGGGACAACGTCACTCAAACAAACGAGGCAAATTAGGGTGTACAGAGCAACATTTTCTTTGACAGCATCGTTGAAGGGACATGTTTGATGTTGTTAACGTAACATGTATATAAAAAAAGAGTTTGGATATGATTCTATGTGATGTTAAATTAAATGTTAAATCCAGTCCAGGACATTTTTTAAACTACAATGAAATTCAGTGCAGATACATGAACCAGCCCAGATATAACTGAAAACATACGTATGCACATAAAACAACATGGAAATAAACACCTACCTGATATCAGATAGAGCCCACCTCCTGCCTTGTAAAGGCAGTGACTGGAGAATGGGGCAGCACAGATGAGGAGGAATCCAGCCAACACAGCCGCAGCCACACCCACCAGCATGAAGACACTCCAGAAGCCCCTGTAGACTACAGTGATATTGCCACACTCAGTGCCTCTCAAGACAACACAGTGATAATGTCACACTCAGTACCTACTAAGACAGCACAGTGATAATGTCACACTCAGTGCCTCCTAAGACAACACAGTGATATGGCCACACTCAGTGCCTCATTAGACAACACAGTGATATGGGCACACTCAGTGCCTCATAAGACAACACAGTGATATTGCCACACTCAGTGACTCTCAAGACAACACAGTGATAATGTCACACTCAGTGCCTCATAAGACAACACAGTGATATGGCCACACTCAGTGCCTCCTAAGACAACACAGTGATATGGCCACACTCAGTGCATCCCAAGACAACACAATAGTAATAGTAAGAGAATAGAAAAACAGGTAGCCAATTTGTCCAAAATGTCCAATTTATGGTCTGATATTTGTTGGCAAATGAATAAACCTTTGGAATAAGTAGATACAATTTAACATTTCTGTTCCACAATCTAGAGATTATTCGCACAAGGTTTGAAAAAGTTGACCTCTATTTGGAATAGTTTTCCTTTGAGGCTCTTCAAAAGGTACTCCAGCCAGTCACTGATTTAATTTGATCCAGCGGTTGACGAATCAGTATAAATTCCCCCCTCAATGAAATAAGCAGCAAGTCACAGCAAGCAGTCTATGCGCCCGTTACTTACTGATGGCGGAGTCGTAGGTGGTGGCGTTGTGTGAGGCCTCGGAGACTGGGTAGGGGAACAGGTAAGCATGCTTGCACTCTTTACTGTGTGGCTGATTGGCTGAGGAGAGAGAATCAACAGTTACTCCACATTCCGGTAGTGAAAGTACTAGTGATGTCACCATTCATTCATTAGTTTTGAGTAGTCAAAAGTATGAGCCTTGCTTAATTTATATTTATATAAGATTTGAAAAGAGGGGCTGAGGAGGAAAAAACACACACACTCCTCCTGAGGGGTCTGCTCATCCTGTTTGTTGGGACGGATGCCAGAGAGATTCACCAAGTGAGAAGATGACAGAGGCAATGACCTCATCACCTCATAGCCCTTCAATGACCTCATCACCTCATCACATGACAGCCCTTCAAGGCTTCTGGGGTCGGTCAAACTGAAGATATCCCCGAGACTCTTAGAGACACCCTGATTTATGACATTGTCATGTGACAATGCAGCTATGTGGCACCAGCATGCAGCATTAATGATAACTAGCCCTGTATTATTCCACAACAGGGCATCTTCAACCCAAATTATTTTCTTCTGACCCAGCACATGTTCCATTACAATTACTGACTGAGAAAATGCAAAGTCCTCAAACTAATATGCCCGCTTCACTGGCCATTGCTCATTTGGCTACTGTCGAATGAGGGGGAATTTTACTTACTGAACCAGAACTTCAGTAGGTTTTCTCCGTCCGAAGCTTCTAGCCTTCCGGTGAAAGAACAGAGCCAGAAGAAGCCCTCGTGGTAAAATACTGTGGGGTCTGCAGCGTCCTGGTTCACCACCATGTCCCCCTGCTGTGGCAGTCAGAAGAGGAGATGTTAGCAGACATGGGAGGTGTGCTGGGACTGAGTTGGTGGGATGCTAATTATACACATACTATGTCTCAACAGCTCAAAGTCACCCTCTAGTATTGTTGACTAGAGCTAACATGGATACAATAAACGATTAAAAGACTTTTTCAAACTACAATTTCAAAACAATATGATAAAGCATATATGTCCTGTCCTGACTAATACGTATATCCCATACACACACATTTAGCCATGGTATCCTAATTGTGTCAAAGATACCATGGCTCAACTCACTGTGGGATCTAAGAAAGGCAACATTCCTGCTGAGCTCTCCCATCACCACAATAGCCCCTTCAGATGAACTTTGACCCTGAATGACAGAGACCCTAGAGACCAGGTCAGGCTATCCCACTGAGCCAGCACTAAGAACATTCACCTTCTTCAAGTCCTCGTTTTCTGCCCTTTCCATTTTTATCCTGTGTCTGCAGATAAAACAAAAACTTAATTTCCCTCCATCTGTTCACAAACATCTCTGTAGTTCCATTGTTGTTTTTGTTGTTTTCGAAATGTCTTTCTTTCTTCATTGCAACATGTACTGTTGTCTCTGTCACCTTCCAAATTTCAAATAGCTTTAATGCTCAGGCATACCTTGAGATTCTTGTTTCATTGCATGCCATTTACAGAAAAATCTCCTACCAGTAGGTGATATTCTATCCTGCTGCACCAGGACTGTAAAAAGTGACATCCCAGCCATCTGAAGCGTCTTAATCATGGCATGAAAAAGCTGCTGTCAAAACTGGTGTCTGATATCGCTTATCTGTGTAGCAGAGCACCTTTCAGCCTCTTATGACAAGAGCTGTGCAGCCTCAAGTCCAGCAGATAACTTGTTTAGGAGATCTCACTTCTGACAGCTAAAGTCTTACTTGCCGTGGCTGCATACACCACCAAAAGTGTAAGCGACTGAGAACAAAGTCTTCTGGAAACCCACAAGCTTGGTAAAGCAACATCAACAGCACTCACCTCCACCGGTGTTCCCGTATTTTCCGGATCCGGGCACGTCTCGTAGGCTACAAGCCAGTAATCTGTGCCAAAAGACAGCAAGATGGCGAGAGTGGCCAGAGCGCCGAAAAGGCCGGCGAAGAACAATGCCACACTCAACTTCATGTCTAAGAGTCTTGAATCCCACTCTTATTTTCTCTTTGGTCTGTGTGTGTGTCGCTGTGTGCGAGAGACTGATTGACTTCAATCATCAACCGCCCCCCCCCCGCCTCTGCTCATCAACTCTCCCCTTGTGACTTTCTTGCCTCTCTTCTGCACGACTTTTGGCCAAGTGTCTCGTGTATCAGCTTAGTTGTTTGTCCTTTGATTTCCCTTCCCTCCCTCTGGCTCTTGTGGCTCCTCTTCAGCTCTGCTGTCTATCTGAGGGTCCAGTGACAGGGTGAGGGTGCGGTGGACGAGCACGGAGGAGTGTGACTAGTTCTGCCCCCCTTGGCTATTTTGGACTGGTGATTGAAGGTGACTGCTGCTGCCTAGAGGTGTGGCCACTGGGAAGAAGGGAAGGCAGAGGGGTTGTAGGAGGGGGCCGGCACCGAAATATCTCCCTACCAACTGGAGACCCCCGACCACCACCACCACCACCACCATGCAAGTGTTCATGGTAGTCACACTCAGACGCTGTCTAATCCCACACCAATAACCTTCTCCCCAGTTCCTACTGAGAAACATGTATGTATGTGTGTGTGTGTGGGGGGGGGGGGGGTTAGCAAAACATGATCTGTCCTTATGTGCCACTGTGGTGGCTTTTCAGCTGTGACAAGCTGGGGAAATATTTAGTGTTAAGGCTGAATGGATTTTGTACAGACAGGGTGTTACATGTGTTCACTAAACCCCACTAACTAGCAAAATGTTATCCCTCAAAAGATTGAATAATCTGATCTGGGGGTTAGCAGTCCTCTGTCACAGAGTCCCAAATGCTTCCTAACTGTTGATTTTAACCTGACATTTTCAAGAGTCTACCAAGGCACGGATGCAGGGCCTCATTATCTGCCCAGCGGGGCATTTAGCAATGACGATGGAACTGCCCTACGGGGCATTTAGCAGTGACGATGGAAAAGCAGCACCTTATTAGCACATTGCTGCGAATGGAGTCAGCGGCCCCACAGGAAAACAAAACAGATGCTCAACCTCGCTCCACAGAGTGTTTGTGTCTTTGTGTTTCTCCCTACTCACTTAAAGACATTAACAGTCATACAGTCAGTTCCAGGAGAAGCAGTAGAACTTAAAGGCATGGTCAGCAATTCTAGTCCAGTACACTTTTTGTCAAATTCAGCTAATTTCTCATCGCAGTCCTGAAACTGTGTGTTCATTGTGTGCTCTCAAAAACACTCTGGTGTTTATATTCATTCCTGGCACTGTAAATGGGAAACAAACATAGTGGGTCGGACAAAGCCATAAATTATTCCAGCCAATCAACATGTTTCTTCAGGAGCACGGAGGGAGGGGTGTACTTCGATTGGGAGTCAAGATAAAATATTAACAACCTTTCGCCAGAGTTGCCTTTAATGCATGAACATGGCTGTGATCTTTGGCATCCTTGTGATAGAGCCTGAGCACCTGACTGAAGTGGATTTATGCCGTTTCACACTAAAAACTTTTTGAAGTGATCAACAAATACCACTGGTCACAGCTGGGTGGTGGCAGCGCGTTAGTTGCCATTTCCCCCGAGGTCACTTTTGATCTGTGTGACTTTTCCATTACTCAGTTTGTCACCTCTTCCTAACAACACAAAGATCATGCCCTGCTTCACTAATTGCATGCTGTCAGCGTGCACAGTCAGAGGTATGAGTCACCCACCGGGTTGGCTGGTGATACATCCCCATCATGGAGTGGAGATTAAAGACTCAGGTGGGGTGAGACTTACAGGGGCCACTCGACAAGTGACTGAGGTTGTGGTTTCATTCTGACAGGTGGGATGATCTATTACTATTTTCTCACAGCCAGGATAATATCTTAGCTATGTCATTCATAAAACACACACGCACACACACACACACACACACACACACACACACACACACACACACACACACACACACACACACACACACACACACACACACACACACACACACACACACACACACATCTGTATTGGAGAGACAGATTTAACCACAAAGGAGAGTGAAAGCTAAAGGGAAAGAGAACAAGGAAACACACATGACGGCTACTTTATAAAGGACAGTATGAGGGCTCAATCTGTGTCTCTGCATGAGCTCAGATAAATCATCTTGGGAATATTGGTATATCAGCTGTGCTGTGCTGACAGACCACTGTAGCTTGAGATCTCACACCCTTTACCCACAAGCCATTGCTTCAGGGTATCAGTAAACAAAGTTCCAGCAAGGATGTTGAACCCTAGAAGGACTGGCATAACTGTCGCCACCAGAAGTGAGTTACTAAATTAAAAAAATTATCAAAATAGTCATACTGATATATAACTGATATAGCAAAAATATTTGCTTGGGACATGGGACATGAGTAAACCTGCATTTGCTATAAAACAAAGATATGATATGTCTGCATATGGGTGATGAAGATCTAAACTCTTGCAAAGTTAACTAGTTCAAGTTTGACAGAGGGGCTCTGAAGTTAATAGACGCTAGACAGATAATTATGACTTCTGGGCAAACAAATTCCCGTCTCATTAAAAACACCCACTTACAATTTACTCAATCGGGAGGAGAATCAACTTCAAATTTGGCGCTAGTTGTCCTTTTCTCTGCTGTGACGCACAAGTTGGACGATACCACATGGTGGTTTTCTTAAAAGGTATGAATATTCTGCAAGAGTGGGTTAACCCAATACACGCCTAATGTAAGAGTGCAGAAATAAAGACGGTAAATCTATAAATGTAATTTCCATGTGGAAATTCGGGGATATAAGTAAATGGACTTTAAATGTGATACATCAATTACAAACACATCTACTAGCGCCCCCTCAGATAGTACCAGTTTGCACGAAGCCAGAACTGACGGTGGACTAGAGCTGCTACAGTGTTGCAGTGTGCGCTTCCGCATTGACTACATATTGTACTGTCAGTGCGGGAGAATGAATAACTCAAAATGTAGCATTTTTCAGAAACCAAGGAGACCTTCACGGATTATACAATGCATTTATGTGGTTGGATTCATGGTGAGTGAAACCACGTCATGTCATTTGCGAGCGTGTTGTTTGTCTTTTAGTCCATTCATGTCATGCTCTCAAGTTCTGTATGCTGTTTTGGCGCAGGTGATGGAGATTACAGGTTTTGCGCAGTAACTTTAGGGGATTTCACCTCCCCGATTTAATGTAGTAGCCCACCAGTATAAAAGCGCAGTTGGTACGCAGTTTGAGTCATGGTGAACCTTGGACAAATCAATAAGTGTCAGCTGTTAGTGACCCTTCATGTCTCCCTCGCGTAAATTCATTGAAATACAATGTATGTTCCATTGCAGAGTCGTCCTCACAAATTGAACCTAGAAAGTGTATGCCTTGTGCCTCTTAACCTCTCGCAAGACTGCATATTAATGTGTAATACAGTCTTAGTGAAGTCAACTGTGCTGTCTGACAAAAAATTCTCAAGGGGGGAAGTATGTTGCATGTGATGTATATGATAGAGTGGCCACATAAGTGCTTGCTGTGCAGGCCTTTTTCCAAAGCCCATTAAAGTGTGTTTTGCTGTTATTATTTGCTGTCTCAGTGTCTGTAACTGTATACCGCAATAGACTAAAGGTGTAAGTAAAAATCTTGCCGTAGCAACACCTTTTCTATTTGTCTTTGCAGCATTTGTGAGGACAAACCCCATTTGAAAGATTTGATTCTCACCAACACTGACACACACCCACATCTACCCGATGTGTTTGTTCCCTGTGCAAATTCAGGAGTAGTTATGCCCAGAATTAAACTGTTAGTTTAATAGAAAGTGCCGTGACACGGGTAGAGCTACGGTGTGACTTCAATCAAGTCGCTGGCTGGGCAGACTGCAGAGATGGTCTGAAAAATGTTGATAAACAGGGTGAGGGCTAATCTTAGATGCTGGACACCCTCCCACTGCACACGCCACCATCGTCCCTTACCTGTCGTCCCTTTGAAAGCAGAGAAGGACAACCAGTTATGACATTCAGCCCAAACCACGACTCCTTCTCTTTCTCTTACCAGTTTGTCTCATTTGTTTTGTCACTCTCTTTGTCACTCTCTTTGTTGTGGCAGTGACATCTTGTTGCATACCGAACAGGGTGAATGTGCTGTTAGAGTGATCATTTTTGCACTGGTTTATCTATGTATTTTGAAATTCAATTCTGACTTGGCATAGTAAGAGAAAGGGGCCTTTTCTGCTCAACTCATTAAGGAGCACACAACTTCTCATTCATTGGTCCACAGTCCATGTTGATGTCTCAGACTGTACAATGAGTTTCTGATGCCCGTTTGCAATTTGTTTCCTTACTATCACATGCCAACAGTACTCATGGCTCAGTTATTATTTTCTGTGGTGGTTGATGGAGATAATTTCCAAACACTGTCACTGTTAAGAATATAATAATCAAGTGCCTTGAATTATTAATTACCTTATATGAATCATGTACAGGAACATGGCTTTTCTGTGTTTCTGCGTGTGTGTAACTTAAAATGATTAGGTGCCACTTAGTCTGCATATGTACAAGAGCATGTTTAGACCAGAGGTGATAAGAAGGGTCGAACTGTGCTTCTTCCGACCTTGCAAAACTTCCATCCTTGCCTCGGACGTCAGAAATCCACCACGTGGTTTTCCCTGCTGAACGCTAAACTTCTGTCTATATAAACCTTGTGCGATGTGTTTAATACACTCACTTTCAGCCTTATGCTGGGAGTAAGCCCGATTGCAATTGTTGTTGTTTGTCTAATAAATATACTTATATGCAGCTCCGGAGTCCTGAGGTAACTAGAGTGAATGTTCACCTATCAGTGGTTATGGAGATGACTGACATTCCATTTGAAAATAGTACAATTTTAAGTGTCATTATTTTTTTTATTCATGGTAATACTGTATGTATTGTATGGAAACACACCTTCACCGTAAACGTTTTTTTTTAATTTACCAACTTTGAAAGTATCAAAGCCAAACTTTAATCTCGTCTCATCTCAACATCACTGCCCTTAGTATGTTTCTATTCGTCACACCTGATTGGCTGTCTCCACAGGACCTATTTGGGGTCAGCATGATCATCCCTCTCCTGAGTCATCACGTGAAGTCTCTTGGAGCCAGTCCCACTGTCGCCGGTATCGTAGGTATGTGCCATCAACCTGTCTATGGAGATTACAGAAACTAGAAAAATATTTCACCCTAAGTATCTAGAGCCTTTACTTTCAGATAGTACTGTTTCATATCTTCTAAGCTGGCACTGGCTGAACAACATCAAACACTTTCACCCACAAAGTCCATCAAAGGCGTGTTTGTAAATTGACAGCACCTTGTTCAGAATTAAATATCCCTCTGTGTCTATAAGCACCAGATAAATCTTTTGATTTAATTAAGCTTTCCTCTTTCACTGTCGTCACAAGGTTTCCGTGAATTCTGCCTGGGTGTATCGTGCGTTGCTAATCATATTTAATATTTGGAGTGATGTGTGAGCGCAGTGTACAGTTTCTTATATAACCACATTATCCCCCCCCCCTCCGCCCCCCTCTCTCTCCACGTGTCACCCCCCACCCACCCCCTCCACCACCACCACCACAGGTTCCACTTATGGAATCTTACAACTGTTCTCCAGCACGGTCGTGGTAAGTGTTTTTCAATGCATATTGAAATGGACATGCATGTGTGGATGACATTATGATTACATTACCACAGAGGCTATTGGGCTGTGAATGTATGCCAGGTGTAGTTGGTCTGGAAACCTGGATAGGGTTTATGTCCTCTGCTCTTAGAGACGAGGCACACGCCCATGCACAAACATGTCGGCATCCAGTTGACCTGAAGGCCTCATAGGACGCTGTGTTTTGTACCCGGCTCCAAAGTCTTGACGGTGATGTAAACAAGTCTGGCTCTGATCGTGGGCCTCAATCAATTTTGTGCGGCGAGGTTCGGACTGCAGATTACATTTCTCCACAATAAAAGAGCAGCTTTAGTGTAAGTCAGGCTAGCTTCCTCTCAGAGGACTGGCTCACACAGTGGAGAGAGCCTCCCCACCCCCCACACTCAACCCACCCACCCCAAAATTGGTTTAGAACGTCGGGGTCACAAGGCAAATTAAAAGGAAAAGGACTCGTTTGTCCTCCGCTGTTGCCGAGCGCAGAGACAGAACAGCCAGGTCTCTATGATTTCCCCGCGGGCCGCAGGCAGAACATAGCAAATTCAATTGGTCCTGATTTCATTATGCCATAATGTCGTGTGTCTCTACATGTGTGTATGATAAAGAGAGGGAGAAAGAGAGAGGAAGACACACACACACACACACACACACACACACAGAGAAAGAGAGATAGTGTGTGTGTGTGTGTGTGTGTGTGTGTCATTCATACCTACACATAACGAGAGGCAAAGCACAGGCCCTCCTGCCAAGACAAAACTGTGGAATTCCTCATCTCGTGCCTGATAATCTGATGGATAAGTGATCTGCCTCTTCACGAAGGATACCCAATCAGCCTGAGGCGGTTCAAGGCCAACTCTAGTTTAAGTCACCTTCAGTGAAAATTCACTCAGTTAATTTTGACTGGACTGGTCTCATTACGGGAGGTGTCAAGACAGGGTCAGGTCTCAATAAGAAACATTCTATTTACATTCATCAGTTTCTAAATACCCCAGAATCCAGCTATTAAGCAATTATGCTCTTGGTCTGTTATTAGTCTGCGCTTTCAAATTAACCATGCTTTTTCTGTCCACCACGGCAATAAGGATAAAGCCTCACATCATGTGTTTTTATGGAACATTCACTTTAATAGTGCCTACAGCAGCAGAGGCTGTTTGTAGAAAGAGACCTACTCTACTGCATTAAGATGCATTACAGATCATCTGACTGTAGGGTGGGGCAGAATAAGTGGATACATTTAGTGTACAATACCAAGGAAATCAAGGCTTAGTCCTAGGTCAGTGGGTTCCTGTATAACATAGATCTCCTACAGCTTTTAATGTAAATGTTGTTTTCTAAGTCTGTGTTTTTGTTCACCAACATTGATCATGCTGTACTGCATTTTATGATTTGTATTGTAATGTATTTTGCCTGGACCCCAGGAAGAATAGTCTCCACTACGGTGTAGACTAATGGGGATCCTTAATAAACATAAACATAAACAGCTCCACCTGTTTAATGCCGTGCCGTTGGTGCTGTGGTTGCCAGGGCAGCTGGAGTGATGTGGTGGGCCGGCGCAACTCTCTCCTCACCTGCCTGCTGCTCAGTGCCCTGGGCTATGCCCTGCTGGGCCTGTCCTCCAGCATCGCCCTCTTCGTGCTGGCGCGCATCCCCGTGGGTAGGTGAAACACAGGCCTCAGCAGTCTGTCTCTGGGTATAAGCATTACTCGTCATGACTTGAGATTTAGTGCACACGTATATTCTCACGCAGAGTGCTTTCATGATGTGTTTCTCTGGTCATCCTATGGATGATTATGGGAAATGGAGTTATGAATTTAAATATGTCCTGGTACAAATGACATGCAAGGTCATCCCTTGTAGATCTTATTTTAGATTAAACATATTCATTTCTATGCAACATATTTTATTATCATTATTTGGTGTTGATGCTAGTAATGTTTCTTGGTGTGTGTGTGTGTGTGTGTGTGTGTGTCTCCCAGGGCTCTTCAAACACTCACTGTCCATCTGCCGGGCGCTGTTGTCGGACCTGGTGTCTGAGACGGATCGGCCACTGGTCATGGGTCACTTTAACGCGGCCTCCAGTGTGGGCTTCATCCTGGGGCCCATGGTGGGGGGCTACCTCACCGAACACGAGGGCGGCTTCTACACCTCCTCCTTTGTCTGCGCTGCTATCTTCCTCCTCAACTCCGGTGAGTGGGATGGGAGAGGGAGAAGGAGAGGGAGAGGATGAGGATGGAAACCGTGATGATCGGTGATGAATGATAGAAACCATAATAGTCAAGAGTAGCAACAGTGGATGATGACAGAACAGATGAATACAGACCATGTTATGCTCTTGCGTTTCAAAGATAGTTTACATGTTTTGGAACTTTATATAATGTTCTTAGGAATCGCTTTGACAGTTTTATGAGGCACAAATATGTTTTTCTCTTTAGGCCTAGTTTGGATGTTACCATGGAGTGAGGTGCCAATCCTCCGCACAGACACGAACGCCAACAGCAGCCCCAGCTCCAAGCGGGCCTACGACGGGGTGAAGAACAGCCAGCAGAACTGTTCAGACGGGAACAACCACCTCTGTCACTCGCACAACCACCACTCCCACCCCGCCTCTCCTGTCTCCTCCCCGGCGGCCCGTGACAGGAGGTGGCTCTGGAGGGAGGTGTCCCTGCTTCAGCCGGCGTGGCGTCAGCTCTCCTCCATGGTGGCGCGCATCCGTCACGTGGCCTCGTCCGACATGTGGGACGTGTTCCTGGTGCGCCTGCTGATGGCCGTGTCCATCATGCTCTACTACAGCAACTTCTCGCTGGCAATGGAGGAGCGCTTCCAGCTCAAGCCCAAGGTGACCGGCTACCTGATCAGCTACAGCAGCATGCTGGGTGCCCTGGCCGGCTGTCTGGTGGGGCCCGTCACACAGCTCTACGGCCAGGACATGTCGGCGCTGCTGCTGCACTCCACCGTGCTGACCGGCTCGCTCATCTTCCTGTACGCCACGGCGCCCAGCGTCTGGCAGGTGCTGCTCACCTCCACCTTCTTCGCCATCTCCACCACCATCGGCCGGACGTGCATCACCGACCTGGAGCTGAGGCGCGGCGGCGCCCAGGCCAGCGGCACGCTCATCGGCGCCGGCCAGTCGGTGACGGCGGTGGGCCGTGTGCTGGCACCACTTATCTCGGGCCTGGCCCAGGAGCTGAGCCCCTGTGGGCCGCCCAGCCTGGGCGTGGTGCTGGCTCTGGCCGCCGTGGGCCTCCTGCTGGCGCGGATACCCAAGTGGGACAGCAAGGGAAGAACCAAGGACAAGAGCCCCAAGCTATGAGATCCGAGCGTGGGGGTGTGTGTGTGTGTGTTTGTGTGCCTTACAGGTGGCATGGATACATGGGGTAGCTCCCAGAGAGGAGTCCATTCTGGCAGCAGCAGCTGGCAGCAGCGTTGGTTGGACTTAATGTATGTTGTTGTGTTGTGATGGACATTATTCCAGGGTCAGCGATGAGGGGGGTCCCGCTGCCTGTCACTGGTTTCGTCTGAGTGACGACGTCAATGTGCTGATGCAAAAAGGTGTGGCTACCTCCTCTTTTGCAACTGGCAGTGAAGGCCTGATGCAGCACAGGCAAACAGGGGACAACAACAACCCAGACCAGAGTCTTGGGTTCTGTGCCAGAGCGTCACGGCACAGGGTTTTACAAGCAGGTAATTGATTTAAGTAATAAGAGGACATTTCCCTAAAATGGGTTGGCATTAAGAGAAACATTCCTATGAATTCCATTCCATGTTTTATTTTAACCACTTTTAATCCTAAAGTTTACAGGTAGCAGGCACAGTAAAGCCCCGAGACTGAAATCCACAACATTTTTCCAGAATAACCTCTAAACTAAATGGGATATGTCTTTACCCAATGGCACTGTTTTGTAATGGACTTTTGCATTCTGTAAAATGTTTGGTAAGGTTATATTCAGACAGAAAATGTTACTATTTTATTGATTTGCTAATAATGTATCAATACCAAAGCCTATTTATTACTTGATTTGGTTTGTGCCTATGAATGAAGTAATGAGAATTTAATTATTCATTTCAAATGAGCAATGAAATCATTGAAAAACCAAGTGCGCTGTCATAAATAAATTATTCCAGTTTGACGATGGAAAATAAAGTTTCACACACTAATGAAGTCTCTGCCGAGTGTCATTGACCTGATGGGCAAAATGTATTAATCCCTCTCCAGGCAACTTCCAAGTAGTCTAACAAAATGACATCACTATTCAGTGCTCATGTAGAAACTGTGAATTGGTGTACATATGGACAACACAGTGAGATGATAAATTGAAGTCCATAACCAGGAGCCACGCTCAGATTTAATTATTTCTGTTATGCATGCCCACCAGGGATCTACAGTACTCCTTCTGTGACTTATCTTTGAAGATCAAACTTGAGTGGCCAATAAACACATACTGTTGCAGAGATTTAAAGCTCTGTATTATTTACATTTTATTATATCACATTAAAATACTGAATCCACACATTCATCAACACAAATGACCTGTCCTAAACACAAAGCAGAGGCTGTTCTGTTTCTACACAGACGTCTGGAACATCAGGTCTACCTGTACTAAACGGATTATCAAATCCATCTTTAAATTATATACAACATCACAACATGTGTGTATGCTGAGCGCTTCAGTCAAAGTGAATGTTCTACCATAAAAAGTCAAATTTGTAAAACAAGATTGTTGTAAAAAGCATTAAAAAGAGAATGACTAAAACAGGAAGTGATGTGAAAGTAATAACATACAAAAGAGGACGGCACTGAGGTATGTTGAGCTACTGTTCCGTTTGGTGTGAAAACATATAAATAGCGCGACTGATGAAAGCCTCTTTTGGGAAGCCGGTAACAATAAGCAGCCCATTTCACATAATGGATGTTACCATGACACTTTTGTTCAAGCAGTCCTGCTGCTAGTCCCAGACCCTGTGCTCTCTCAGGGCCTCGGCTGCGGCCGTGGCTTCCACTGAGGCCTGAGCAGAGGAGCCTGTGCTCTCCCCTCACCCTGACGCGCAGGGGCCCAGCTGTGGGGAGGAGACAGTGGCTGCTGCTGCTGCTGCTCCTCCTCCTCCTCCCCCGCCGCCTCCTCCTCCTCTTCTCTGGGCCCTCTGGCCGTGTCGCCGTTGTCACCAGAAGAGCCGTTCCGCTGACGGGGGATGGGCGCCCGGGAGCCTGCTAGGTGGGGCGCTCTGTGGCTGTGGCTGTGGCTGTCTCTGAGTGGTTGCTGCTCATCCACCAGGCTGACAGACGAAGGGGCTTCCCTCACGGTGTCAAGCATTTGCAGAGGCATCCCGCTGCTGGACGAGGGCCGCTGAGCACGGCCGAACCTGGCCCTTACTGCAGGGTAGCCCATCTCTGACATAGTATCACTATCACCTGAGAAAGCAAGAGATCGCTATTCAATATGCACCCTTTACATACCCATGCACTCACACCTAGCTATGGGTTTCAGGCAGTTTCAAATGTGTTCCACTAGATGGCGATAGAAAACCATGCTGAAGCACAGAGAATGCTTACCAACATGACTCATTCTCTTTGGAGGGAATTGAGAGTCTAGATTCTGCCCAGCTGGAAGGGAAAGGTACTTGTGTGATCTCGCCACATCCTGAGAATAAAAGGGTGAGATGAAGATTGAGGGATATTGTATCATAGGAAGAGTCGGACAGAAATAATAAGGACTAAAGTGATTTTTATGTAAAACTAAAGTTCAACCAAAACAGTTTCTTGATCTGAACTCAAATTGCTTCCAAAAAGAACTGGGGCCACTGATTTCTTTTTCAGGCCGACTGATGCCTTCTTTTCCCGTCAATATATACTACATAAATCAATATATTTACTACAGTAAATACTTGAATGTGTTCTGCTTTCAAAGTTGTCTATCAGGCCCAAATACCCTTATATGATGTTGCAAAGCAAAGCCCTTATACGTCTTGCTGTTCCCCAACCCCCAAAATGCAGAGATTCTTCCAGCTTACCGGGTTTTGGAAGCTCCCAGGTCGAATGCTTCGCCGAATGCTGGCATGCCGCCTGATTAAGATCTCCTTAGATCTCGTGTCATTGGGCATGGCATATTTGCTGGTATATGCAACAGTCTAAAAACACACAAAAAAAAAATACCAGAAGCGTTATTACAAAACACACTGAAACCTGTGTACCTGTATTTATTCTCCAGTCAAGGGCTTAGGACGTGTTCCAGTTTCACATGGGCGTGTTCATGACCGCATGTTGCAGAGGTGTGGCCATCTTTATGACCTCTACATGTAGTGCTGGTTGCTCAAATGTGCCCAGACATCCATGGAAGCCCCCACTGTGGTTATGTAGAGAATCCCAGTTATCAGCCATCTCTCCTTCTGTTTGTCTCCCCCCTCTAATGTCACACCCCGAATGACCTGCCCGGCTCTTAACACATCGTAAAGTCCCAGGAGAACAAACATGGAGTCCATTAAGGAGGTCTTACAGCTACCACTCAAAGGCTCGGCTCAGATGACTCACTGGTAATCGGTCAGCCCCAGCGACAGCTACAGGAAGTAAGGGGAATGAAACTAAATGGCTTGTGTGAGAAAACTTCCCACCTGGTTGAGAGAGCACACAAGTGGGGTATGGCGCAGTGTTAAGGCCGTGGGGAGATTTATCTGGCTTCTGTTGTGGATGCCTTACACCCCCCCATGTCAGAGATCTGCTGTGTATTGTACAAGGGCTGGATGGTGGACAGGTTCAAGCCTGGTCTGGGCTGGAGTGTTTAGGCAGATTAGATCAACAACTGGAGCCAGAGGCCTCTTTGGGTATGCAAAACCACTGGTCTCCTCCAGAGCCCAGCTTTCATGCTGAGGGCAGGACTCGTACTGATACTCACTGATATGAACACCTATGGTCAGGGATGTGCACAGGAGGGGGCTAAGGTTGCTCGGGCAACTGCCCGTTTGCCCTCCTCGACTGAAGTTGCCCCTCCGAAGGAAATATATATATTTATTTAATAGTATTACGGCATGTAATGTAATCGCGGAATATGTACGCGGGGGGAGGGGCCGTGGCGGCGGCGGTTAGTGATCGACCCTGACAATTTCAGAGTTTCAAGTGATATAGGCAGAATATGCGTCCAGGGGGAGGGGGCGTGGCGGCAGCCGTTAGTGATCGATCCTGACAATTTCAGAGTTTCAAGTGATATAGGCAGAATATGCGTCCAGGGGGAGGGAGCGTGGCGGCGGCAGTTACAAAAATGTACGTTTTGCCCCTTTTTTCCAGGGCAGAGCAATGGCCCTTCAAAATTCCTGTGCACGTCCCTGCCTATGGTGCACAGCTCAAATGTGCCATTGTACTACTTTTCTATCAACAACTGGAGCCAGAGGCCTCTTTGGGTATGCAAAACCACTGGTCTCCAGGGGAGTCCAGCTTTCATGCTGCTCAAAAAAAAAGGGCAGTACTCGTACTGATACTCACTGATATGAACACCTATGGTGCACAGCTCAAATGTGCCATTATACTACTTTTCTATGAGGTCTCCAACAGCAACAAAGTATACTATATAATAAATACAAACTAGAAACACTGAAAACTGTCGGTACTGTCAAATCTCACACATCATAGTTAATGTCTTTGAACATATTTATTGCCGACTGGTGAATGTATAGGAGTCTCACCCTCTGTCTGATTTTGTACATGTTCTTGGAGAGAATGTCATGCATGTTTCGAAGATCGGTAGCATGGAACTTCTTTTTAGGGTTACTGCTAGGCTTCTTGTCACTGGGTGAAACAAAAGAAAGACAAACAATTAAAACATCACAGGGCCAAAAGGGAATCTTCCAGACACAAGCAAAAAATTCAACCATTCTGTTGTCGTTTAGGTTTAAATAGAAGATAAACTAAAACATTTACTGAAACATTTACCAAGGTGACAATTGTTTTTTACAAAATATATGAAACACGCTAATTTTACATTTTAATACACTTGGGAAAATGTGTAGGGGACTACATACGGCAGCAATTCATCTAATGGTGTATCGCTGATGTCGGCAGATACTGAATCCAGGATTTCCATGGCATTCTGAAGCTCCAGCTTCTTATACAGTGCCACAATACTGGACTCGGCTCTGCTATCCCGGATCAGGATCTTTCGGATAAAGCTGTTATTAAATTTAATGAACCTAGAGGGGGAAAATCAATGTTTAAGAACAAAGAAAGGTAGAAGTCAAAAAGGTCTAAAACTTTGAGAATAAAGATAGTGTACGGTCTCAACGTGTGTGTGTGTGTGTGTGTGTGTGTGTGTGTGTGTGTGTGTGTGTGTGTGTGTGTGTGTGTGTGTGTATGACCACACAACAGACAGAGCATCTCTGATTAATATGTTTACTCTTTCCCTGCCCTAAGGTGGTCATCTAAGCTCTGGGGAAAAAAATCCCAATCAGGGAAGTGTCCAAACAAACAAAACCAGTTCTACCAGTTCAGGCACTAACGGCAGGGAAGGAGGTAGAGAGACTGCATGGAGAACAAGGCGATGAACGAGGAAGTAAACATTTGACACCACGTTCCACCACACCTCCTCATCTTCACCGCGCCCACATACAAAACCCAGCTGAAAACTGGCCCCTATAGAGGGGCCCACTGCAGAGATCTCCAAAACAATTAGTCAAGAAAATAGTGTGAGAAATAGTTTGTGTGAGAAATAAGGAGAGACAAGGTAAACACACACACACACACACACACACACACACACACACACACACACACACACACACTTAGTTGTGCAACTAAGTGAGAAAGCTAGGTGTTTGATAGGTAAGTAACCTTACTTGTCTTTCCAGTAGTGGTGACTCCACTGTCCGCAAAGGTCCTCTATGCCGGCAATGGTGTGCTCCATTGTCTGAAGGCAGGTGGGATAGCATGAGAAGCTATGGATCAGGATATCTTATTTGATGTTTAAAAGGACTCAGACAGGTGAGCCTTAGGATACAGGTATTAACTGCATAAATCCCCACTGAACATGACACCTTCTAATAACAGAGCATATTATAAGACCGGAGACAGAAATGGCAACTACGGCCATGTCAGTGTGAGGCAACATACCCTTGAATGGACTTCCACATTAATGGTGTCCAGGTTGCGGTTGGTTTTACGGACGTTCATCAGCTCAATCAGAGGCCGTATGCTGATCCCCTGTTTGGACACAGCAGATTAAGGCACTTGATGTGAGTGATTTTCACAAATGTTATGTCAACACACCTCAGGGATTTTTTTTAACACAGAAAGTAGCATTACAGTACAGAGACATTGTTGTTGTATTTCCTTTTTTCATATACACTTTCTTCTCACTGCACTAGGACATCAAAAATCTATTTGTATCAAAGTCCATTCTGGAAGAAAACGTTATACTACAGTTTGAGACTTTGAAAATATGAGTACATGCCTGGATGAAAACTGTGAAGATGATGATGACAATAGTGGCTGTGATGAAAAGTTTCTTGCGGCCAATGTTTTCTGGAAGGGTGAAAACCAAGGCAAAGGAAATTGCTCCTCTCAGGCCACCGTAGGCCAGACCAAACTGGTCTTTTAGGTTGAAGGGGATGGTGCGGAAAGGGTTAATAATCTGAGTCAAGACCAGCACGCCTGAGGGAAAGAGAACCACATGAAATATGATATCAAGTTCAAGGGCTTTAGAAAACTTCAATAGTTATGATTCTCACACACACACACAAAAACTCACCTAGGCCTCGCCAGACAACAGCAAAGAGGAGGGTGAATGAGATGTAGCCCCAGTTCCATTCATGTTCCGTTGTTATGGTGACCACACCCAAGAAGAAGAAGATCAAAGTCTCGGACACACTGCCCATCATCTTGATAACATGGCGAATTGTGGTGCAGGAACGCTGGGATACATTTTCCTCCACGTAGTATTTCATAGTCAGAGCACAGGTCACTATACTGTGGACCCACAAGAACCAAAATTAAATCTATCAGGTTAGGAAAGTCAAAGGGAGTGATACAAAAAAGATCTGGGATATGCTGTAGGGATATGCAACCAATACAGACTAAGAAAGCAGTTAATTCCAGGTCTGTTACCTACAGGTTAACTGGCTCACTATCATTTGAGATTCATTTAACAAAGTGACATATCACGGTTACTTGTGTGTGTGTTCCCAAATGTCACTTGACCACTACTCACGCCATGATGCTGGAGATGGCAAACAACTCAGCTACCAGGTAGGCCAAGTAACTATACATGAAGATGAAGAGGGGCTCAATCTCGCCCACCTTCCCTGTGAAGCGCGTGGTGAAGGATGCCACCACGCCAAACAGGAACCCGAACAGCACGCCACCCAAGCCCACCACAAAGAACCGGGCCACGCCCAGAAACACATCAGGGGCATCCACCACTGGCAGCTCAGCCACATGGTTGAAGAGGTTATACAGCACCTGAGAGAGACCAACAAACAGACAACAGATTTGAAGAAAGAAAAAAAAGAGCAGACAGACATAAAAGACAGACAGTAATTCCTTACGCTACATATGTAAGCCTATCAGAAGTTAGTAAGTAGTCTTTCAATCAGGCCCTTCTCAATGTCATACATTGTAAATGTATGGAAGCATGCTTCACTCTCCCCGACATTTGTTAATGGTATAGTCCAGGTGAGAAATCCTTCATTAAAATATCAAATGTTTTTCGAATGTCAGGGTAGATTTTAATGGCCGCAAAGATAGTTCTCTGATGAGAAAACGTATGTGATCCATGCCGAATTTCAACTATCTAATCAAAGTTACTACAAAAGAAAACAAATCAAGTTAATTTTCATTTGAGGCGGTGGTTGTTTTTTCTCCTTCCATTGGCTATGTTTATGCTCCCCCCACCCCCACCCCAACTCCTGTCCTCCTCTCTATCCCTTTGTCCCACAGAAACTCTTGAATCCCGGGCGACGGCCACGCCTGCTGGTGTACACGACCAAATGTTTGCCCTTGTTCTCTGCTACTGTGTACAAAACAAAAGGGTTTCACCCAAGTAGAGTTGCAGATTACGCACTATCTGAGTTTGATTCAGCGGTCAAGCAAACAGTACCTGACAATGCTGAGGCTGCACAGGCAATCATCCAGCCAGATTGTACAACCACAAGTGACAGACACCCAATTTCCTCTTTCGTGGCATCAGTCCTCAATATGTTTTAGGATCTGGGTGTGATTATTTTCTTATGGTTATCAACAGAACTGTTGGGAATTTTTCCAAGTGATAAAAAGCTTTTAAGTGATTGCTTGCATGCATCTGAAAAAAAAAGCCTGCCTCTCTTTCCTGGTAAGGTTTCATGGCCAAAAGTTTATAGCCATGCCCTATCCACTTAAGAAGACCCCTGAAGCTGCTTTACATTTGGGCAGACTACAGCAAACATACAAAACACAAATACTGGACACTTAAAAATCTACACAGATCTACGTCGAACAACACTTTCTACCAGAGACAGCACAGTTGATTCTAGAATGTTCTGCAGACACCCTTACAAGCTTAGCAGCCCAGGAAGGCTGTCTATACCTATGGAGGGATTCCGCTGTGATGACCGAAACTTGAGCTGCACGGTTAGTGTGAACAACACAGAACAATGAGAGGACTTTCTCCAACAGGGAAACACAACAGGGCAAAAAAGGAATGGGGCCACTGCTTTGAACATGTCACTGCAGGAGAGACTGGAAAATGGATTGGGATCTTAACCGTTTTGTTTTTTAGTAAACAAAGATGGATTAGAGTCCCGCAAAATACTGGATGACCCTCCATGACATTTATTATATAGTTTGCTATGATCTGAATATCTCTCATACAAGACCATACTCCTGCCCTACACCTGTTAAGTGGGCTGTGTCATTGAGAACAGATTGCCCTATTGCTAATGCCATATTTGATGACATAGACAAATACACAGAGGTACATTACAGTGTAGCTCAGTCGTGTTGAGGAAACAAACCAAAGAAAAATGGCAGACAAAATAAAAAGACCTGAAAACATATCGCAGCAAAGCCTCTGCCTTTTTGTTCCATTTGCCTCTGCTTGTTTCCGTTTGTCTGCTTTGGGGTTTTTGTATTTATTTGTTCTCAGAGATTAGGCAACATGTAAAACACTTGCGGAAACCATCAGATAGACTCATCCTCACATCTTTCAGAGAGCCACTGTGTTTTGGAAATATCAAAAACAGACCTGCTGTAGACTGTAGCCAGTTCTTCAGAGATCAGTTTAAGCTTTCCTTAACCTTCTCCACCAAGTACTTTTGAACTCTTTGAGTCTTAAAATTCAGACACCTCTCACGTTTCTGTTAGAGTAGTCAATATACTACTTTGAAATCTACTAAACTTTTCTCAAAACCTTCTCCACTCCTTCAGTACACTCCTCCACTCCTTCAGTCTGGCATGAAACCCCATCTCTAGATTGTGTCATCGCTCATTACATACTGAGCATAGTCTTCATCCATGCTATGACATCACCACATAGGCGGTGATTGAATTTCATATTCAGGGTGAATGGGGACTATTTTCAGGTACTTCATAAAGACCCACAGAACACACAAACAATACCTAATATATATATATCACAGCTTAAGTTGTCTTTTTGCCTTTTGCTCTCTTACTCACCACAGTGACAGCATCATTGAACAGGCATTCACCAAACACCACAATGTAGAGCTGCTCGTTCACGTTGACATCCTCAAACACGGTGAGCACAGCCACTGGGTCCACAGCCGAGATGATGGCGGCAAAGAGAAGGTTCTCCTGCAGGTTGATGTCCTGTACGCCAAAGGCCTCGATCTGGCAGATGGTGAAGAGCGAGATACCAATGCCGATGGAGTTCCACAGAGTCCCCACGACGGCAAACCACAGCACTGTGCCAATGTTCTCAAAGAAGGCGCGAGTGGGCATGAAGTAGCCCGAGTCCAGCACGATGGGGGGCAGCATGTAGAGGAAGAAGACGTTGCTGGAGAGCACGGCTGGAGGTTCCTCGTGCACAGCGTGCATGATGGACCCAACAATGAGGCCCACAGCGATCAGCAGGCAGGATTCTGGCACCCAGATGGTGATCTTATTGTAAACGTGGAAACCTTATAAATGCAGGAAAAGAATTTGTGAAAAGGTTAAACACTTGTACCTTGTGATTTTTGTGGATTACATTGAATATCATAGTTTGGACCTCACTTGTACATGTACACTATGAACTTTGGTAATACAATAAAATATAATGTCTCATTGTGTATAAACTGGATACACAATGCATGATTATTTTAAGTGCACTTCATTAACCCTCATGTGACAGAAAAATATAATACTGTCAACAACATAGCAAAGATAAGTGTTCAGTAACCAGGACAAAGCTTCGGTAAAAACAAGATTTCTTCTGCCAAATAGCCTTCACCACAGATCAAATACATAGACATAAATGACTTCATAGAAAAATAACTTTGACCAGTAAGTGTGTTAGTCTGACACTACAATGGTCTTGTTTGATATTGAGAGTTTGCTTACCTATTTTAGCAAAAGACGCCAGCAGCACCCACAAAGTAATTTCGAAGGGTATCTGTATACGAGAATAATCTACAGTGAACAGAGGTAAATTTGTTTTTGCCGCTTCAGGGAAAGATTGGGGTCCATTGTTTTGAGTAATGGGGGGACCAGCGGTGTTTATAGGTCTTGGTGGTATCTCTCCCTTAGCCCCAGAGCCCAAGAGAGAAGTAATTGTTACAAAAGTTAAAAAGTGCAAAGAAATCCAGTGGCCTCCCATCGTGAACAACGCAGAGAAAATGTCAGAGAAGGTCGAGTTGTAGAGTTTTCTTTCACCTTTCCTCTCAGAGTGAAAAATATAGAAATATCCAGTGTCCTTTGTCAAAAATGTAAAATTGTTCTCAAAATCTCTTTCCCTAACATTCCGTCAGCCGAGGAAATTAATCTTCCACTGTAGTGTAGCCTTTTGCTCACTAAAACAACCAGCACTGCAATCAGTCCTCTGTCGCGCTCGTGACTCCACTCAGGTGAAATTGTTCTGCTGTCTGCAAACTTTTGATGTTACCTGTTTCGCTTACCTGAGTCCCTCCCGCGTGCACGCCCGTTTCGATGGAAGCTCATTTTGGATAGGCTACCTGTCGCTGATTGGAGCAAAATGCGCGAACTGTTTCATTGCAAAGTTTCACCACGTTTATATCGCTCTTAAGATAATTTGTTTTTAACAAATATGACCTGTTTTTTTGTAATGAAGTAGAAATGCCGTAAAATACTTTATTGGTTACTAAAACCGGCTGCTCTCTTTCTAGAATTTTAACATCGACACAAAACTTTATCCCGATATTGTGTATGTAACTTGGTTTACAAGACTGTCATGACTGGAAAAATACGATGTGATGCTCGTTTATTTGGCGAATGTTTCTTACAACGTTGAACCTTATTGTAACCACGAGATGGCGGCATAGCGCCATGTAAACATCATTAAATAATGCAACGGCATCGTGCACATTAGTGTGATTGTTTACGTTTCAACGTGTGAAAATCCGGTTATACCAACCAGAGGAATGTAGTTACTCTGCCAGCCAGAAAGCCATTGAAACCTGTAAAATTCATGGTGAATTCATATTATGTTTGTAACTTGGTTTACAAGACTGTCATGAGCGGAAAGATGCGATGTGATGCTCGTTTATTTGGTGAATGTTTCTTACAACGTTTAACTTTATTGTAGCCACGAGATGGCGGCATAGCGCCATGTAAACATCATGCAAATAAGCAAACGGCATCGTTCGCCATCTAATCCATGTCTTCAGCTCTTTTCAGTCTTTTATCTTTCATCTTTCAGTCCGCTGACTAAAATGGACATGTTAACATTATTTCCATACTGTTAATCTGTTATTCTAATGTTCGAATATTGTGTTTACAGACATCTTTGTTATAGATACGGTACCAACAGGCTTATCACAAATGTTGTTCAGGAGGCTATCAAGAGAAATAAATACTTTCGGTTATCTGAAAACTCCGCTGATACTAATTAGCATGCACTACGCCTATCAGACAGAGGCCCAGCATCGCTAAACACAGAACAGCTCGGTTAATCAGTCGATTTGGGGGGGAAATGCCAGACGCCTTTACGCTAGTCTGTTTACAAGGCTATCTGGCACCTATGCTTATTGCCGCAGTCAACAATTTCACGCCAATAATTTATCCTCTTTCTATTTAATCGTGAAGGAAATGTATAGGCTATAACAACAAACCATCTCCGTTGGTTTTGTCTTGTAAGGTAGTTCCTAATTGTTGTAGCCAACAACAGGCTTTTTGTAGGGGGTGAGATGTGGCCACAATAACCTCGTAGACCTGTGAGCTAAATCGCAGTATAAGAATTATTGATGTCTAGTCTGTATTTTGTATTTGTACTTTAGGCTTGGTATTTCAGACAGACTATGTGACAAGGACAGACATTTATAATTATGCCATATGTGACAAGGACAGACATTTGTATGGGTGTCCACTGGAGCAATAACTGTAATAAGCTTTTTAGCCATTGACCTGGAGGCTGACGCCAGGTTGCCAGGCTCTTATCCTATTCATCCTATCCGTAATGACATGAGAAACAGCCTGAAATATTACATGCGTAACATGCAAACCGATTTACAGTTCATTCCAACCTGAATCAAATATTGTAGTGCATTTGTTAGTTCATTTAAATTCAGTCTGAGGAAAACGTGATGGCTAATTAATACATTAATTGACACATTCCGTTCCATTATATAGTCATTCTTAATTCTTGAGCGCACCTCAACAACAGCGCCACAATTTCCCATATTAACCTACGTTTTGACTATTGTGCCGAAACGTGCCGAAACAAAGGGGCGGTTCTTGTGGCAGAAGTCTTACGTCAAAATATGTCACGCAGTGGTAGGGCGAGTGTAGATGCACTGCAGGATCGAACGCACCCACAATAAATAAATGCATTAAACGTTTGTTTTTTACAGTTTGGATACAAGCGGCCGGCATGGAACAAATGTGGTAAGTGGGCAACGATTAAGTTATTACTCATGAATGTTTATGCAAGGATAAAATAGGTTGCCACAGAAATGGGTGGATTAGACGGTTTTAGTAACGCCTTTGGTCATCGCAATAAACATCCATAGCCTACACCCTCAGTCTCCTAGGGTGCTGTTCGTCTTGGTTTCGACATTTACATCATTAATTAAAGTAAAATTAGAGACTCGGTTGCGAGTCCTGGCATGTGTTTCTCCTGCCGTGTTGGTCTGTCTGTGTATTCCGAGATGCTGTAGTTTATTATCATAGGGCTTAGCGGAACTGCCAGTGGAGTTCACAATGTATGGCCTATTGTAAATGAACAAATAGCATAACTAGCCTAGACGTAGACACAAAATGATCAGTTCATCAGTTACATTTTCTACCTCTTGCTCTGTCGTTTCACTTCTGCGTTTGTTGTATTTTCAGTTATGTGATATAAGATAAAGCACCATGGTGTGATTGTTTACGTTTCAGCGTGTGAAAATCCGTTTATACCAACCAGAGGAATGCAGTGACTCTGCCAGCCAGCAAGCCATTGAGGCCTGTAAAATTCATGGTGAATTAAAATAATGTGCAATAATCCTTCCAGGGAGAGAAACATTGAGCTTTTCTGTCTGTCTGTCTGTCTGTCTGTCTGTCTGTCTGTCTGTGTGTGTGTGTGTGTGTGTGTGTGTGTGTGCGCACGCACTTGAACAAGGTTGATGTCCCTATGAAAGGATAGGTGTCAGATGGGTAGACTTCTGCTGCTTAAATGTGAAAACTCTGCAAACAATAATAAAACAACTTATATTCACTTCATATATACTCCATATTTATCAGCAGTATCATTATGAACACCTATGCCTTCCCCTGTTTTCAAGTCGTCATTGTGAAATGGACAAATATTTGTCAGTACATTCCTTCCTCATTATTTTCTCATGTTTTATGTGCTTAAGTGTTGACATACCGCTGGCACAACACATATAAATGTGTAAGCCTCAGAACATGTCGGCATGCCAAAAGTATGACGTGATAATTAATGTGGATAAATCCTAATTCCTTTGTTGGAATTCCATTTCTGTACCTCAGTCTGTAACACTATCCAAGAGTGTGAAACCTTGGAACTTGGGATGTCCTCTTTCCACCATGCTGTGCTGCTTCTGGTTAATGAGAAGTATTGATCAGGGGATGAAATTATTGATTATTAACAGATGCTTTGAGATTGGATTTAAAATCTTGATATTGGCAGCAGAAAATATGTAATTAGTTTTGCCCCCGACATTAAACAAATACCTTGTGATGGATGAGAGAGAAGAACAAGTAGGCTACTGTAAAGGTAGGAGACAAAGTCAAGAGACAAAGCGCTAAGTGAAGAACAGGAAAGACAAAAAAACAGGGATGGAGAGAGATGGAGAAGTTATTGACTAATTGTTAACAATTAAGGGATTGAACACAAGAAATAAAACAGAAGAAAAACTAGGGTGGAGGGAAGGAAACAGAACAACAGAGGAATAGGACAGAAACAGACTGGGGGCTAAAGACACTAAGGAAGCAGGAGAGACAGAGAGAAAGAGAGAGAGAGAGAGAGAGAGAGAGAAAGTGTGGAACCGCAGTGCAGCCGGTTCTGACAGTACCACCGGTGTAACTGGGTCATCCGGTACCTCTGTTTCCGGAGGGGGGTGTCCACTCCAGCACTCTGCCACACAGCGGCAGCATAAAGGAGCACAGGCGTCAACGTCAGAATTCCCAGAAGCACTTAGGGGCCTCTCAAATCACAAGGCTTTCATGTGAAGATGTACCCACCCAGCCCAGCATGGGGCACCATGCAGACGGCAGGCAGATGGCACGTGTGCGGTGAGGCAGTCAGTGGAGGGGTTCACCTGCAGTGCAAGAGACTGGACCTACGTCTGGCCTTAGCATAGCGGGGCAAGGTACACTATGTGTCACTCACAATAACAAGCAAGACTCTGAGATAAAGACCTAGAATATTGGTAACGTTATCATTCGAAACGTTTTTTTTTGGTAGACAGCTCAAGTGGGTTTTTCTCAGGAGCGGGTAGGGCTGGATACAGATTTACTCCCTGTCACAGAGAATCTCCGTGGCGCTTGATGCATCTTGATGCGTTCCTATTGAGAGTCTCGTTCAGACAACAGCAATAATCCCCCCAAATTGAGATGAAAGTAAAGCGTGGCGAATCCCCTTCCCCCAGACAATGAATCATCGCTGCACAGAATGGCTGGTTACTATGGATCCTGTCTCTCTAATTGTGGCTGGCTATGAAATCTGCCAAATTAGGCATGAGATGCTGTAGGCTGACTTGGTGCGCCATGCATCTGCTGGGTGGTGTTAGTGAAGCCCCATCACAGCCAGCAGTCAGACTTCTGCATTAAAAAGCACATGGCCACACAGAGACAGAACAGTAGTAGCACTGATTTGGAGTCAGTTTATGAGACGAAGTCTCAGTGATGTTAGGATAGACCTTTGGTGTGCTCCTCTAAGTAGTGCAGAAGAAATATAGAACCATGGTTGGAGAACCTGCATGTAGAGTCACGGTGGACAGGCCATGTGTAAAAATAGCCTCTTGCAGCAACACACTCGCACACATGAATGCACCGGCACACTCGAGCTTTATGTTCTCATGATCCAAGAGACCTGTTAAACAAATATTTGCGCACTCGAGAGACACATGTGCGCACACACAAGCATACTATGTCTGCAAATGCACATCCATGCATGTTGTTTAGCTAGCTGATGCTTCACATTTAGTGTTTGCTCATCCATCGTCAGCTTCTTTGTGCAGCTATCTCTGCATGTGTTCATTCCCAGTGGTGACGTGTGCGATCACACACTAGTAACTTGTGGTGGTATTTTCAGAACACAATGCTCCCAGACTTCTGCCTTTGTCTACAAAGAAACTGCCTGAGGTTGGTTTCAGGTGTAAGGTTTTTGAACGAGAAAGAAACTAAGGTCATCTGATTTTCTCTTGCTTCCCTTTAAATATGGCTCTAGCTCTTTTTTTCCTGGCTTAATGAGCCTGGTGAATTATATATGAATTCTAGGTGGAGAGAGACTGGGATCCCCCCCGATGGGGACCTTGATTGGCAGCAGGGGGTCAAAGTGAGCGTGTGTTGTTCAAGGAAGTGACAACTGTGTCAAACAAGACATAGGAAATGTAAGCGTTTTCGTGGCACACTGCCTTATTCTGGGAACCGTCAAGCCTAGCGCACAGTTTTTGTTCTTCTTCTCGTCTGACTTTAGGAAGCCAGTTTTCGGCATTCTCACCTGCTTTGGTCATGTTTTTTTTAGCAGGTTTTAAAGGAACAACTTTAGTTTCACATATTAGCATTTATGCTTGCAATGCATCACATTTAGCCTTTCTTCTTTTTTTCGTGTGCGTTTCCATCCTCATTCTCTTTTAACTATCATTAAAGACACAGAGAATGTTGCAAAGAGCCACACTGATCAACTCTGCATAGTATTGCAGTCAAGCAAATGTTGAAAGCAGCAGCAGAGTGATAGAGAGGGTGGCTGATACAACCCTAGTCCTATAACATGGTATATCCTATGGTATTTGTTTACATGCTCTGCAGTAGGTGCCAGACAAGGCCAGACAAGGCCAATTCTAAGCATAATGCAGCAGAGCCTCTGAGCCTGGCTGTGTGAGAGAGAGTGTAGCTTTTACTTTTTGCCGGGCCTTGATCCAGTTTTTATTTTGACAGCACTCTGTATGGTTTATGATAATGTGGTTAGCCTCAGATGTGATTGCAATGAGACGTGGTGCGATTACACTAATTACAGGCTTTTGGTGGATCTGAAGGAGCTTGTCAGGACGGCAGTCAGAGACCAGGATGAAGCTGACAATGCTGAGAAAGGTTGTCTCATAAAATATACTCATATACTCATATAGCCGTAATGTGCAGTTATCAAAGACTTAGAAAATGTTGGGAGAAACAGAGACAGGGAAACAACATGGTTTTGATATATGCATTATGGATAAGGATGCATTTAATTTGTTACATGTTACATAAATACAATTATTGATAAAGTATAGATAGGGAGAGAGGGGTGGGGAGATCACCGATTATCATTGATTGTCATTGGGGACCGATTATCATTGCTACTGATTACAACAGCTAGTGCTTCTTATGAAAACCCCTACTGCACGGTGCCTGTGAGTTTCAGAACTTCAGAGAGGACTGGTTGTAATGTTCCACGTAGCCAGATCAGTGGAGGTCACAAACATCACATCCACTTATCATCACATGGATTTGTGTGCTAGACTGGGGCCACTGAAGCACAGAGAATCGAGACTGAAGTGAGAGGTAGAGCTAGGCTCTTGCAGCTGTGTGTGCACCCACTAAAATATACAGTAGCAACACAAATCAACATTCAGATTTGAGGAATGATGTTTAATTAGTTGATTATGATAAAGTAATTGGCAGGATTAGGAGTGCACTGGTAAGTCAGATACAAGTTGGCGTATCACTGCTGTGTTGCTGAGATGTTTTTCTATGTGTGGAATTTACTTTCAACCAATCATTAACTGTGTTGCTTAAATTCAGCATTTCCCACAGTAATGACGGGAAAAGAGGGATGTCACCACTTTGAATTATGGGTAGTCTAGAATTCCTTGCATACTGGGCAGAGCAGATGTCTCCTTGTTGTGTTTGGCCAAAAAAACATGAACTGCTCGCCTGTACTGGTTTGTGTACGTGTGTGTGTGTGTGTGTGTGTGTGTGTGTGTGTGTGTGTGAGAGAGAGAGAGAGAGAGAGAGAGAGAGAGAGAGAGAGAGAGAGAGACAGAGAGTTTGTACTATTATATTAATAGTTATTATTTCATAAAAACAATGAATCTGTTTCTCCCTCTTAGGCTCATTAGGCAGGAATCTCTTCAGCTTCTGTGCGTAATCATCATTACAGACACTCATCTCATCTCTCCTCACACCCTGCTGTGAAGCATCGCTTCGAGAACGGATAGCAGTCTCCCTTACATGATTTGCAATAAACCTATTTTTGCTGCACAAGAGTAAAATGCAAAAACAAAGATTTACACTGTGGTAGGTGTACTTCTGAATTGCAAAAAATGATGGGTATACCTACCATCGACTGTATATACAAGTTATTGATACGTGCCATACCTGGTATGTTGCAGGGATCCTGTCCAGCATTAGGCATCTCAATCTTCCCTGAGCCCTACTGTCCCACACATAGGATGATGTAGAAGACATTTGGCATTGCAGATGCAGTCTCATCAGGGCCGAGCATCACTCACATCAGTGACAGGCTGAAGGCTGAAGTCATCAAAAAGGACTGAGTGTTATTGCAGTGCTCTGAGTGTGGAGAGGAATGCATAGAAGATAAAAGGATTTTAGAAGTTGAACATAAAGTTACATTTTGTAGCTTTTGGTCAGAATAAACTGGAGGGTTTGCTGTTGGCAATTGAAAGATTGTCTTGGTGATCAAACATTGGAGAAGTTTTTTCTGTCCGATGTGATTTTTTATGTAAGCAAAGTAGTTGCAAATGTGCAAATGTGACCAGCATCCGTGATAAGCGCAGTGTGCTAAATTTGCATGACAAGTTTACAACTTTCAACACTTTATATTTTGGATTTTTGTTGAGCACTTTACTTAAACATGAGGCATTTCTGAAGTTCCTTTCTGCTCCCTGTAGAGGAGCATCCCAGATATGTTTAGCATTTCCACCCGCTGGAGAACAGCTGAGTGGTTTGCCAAGATGAGCAGGAAGTTCAACCAGGATTTACTTTCCTGTTCTCCTCCCCTGCTGTTTACACATCCTGCCCACATAATTTGAAATGTCACTCAGCCGCATGAAAGTTTACATGAATTATGCAAACAAAACTGTGTGTAGGTAGGAAGTTCTTCCAGAGTTTTTCAAAGAGTTGTCGGTCGCCTTCAAATTCCTAAAGGTCTATATTCCATGTATCCTTATGAGGTCTTCTGAGGTCTGATTAGATGTGAATATATCTAGTAAATCTTCTTTATCGACTTCCTCCTTTTCTTCTGTGACCTCTCTCGTGTCTCTCTCTCTTTCTCCCTCTCTCTCTCTCTTTCCCCTTTTTCTCTCTCTCCCTTCTCAAGGGACTGAGAAGACTTGAACAGTTCATCCGATCATCTAATAGAGAATTTTACCCTGGTGGCGGCCGTCGGGGAGCTTGCAGCGTGACCTCACTCTTCCCTCTGCACACTCCATCACCGCCCCCTGATCCTCCTCAGCACCTCCTCTCCCTACGGCCTCCTCATCTGTCCCAGCCAAGATGGCAGGGAAGGAGCGCAGTCCTCGCCATCGACCATGGTCGGTGTACCGCGCCAACACCTTCGACCTCTCCTCGGAGATGATGGGCCTAACCCTGGCAGGTGAGCTGTCAGATAAAGAGTGCGTCCCTTCCCCATCTGCTGGATCTTCTTTGAAAAGTTACTCAGAAACCAAACACCCCCCCCCCCCCACTTCCTCTATTTGACTTGGTTTGATGATAGAGGCAGACACTCCCTGACATGTGTCATTGTCACTTTGCAGGCCTCAGCCAGGATCCGGACGAGCCAGTGCTGGAGTTCAGTCTGGGTGAGTGCAACGCCCAACTTGCTTCCTCAGGGTAATGCTGTTTGATGCGCAATGAACCAGAGATCAAGTAGCCTACTGTGTGCCACGGGGGGTTCTTGGAGAGGTTTGCTGCCCACTCATTCTTTTAATAGTCACAAACACACACTTCTTACCAGTGCAGTCACCAGACAAGCTCCCACTCCCTGGATCAACATCCAATCAGGATGGAAAATATTTTACTCTCTAATCTTCTTACTTGCTTGTGTGGGTTTACAAAATCAATGGCATAGGCCATATGCTCTATGTGTGTTTGACTACTACACACAGGCTTTTACTTTGCATCAGAGGCCTCCTCTAGCTCACTATGTGGTGGCGCAAGTGAATTGAAAAATCTGAAAGTCGGTCATTGTCAATGTTGTCATTTGTCTGAATCTTAATGTCAATTCTATGGTAATATACGTCTATAGTAAATATATGCTTAACAAATGTATTGTCAAATGTGTTTTGAGCCAAGGTAATGTGATGTGATAACCAATTCATATCTGTTAGATATTCAGGCGTCTTACTCCATTTCTCAGTGTCAGGCATCTTGCCCCTTTGCCCAGTGTGTCAGACTCGCTCTCTCTGCTCTTGTGTGTCAGCCTGCAGTGAGCTGGTCACGACTGCCCTGGAGCGGAAGCCCAATAGCTTTGTGGCCGTGAGCTGCACCACCCCTCCTCAGGCCTTCTGGACCAAGCATGCTCAGACGGAGATCATCGAGGTGAGGACCAGGATGTCAGAGAAGGTTCACAGTCTGTAATTACTTTTTTTTGTGTTGAACGTTCTTCTGGAGAGGATTGTCCTGAGTTTTGCATACTGTGTCAGTCAGCAAGCATGCTGTTTCATTTTTATAATTGGGCTCATATTTGGCTTCCTCATCCTTCCAGGGAACGAGTAACCCGATCTTCCTGAGCAGCATTGCCTTCTTCCAAGACTCTCTGATCACTCAGCAGACACAGGTCAAGCTGTCGGTGTACGACGTGAAGGATCGCTCACAGGGCACGGTGAGACACACACACACACATAGGGGAATGGGGGTGGTGCAGAACTTATGTTACCTGGTGCCATACACAAATACTCAAAGAAAAGTGAACAGTGAATAGATGACTGTAGAAAAGCACATGAAAGCCTCATCAACCAGGCGTGGTTGATTATGAAAACACACTGGGTTGAAGGCTCTTTTGTTACAGCACATCACATAGGCAAGCAAGGGAAAGAGACTCACAGGATCCAACAGGATCAGAGACAGGAACAGAACAGGATTTGTACTCTTTGTTTGTTTTTGCTCATTTACATTTAGACACTTTTTTGGGTTTGTTAGCGCTGACTTAAACAGCACTGAAAGCTTGTGATCATCCTGTCCTTTCCTGCCCTTTCCTTATGTAATCCTTCAGTCCACAGTGTCCAGTTTAGTTCATATGATGTGTAGTCAGTGTAGTTCATATGATGTGTGGTCAGTGTAGTTCATATGACGTGTGGTCAGTGTAGTTCATATGATGCGTGGTCAGTGTAGTTCATATGACGTGTGGTCAGTGTAGTTCATATGATGCGTGGTCAGTGTAGTTCATATGACGTGTGGTCAGTGTAGTTCATATGGCGTGTGGTCAGTGTAGTTCATATGATGTGTGGTCAGTGTAGTTCATATGACGTGTGGTCAGTGTAGTTCATATGATGTGTGGTCAGTGTAGTTCATATGATGCGTGGTCAGTGTAGTTCATATGATGTGTGGTCAGTGTAGTTCATATGACGTGTGGTCAGTGTAGTTCATATGACGTGTGGTCAGTGTAGTTCATATGATGTGTGGTCAGTGTAGTTCATATGACGTGTGGCCAGTGTGTTTCATGTTTCTCTTGCACTCTCACAGATGTATCTGCTGGGCTCGGCCATGTTCACCGTGAAGGAGCTGCTACAGGACAAGCACCACAGGTTACACCTTACTGTCAGGTGAGAGAAGCAAAGACAGCAGTAGATAGACGCAAAACACTTGCAAATACTGTGACATCTGACAACATTGTACAAAAACTGTTCCCATATTTTGGGGAGAGTGTTTATAATAATGCCAAGAAGAGTTGATTTATTTAAGCCTTTCTGTTTCTCTGCTTTTCTGTGAAGTTCCATGTTACACAGAAACGCTATGTATTTGTCATCAGTTTAATCTCAGTCTCTCTCTCTCTCTCTCTCTCTCTCATCAATTGGAAATGGAAATGGTCCATGAATACCCATCTGTGTTTATGCCAGGTCTGCTGAGAGTGAGCGCATGGGCAACATCACCGTCATCGCCTGGCAGATGGAGGACAAGAGAGATCAGAGTGCTCCCATGGCCAGGCTACCGGACACCATCAAAGGCAGAGTCAGTCAACAAACACCTCTCCACACAAAACACTCTCCACCCCCCATGCATCTGATAGGACTTGGACCCATTTGTTTTCACCACCTGCATTGTACACTGTTATAGTCCAGGTTGTGTATGCTGTAAACGCAAAGGCCCTTTAAGTTGTGGGCGTCTCTGTAAATGCCTTATCTGAAGTCGTGTCTCAGTCAGTTGTCTGTTTTCCCACAGATGGTGTTGCCGGTGGATGAGAGCCTGACTGAGGGCATCAAAGCCAAATCAGCCTCCCTGTGCAAAGACACCCTTTTAAAAACAGGTGAGTCTTGTGTTGAGGCTAAAAGCAGGTGAGTCTCGTGCTGAGGCTGGAGGGTTTCAGAGAGCGCACCCCTGGAACAGATTCTCATTTGAAGTAAACTCATTATGGTCTTTACTCGAGGATCAGTAAAACACTCATCAGCAGCAAGCATCAGTGAAAGACTATCCATTCAGATAATTACAACTAATTCATATGCATGTACTGTATGAGAGTAACTTTTATGTAGAGGATAATAAAAAAAATGTAACTCTGCAGTTTCAGATTCTAAGGATGGGTATTAGGGAAATATTACCCAGAGCTAGCAGTGTGTCACATGAGTGTGTTTGTGCTGTTGGATATTATGGCAGATTTTACTATGTTTTTGCCATTCTTATAAAAATCCACCCAAATGTCTGTCATTATGAGTGTTTGAGATATTAAGTTGCGTGTCCATTTGATTCACGCACTCAGTTTATTTTCGGCTGCCAAGTAGTTGTACTCGTGACGCTGTTATTGTGATTTGTGAATGCCTAATGCTCACGGATAAGCCGCCACCCAGATTACACCAGAGTGTCACAGGCTCCTAATAACCATAACCACATCCATTGCCAGCCCTGACTGACAACCACAGACGCTCCATAGCAACTGATGGAAATTATTTCTGTGACTGTATGAGTCAGAGTCTGTATGCCAAAACGATGTCATCGGTGATGACTCAAGCACAATGGACTTCAGGCCTATGAGACTCTGCTATGACTAAGATCATGGTTAAGGTCTTAGAGATTTCCAGATTTACACTGGTAGTTTCTATTTTTAATTGATGATCGGATGCTTTATAAATTGACGGATGGATGGATGATAGATAGACGAGTGGATGGATGGATGGATGGATGGATGGATGGATGGATGGATGGATGGATGGATGGATGGATGGATGGATGGACGGACTGATGGCTGTGTTTCTGCATCAGTGTTTGGTGGCACCATGTCACGCATGTACCGCTTGCCCACCACGGATGGCAACCATCTGAGGGTCCTGGAGCAGATGGCAGAGAGCGTGCTGTCTCTCAACATCCCCCGACAGTTCGCCAAACTGCTGCTGGAGGAGGACGCTGCCAGGTACCACACATCCATGTTTCTACCTGTTGCAGCACACTGGACATATGCCACATAATGACTCAATTTATTATACAGCAATTAACACATCTGTGTGGAGCTGTCTCTTGAACTGTGAGTCTCTATCTCTCTCTCATGTCTGTGTTCTTGCGTGCGTGTGTGTGTATGTGTGTGTATGTGTGTGAGAGAGAGAGAGAGACAGAGAGAGAGTGTGAGTGTGTGTGAGTGTGTGTGTGTGAGAGAGAGTGTGTGAGTGTGTGTGTGTGTGTGTTTAAGTTTTAATACCTCTCCTCTGATCATCAGGGTGTGTGAGCTGGAGGAGCTGGGTGAGCTGTCTCCCTGCTGGGAGAACCTGAGGAGGCAGATCATCACACAGTACCAGACCATCATCCTCACATATCAGGAGACCCTCACTGATCTCCATGAGTACAAGGGTTAGCACCGTTACCCATCAGCTCACTCTCTGCACATATCACCAATGCCTGGAACTTCAGTACCTTAACATGCATATCATGCATGTACTGTATATATAATAATTGTATAATAATAATAATAATTGTCAGACTTTAATACATTTAATATCAGTGATGCATGGCAAAATGTAGTTGTATGACATACAAACGTGTTTTGCAATATTATATACATAAATGTACAATATACATTTATACTTACTCTTACCCTGAACTCTGATGTGGTAAAACCCTATTTCCCCTGTCAGGTCCCTCCTTCAAATCCAGCACACTGAAAGCTGAAAGGAGGCTGGAGTTCATGCCGACGAACCTCCACCTTCAGAGAATGAGGGTGCAAGGAGAGAAAGGCTACGGTAAGATACTTCCTGTATACCCTATCCACGCTTTTGATTATTAGATTTTTATTTTAGAAATCAATCCAAAGTAACTAACATGCAGTAAACACTTCCAATCATTCAGATTCGAGCTTGTAATTTATGGATGTGCGTTATTATATACTCTCCCTGCTGTAAGTAGTGGAGCATCATTGTTAGACTGAGTAATTGTGCGGATATTGTACCAAACCCATGTGACTAGTGGACTTAGTTGTTGGATCACCCCTCCCTCTCTCCATCCCATCTGCCCAGACCACACATACGACGTGGTGACCATCGGAGCCCCAGCCGCTCACCACCAGGGCTTTAAATGCAGCGGCCTGCGGAAACTCGTCCAGAAGTTGGAGGAGGCCAAGAAGCAGTAAGTCCTGCTAAACTAGGACTAGTGGCTCTAGTGGCTAAATGCTACAGTATATGCCAAACACTATTATTTTCCAAGCGATGCTGCTCCATTTTTAATGTGCTGTATTTGATGGCATGACCTCTGGGTCATGCTATAGTGCTGGTTTCCTCGTCATGGAAACCAGATTTGAGTCCATCAGTAGGTGCTGCTGGTCACTTATGTTTTGTCTGCTCTCTCATCAGAGCTTTTGAGGAGCACTGGTGAGTTTTTTTTGGACAGTAGATCTTTTCTTTACAACATTTGTTCACTTCAGTGTCAGTCTGTTACCACTGCATGGTCATCGCCTTGTTCTCGCACAACGTGTTTTTTGTGACTGGTCCATTTTTCATCTTTGTGTTCAACTGTTCCTTGCTGTTGATGATGGGGGATGATGATGATGATGATGCAGCAATGTACTTGTCTGAGTTTGCAACACATAACACAACACTGCATCAGAAAATGTCCTTAGTGTCACTCACGCTGATGGTGTGATCTGAGCTCCACCTGTTTGCTATTCGTCCTGCGGCATGTACAACTCCCCCCCCCCCCCCGCACCCACCTTGCATCCGGTCCTCTGAGTCCTCTGAGATTGCATTCATCTCTGATTTCATCCACCTTTTCCTCCGCAGTAGCCGGGAGTCCAGCCCTTCCTCCATGGTCTACGTGCCCCAGGACGTGGTGCGAGCCAGGGAGCTCATCCCCCAGATCACCACGCTCAAAACCCAAGTCTGCTACTACGTGGAGCGTCTGTCCCGAGCTGCAAAAGACCGCTCGGCCAACGCACTAGAGAGGACATTGGCCATTCTCACAGAGAAGGTGCGGTGGTCCAGAGAGGATATTTTAAATGTATTGAATACGCAATGAAGCCATTAAAATCTAAACAGACCTCCATGTACAGGATCTAAACTGATGAGTATTTCTGTTACCACATATTCGACTGAAATAGTTAATAGTTTTGAACCATTTGAAAATCATTGGATTTGATGAGGTAAGTGCGTACCCTGTGACGATCCTTGGTGTGTTGGCAGACGAGGCAGCTGGTGACGGTGTGCAACAATAAGCTGCTGGCCTTGGCCATCCTGGCCCTGAACGCAGCGCGGCCCGAGTTCATCGCCTCCCGAGGGTCGCCCTCACGCAGCCCCGACCCCGAGAGGGTGGTCGTCCGGAACGACCAGGGGTCACCCCAAGTCAAGTGGAGCGGGCGCAGCAACCGCGCCTCTCTGTATGTGGACTGGCACGAGGAGGACTGGGTAAGAGTGGGTCAGGCATTAAGGAGAACGGGCAAGGTCAGGCAAGAGGTAATGATGCCACATAGTGTTTCATCAAGTCAGTTCATCAGGAAGCAAGCAGGGAGATGTATTAACTATAGACCATGTGCCGCCTATGTCTCTTTCTCTTTTCCAACTGTCTCTCTGTCTACATATCTCTGCAATTCAAATAAAAACAACTTTTGTGGCAAATTAGTGTGCAGATTAGGAGTAAATTATATAACGATAAATTACAAATCAATAAATGAATCTATCTCTCTCCTATTCCTCCTCAGGACAAGGTGTGGCTGAATGTGGATAAGAGTTTGGAGTGTGTGATCCAGCAGGTGCAGCGGATACTGCACAAAGGCAAGAAGGCCAGCGACAGCAGCGAAGACGTCTTCGAGTTGGACCTGCCCTCCACAGCCAGCAAGAAAGGTAACTACGGCAACCGGCATGCCTTCTGCATCAACCACAATGACCCCCGCAAGACCTCTTCACCCGCTCAACCTCCACATCATCATTATGTTTATCATGCCCACCAATACCCTGGGCTCACAATTCCCCATAAATATCTTTGTAGGTTCACATCATAGATACTTTGTTCAGCCGTACATTAGAAGTAATGACATAGCAAGCATTCAGTCATTTGTAGGAATGTCTTCTTGCTTAAGATGAACTACCTGAATGTAATATCAAGGACATTTACAAGTCATTTACCATTGTGTCACTTAGCAGAAGCAACATGAATGATGTATGGGTAAATTATGTTCAAAAATCTTTTGGCTGACTTAATACAGTACAATAATATGGCTTACAATAAGCAGCAAGGTTACACTTAGCATCATTAATGTTTCATGAAGCATATATCTTATCCTTCTCTCCCGTCACCCTTAGCAACTAGAATCTACCGTATTCACAAGGAAGTAGTCAGTAGTCATTGGACCCTTAGGATTACTGTATGTCCATGTGCTTACGCTCTCACTCAGTCTAAGCATGCATGCATGTGTGAACATTCAGCGCTTGGTCACATGCTCGCCTAACCGCATTTTCACTTCCCTCTGTCCAGATGGCAGCCCCAGTGTTGAGGGATCCTCCCCAGGTACAATAAATGTGTCAGTGTTTCTCTTTGTGTGTTTGCATGTGTGTGTGTGTGTGTGTGTGTGTGTTTGCTTACAGTTCTTGTATGCAGAGTGTAAACATCTGTGCTTGCATTCTGTGTGTGTTCTGAGAGGCAGATCAGATACCAGACCGTCATCCTGACATATCAGGAGACCCTCACTGATCTCCATGAGTACAAGTGCATTTGTGAATTTGTCTTTTTGCCTGTACATGAGGAAACCACTGGCTTTTTTCAGATCGTTCAGAAAAGCCTAACAAGAACTTTATCTTCCCACACCACTCATAAAATCCCTGATATGCTTATATGGATGTATAACTTCTCACTTGGCTTTACCCAGTCAATCATTAACATCCTCATATCGTCTATTACAGTTTTGTATAAATGCCCAGACAATGTTTCTCACAAAAGCTACTGCTGATTGTGTACAAGGCATCTACAGTCACCTGCACGACTTTCCCTCAGGTGAATCCACCTCACTAAGAAGTGAGAAATAGGACCAGGGATCACTTTCACTCTGCCCACGGCTGCTTCCAGATTCTACCCCCTAGGGAAGCTCAGTCACTGGCCACCAAAATAGCAAGCTCCAGGTGGCCAGTGGCTCCTTGTACTGCTCTCTTCATATCTGGTCACATGGAACATCTTTCTGTGATCACTTTCCTTGTGTATGTGTCTTCGTGTCTGTGTTTGTGTAAACATGTACAGTTGTTACATGTGCCTGTTTTTTGTCCCATCCTTATCCTATTTATGATATGTTACATGCTGGTCCGGCACATTCCCCCATCCTCGGTCATGTGGACTGTGAAGACGAGCTAATCTAATGTGATGTGTGCACAGGTGAGTGGAGTGAGGCTCTGTACCCGGTGCTGACCACACTCAACGAGTGTGTGGCCATGATGAGTGACAAGGCCAAGAAATCCATGGTGTTCCTCCTCATGCAGGACAGCGCCCCCACCATCGGCATGAGCCTGACACTACAGTACCGCAGAGATGTGGTCTTCTGCCAAACAGTGAGTACAAATACACACTGAGACACACAAACACAAATACACAAACACACACACACAGACAGACACATGAATATTAACAAACACACTCACTGATGTTTTCTCTGTTCACAGTTAACTGCCTTGATCTGTGGGTTCACTGCAAAGCTCAGGAGTGGTCTCCATGACAACGGCTTCCTGAAACAGCTGCATACTATAGGCCTGTTAGTACAGTTTGAAGGTCTTCTCAGCACCTATGGTATGTACTTGTTCTTCATCTGAGTATTCATGGTGCATTCAGTGTAGACATTCTTCTGTTATATGTTCTCCTGTTGTCCTTATCTTAATATGTCCTAACATAACATAACATAGCATAGCATAAGATAAACTTGTATTAATCCCTGTAGGGAAATTCAGGAGATGACATAACATAACAACCTAACATAATATCATATAATTGCATCACAGGTGAGGAGTTGTCTATGCTGGAAGACATGAGTATTGGTGTCATAGACCTGAGGAACGTCACCTTCAAGGTTACCCAGGCAACCACTGGATTCTCCCCCGACATCCTCCCCGTCATCACAGGAAACAGGGACGGCTTCAATGTGCGTGTGCAGCTGCCAGCTGTGCTGTTTGATGCGTTGCCACGGGAGATCCAGAATGGGATGCTGTTGCGCGTTCAGCCAGTGCTGTTCAATGTTGGCATCAATGAGCAGCAGACACTGGCAGAGAGGTGAGTGGGACAGAACTGAAGAGATGGTAAAGGTTTAATGATAGAAAAGATGATCAAAAGTTTAGTACGATTTTTCCTGCAAAACGTTTTAAGTTGATATTATAGCAGAAATGAGGCTGTTATTTTCTGTTAGTGGCATTCCTCTTTCTCGTCAAAGGTTCGGAGACACATCCCTGCAGGAAGTTGTGAATATAGAGAGTCTGGTGCGGCTGAACTCCTACTATGACCAGTTCAAAGAGGTTCTGCCTGAAGACTGTAAGTCTGAAGATGACTAAAAGACCTGCTAGAAGCTGGGTTACCATCTCCAACATTATTTTGAGGTTTAGAAATGTACTGCTTTGTTCATGTACACGTCTCACTCCATTCCGTGCTCTCTTATTCTCTCCAGGTCTACCTCGGTCCCAGAGTCAGAATTGTGTGCCTGAGTTGCTCAAATTCCTGAACCAGAATATTCATGCCAGGAAGAGCAAGAATGTGGACATCCTTTGGCAGGCCGCAGAGGTGGAATTCATTCATTCATCCGCCTCTTTGTCTAGTCTCATTATATTTCTGCACTCTTACATGTATCCTTGTACCTTCTGTCTCAACATGTATAACTGCAGAATACCTGTTTCTCACATTGTATTAAATCAAACAATGGTATGACTAGTCACATCCAATCATTTTGAAATGTAAACAGTTTTATCCAACTCAAACCGTCAATCTAATTTTACTACTGGCTTGATAGTATCGATTTACTCTCTCCTTAATAACTGTAGGTGTGTCGACGTCTCAATGGCGTTCGCGTCACCAGCTGTAAGAGCGCGAAGGACCGTACGGCCATGTCGGTAACGCTGGAACAGTGCATGATTCTGCAGCAGGAGCACTGTATGGCCCCACAGGTCTTCACTCAGGCCCTCGACTGCATGCGCAGGTTAGGAGTCTGCCCCGCTGCCTGATGGAAAAAGCTAGCGCATGTAACAAAATCTGCAACACAAAATGAACCTGCATGAATAAAAGCTATTATTGAATAACATCATGGTCATGAAAACAGCAGAGATTTGACCATACAAGCATTTTCAGTTGATTAAATTCAGTACTTTTAATAATCAGGGCAATATTACTGAAATTAATTATGGTAGACTGATACATGAGTTTGTTTCCTCTATGTATTATTTCCTAGCTTTGGCTCTCATACATTAATTTCCCCCATTCACTATGTCTTCCCAGTGAGGGATGTCGACGAGAGAACACCATGAAGAACGTGGGCAGTCGGAAATATGCCTTCAACGCGCTTCAACTGAAGGCCTTCCCCAAGCAGTACAGACCACCAGAGGGCACCTATGGGAAGGTGGAGACTTGATTGGAGGAATGGCTGGAAATCAGACACGCCACACCCCCAGTGCAGTTCCCCTCCAGTTCACCATTCATTATTTTGCCTTGAAATAAGAGTAGATTAATGCATTATACAGCCATGGTGAAGTTGGATTAGTTTCAACTGCAACTGTGTTTTCATCAGTTTAATTGTTGCAGTGATGAAGGAACAGGACTGGGGTGTGTGGGGGGATGCTCAGGCATGGTCCTGAGGGGCCACCATGTCTGCTGGCTTGCAGATTTTCATCAACAAGCCTTGATCTGGCTAAATTTTATTTTCAGGCACTGTAGAAACCCACCTCAAGCCAAACATTGTTGGCTTTATTTGTTAGCCAAGTGGTGTTTGTCTTTTCCTGGGAAGCACAATAAGCTAGTGATAAACAGTGCCAATGACTTTCTAAGTAATGTATTTCTTTCCGTCCCAGTAAAAGTCTACAGCCATAATGGCCCTCAAGGACCTAACTTGGTCACTCCCGTAACATAACAGAGGGAATTAAATACTTCACCATAGGAAATCACACACCACAAAATAGCCTTTGTCTTGGTTGTAGAACACAGGCACAGTGACAAATGTCAACTTTCTGTGGTGATAAAAGTAAAATTCCCAATACGCATATTAGATATAGTTACGCTTCATCAGGTTATAATGAATTACTCACCAAATAACACCACTGTTTAGTTCCCACTCACTGATGTCAAGTATGCATAAAACTAGCTGCCTTAAAAGTGTCTTACAAATCAACCATCTCCGCACGAGCTTCTCTGGCCTGTATCAAAACAACAGATAGAAAAGTGTGTTCAATGTAAATAAGCAGGGTGAGTATTGCAACAATACCATTTTGTTGTGAACCTTTAGTGTAGGTATATGATCTTTACTTACCCTTTGGTTTATGAAAGTAAGTCAGGAAGTCTTTGTGCGGCACGAGTCTTGGATGTCAAATACACAGTTTAATATAGCAAAGCGTGTTCAGAACAGAATAGTCACAATATTATAATGTTTTGTTGCCTGTGGTATATTTCAAAATCGGAACTGTGATAAATGACTGACAACGTAGTGAAGGGAGGGTCTGGAGTTCCAGGCTGGTAGACAGAGTTTTATGAAAAGCAGAGTGCTGTTGCTCCGCCAAGCACCCAGAGTCAGATCAACTCCAGAGTCTGTTCCTATCTGGATAGTCCTGATGGCACAGGATAGGACACAGAAAGCCACAAAAAGACCATGCCACTGATTTGTTAATATTTGAAGTCTTGAAAAAAACACAGAAATGGGTTCCATTTATGTTTTAAGCTTAGACATTTTCTCAAATGTGTCCATCTCTTATTTTGCTCAGCAGTGCTGTAATGCAAAAAATGCATTGGTCTTAATTTTCTCCTAACAGCCCTGAGCGCATGGCTAAATGCAGAGACTTGTAAAGACCAGAGTGCAACTACATCAGCATATTTCCCTGTGAACACAGACAACATTGTATCTCTCTTGCCTTGAAGGAGGGAATCTAGTGTGAGTCTAGAATAGTCTAGAATCAGAGTAGAGTTTGTCAGGTGAATTTAGATTTTTTTTTTTTTTTTGCATCAGAAGAGAAAGATGATAAACTATTGAGAAAGGCCTTACATGTTTGAATACTGACGCAAACACCAAATAGTAATTTAATAAAATCATTAAAAAAAAACAGCAAAAAGAAAGATGTCCAACTGGCATTGGGAATGTGTCTTTCTTAATGCATGTAATGGATACTTAAAACAATTACTAGCACACTGCATTAGGGTCAACAAGAATGCAACCTGCTGGACATTTGTTTTTCACATGTGCACGCTTTATTATGTTTACATGGATCTAATCTTATATTGACTTAACTTCTGTTGGCTGAAATGTTGCTATTTTCCGAAGACATTCAAAATAGTGTAATAGTTCTGACAAATAGAAATATTTTTCTTTTTGATTATGTTTTATTGTATGTTATTTTTTTACATAACTTATGTCATTTGTTGCAAAACTGTGTCATGGTGGCATAACTGTATAGAGTTGGACTATGCTATAACATGCTGTAAAATGTGCTCTCTCACATGCATTTCTCAGTACTTGCAGCTATTAAAATAAGTTAACATCCGAAATGTATCGTGATTTGACCACACTCTGTTTCTTATTAACGAAGAACTGTATCCACTATCTATGATTACACAGTTCACAAGAACAAGGGCACAAAGAACCCAAGCCAAACGTTGCACACAGGAACTACTCCTCCTACTGAATATGGCAAGCCAAAATAGTTTTAATTCGCTTGACAGAATTCTGAATTTGCATTATCATAATTTGGGAGTTAAAATAATAATGAAAGGGTAGTTCCTTGGGCTTAAACTGTATTTCTCTTAACTGCATTGTCAGTTATAACTGTATTTTCTGTTTTCTCTGAGAAATAACATTAAAAATCAAATATTCAATGTTAAGTTGGTTGAATTCAAAACATAAAACAGTCAAAAATTACAAGGCAAGAGTTTCAGCTTTTCATGAAAACTTTTACATATTTTCAACTCTTATTTTAACGTAAACGTGTTACTTTTATTCTTTAAGTTGCTGTCTTTAACTTTTTACTACCCTACCCAAAGTGTAGTAAAGTCTATTTCATTAGTTTTTTGTTCTTTTAAGGATTATGCCCTGTATGCCCTGTGTATGTATGAGCAACAGGCCTTCATTTCAGAAATCTCTTTATCCCATAGTAGAACAATGCCTACTCTAAAAGTCCGTGAACACACTTGTTGGGTCTGACTTTGACCGCACTTGTTTAAACTTAAACGTCTTGTTATAGTCATACAGCACACCCCAATACACATGCGCAGACAATGGCGGTTGTGCTTCAGCCGGCAATCAACGTGCTGAAAGGTTCCGCTTTCGTCTTGACAAGATTCAGGTAATTTCTAAGACACCTAACTGTAAATATTACCCACGAAAACACCAGGTTTTCTGTGTCCCACTCACAATCGTATAGGATAGGCTAGCCTTTGATAGCTATTATGTGGCACGTGAAATGCCTGGAAATGCCTGAAAACACTCACAATTGTTTACTTAATTGGGTAACGTTAATGTTAAATATGAACTGTGCAATTTGGGACGTTAGTTTGCGGAATACCACAAACTAGAAAAACTTTGTACATAGCGTAAACTTTACTGGCGTCAACTACGTTACATCTGACTTTTCCTTGACAATTAACGTTAACCAAACTATTATGTTTATCCATTAGCCTACTGTTTATGTAGTAGTCTAACATCTATTCGTTCTCCATGTGATCGGCTTGATGTCTGATAAGGTTGTTACGCTTATCGTTGGTCAACACAAGAAGAGAGAGACGGGGAATCTGTGCGCAAACAGGTATGCTCTAGTCTAGCCCGTAACATCTAGCCAAATAAGTTACCCTACTTAAACGTTTTGTACTTTGTACTGCATGTTGTGGGGATAGGAGGGTAGCCTATGTGTTCTAGATAAAGAATTTGTTTCAGCAACATACATCATTTCTTTTGTGACTAATGAGGTTCTGTTCTGTCAAGGGTCTATGTCCAACATGACGAAAAAGCTGCTGATTGATGTAGACTGTGGAGTGGATGATGCACAGGCAATTATGATCGCACTCGCCGCCCGGAATGTGCAGGTTCTCGGCATCACATGTGTGCATGGAAACACGATTGTGGAGAACGTCTGCAAAAATGTCCTTCGTGTTCTTAAAGTTTGCGGACGGCTAGAGGTAGGTTGTTAAAATGGTGCAGTGCACCCATAGGCATCAGATTCTTTTCTCTATTCTTGATAAACCAGATTTAACCAGGGAATAGTGGTAGCACCCATGCTGTGGTCATACATTAGGAGTGCCTCCAATAATGTGTAACTATATAAATCGCGGCCCTTCTTGGTATCAGTTTTATGACAGCAGATGTATTGACACTCATGACTGAGTAGGTTACTTTGAACTTGAGGGCAAGACCGAGGTCATATCAAGCAACGTGGGCAAACGTTGAGGAGATGGAAACACAGTGTAGATCATTTTCTTTAGATTCTTTACAAATTAAGACAAATCTGACAAAAACTTCAGTGGTCAAGATCAGCTCACATGACATAAAACAAGAACGGCAGAACAGCAAAACATAGAACTTACCCAAAAACAGACAGTAACTTGGTTTTCCAGCACATGACTGAGCAGCTCAGCCAGATTATGCTGATTCAATCAAGCCTCTTAGAAATTGATAAATGAGTCACACAATCTCCTTATACAATTATTATAATGTATGGAATGGAATAAAATGCATTAGTGTTTTGTTCTGACATTGTAAAATGTCAATAACAGAAGACACGCCCTGAGATATGAATTTTACCTGCTAATGCTAATAATTCTCTAAAAGCAACTCTTTTTGCAACATGCTGACCTACCCCTTAAAGGCCCTATTGCCAAAGGCTGGAAAGCAGCCAGGGCAGTCTTCTGACTGACCTTTAATGGTTGTCAACCTTTCTAAAACTATGTTTGTAATGTTAGTATTTTTAATCCAGCTGTGGAGGGGTCTCCTGCTTCATAACAGGCAATGCTAGTCGCTAATATTCTGACTTTATAACTGTGTTGTATTGCCTAAACAAGTTAGAAAAGGAGGGTACATTTGTATGGCCAGCTTCACATATTCATATAATCTACTTGTAGTATTTGTCATGTGGAACAGCTTGTTTTTCATTTGGGTCACATGTGAACTAGCTATCTAATTGTATTCTTCATTGGCATGGCCGGATCTAACCTTCAAAGCAATAGTTGGTACTTTTGGTCTAAAACTAGTGGGCTAGCTGCTTAAAAGGTGTGTCGAAACTTTACATACACTACAGACAGTACAGTTAGCATGGAGAGTTTGCTAATGGTGATACAGGTGGCAGTGTGGTTTGAAAGCTTTTCTGAAATGTGTGCGGGGTGTTGCGGCCCGTATCACAGAGCTATATAGTGCATAGCCTGGATGGCTAGTGGGAATGACAGATATGTTTACTTGTCCTTCACATGATAACCATATACTCCCCCCGGGTGTGTTTTAGATTCCAGTGTTCAAAGGGACCAGCAAGCCAATACTGGGAGTCTCAATCGACGCAGGGCACTTTCATGGACAGGATGGACTGGGTGATTCTCCTGACCCCAGTGCTCCAGGAATGGACCAGCTGCAGAAGGAGGGAGCTGTGGAGGCTATGGTCCGAATAGTGAATGAACATCCAGGCGAGGCAAGTGTTGATTCTGACTGAGCAGGAAAAAATCCCTGTTTCTGGCTGTCTTCCTGTGGAACTTCTAGAAGGTCATCATTTCATCCTAGAAAGGGTTAAATAAATCTGACGGTGATATTTCGCCGTCTCGTCCAATATGGCTTAATAAAGGCACAGACGAGAACAATACTCTTACTTAAAAACAATTGTTGATTGCCACAGTGTGGGGAAGACGTTGTGTATATTGTCTCTATTGGTGAGATCTCTTTGTTGTGTTTTAGGGACTATTTGCATATCGTTCTAATGCCTTGTTAATCTTTTACTCCCACTTTACCTAATCACGTAAATCTATGGTGTGTTTGTATGTATGGTCACATTTGATGTATCTCTCCTACAGGTGTCTTTGGTTGCCACAGGCCCACTCACAAATCTGGCCTTGGCAATAAGGATTGATCCCACAATTTCCCAGAAGCTTAAAGGTCTTTACATTATGGGAGGGAACACAGAATGTAAGTCCTCCACTTCCATATTAGTGGTTTATTGGATTTCATTAATGATTTACTACTACAAGGAACTCCCATTGTTTTATGCTCTCCGCTAATGTCTTAACATCACTTCTCTAATTGTTTGGATGTTTTATGTTCTGTTCATCACTTGTGTACCTGCTTTGATGTTTTGTGTTGGTGAGGGAGAAGTTGAATATTGATAACCACAACGCTGAGGCGGTTACTGTTCAAACTGTCCTTATTCCACAGCACGAGGTAACACAACAATGTGTGCAGAGTTCAACTTTGCCTGTGACCCTGAGGCAGCATATATTGTGCTGAATGATTACCTCTGTCCGACTTACATTGCCTGCTGGGAGTTCACCTGTCGCAGTAAACTCCCCTGGGTAAGTCTGGAGGCTTTTAAAGTGAACCAGATTGGCTGTATGCCGCCCAAAACAGAGATTTCACAAATAAAATCATACTTGCTATAAAGTAGGAAATAAGCCAACTGGGTTTATGCTCGCCTTGGTTCAACAGGAGTTTTGCGATGGCTGGCTGGCCCAGGACACAAAGAAGGCACGTTTCATGAAGGCGATTTTCAGCCACAGCATGGAGGCTTGCAGAAGTGAGCGGATTGAGAAGGAACTGGTGGCAGGCCAGGGTTTCATCTCTTGCGATTCCTACGCCCTGGCTGCAGCCATCGATGATACGTTCATACTTGAAAGTGACGAGGTACCAATCACTGTGGAACTCTCCGGCAAATATGCTCGCGGCATGATGGTTCTGGATACACTTGACATACTGAAAAAGACTCACAAAGCTACGGTCATGAAAAAGGTGGACATGGAGAAGTTTAAGCAGATGCTGATGGACTCTTTAAAGTAATGTCTCCTCCTGATTCCTGGAGTCTTTTATGTGTCATGTTGTGGCCTCGCAGTGTATTTAAAACAACCATCTCCGTCCACGGAAGAAATTCCAAGTTGGTTGTGGTGAGATCTCTCGAAGTCTCGAATTGAAGCATTCCGTCGATACTGTTGCAAATGGTCATTTGGCTGTAGAGATGTATGCAATATAATTATGGATGCTTAATGAAAATTAGACTTGCACTGCTGCTATTCACATGTCTTTTCACTAAGAACTGAAATTAACATTTATACTGACTTTTTGATAATGGTATAATATTACCATAAAGTTGGTTTAACAAATCATTTTACCATAATTTGTGTACGGCCACTGGTAAAATAAAACTGGTTTAAAGTTACCACTAATTGTTAATTGATTGTGTTCAGTATGTTGCACCCTTCATTAATTCTTCAGATGCCTATGTAATTGCAGACTCCAATCTTTTTTCTCGTCCTTGCATATATTTCTGTTGTCTGATTAACCGACGAGTTTTGTGTAGGCAAAAGGTCTGTTTGTATGTCGCTACCTGCTCTCTCTCCAACGCTCTAGGCCTTTCTCGTTCGGACAGATCACTCATCCCGGTCATCCCGGTCCCTGCATTTACGTGAATAAACCACATGAGTGGTATGACAAACGATTACAAACGAACAGTTATACAAAACTATTTTATTCACATCTGGTCACTGGCATTAACTATTTACAATTTCACATGTCGCTTCAGATAGTGGTGACCGGAAACGTTTCCGTCAGTAGCCCTTTCTGCCTCTGAATCGAGATCTTGTGTCCAGCTAAAAAAAAAAACGACAGGTGAAATAATGCGGCAAGCTGATCTTTAAATAATCTTTAACGTAGATAATGTAAGAAAAACATCCCTGTATTTCTCAATAAGTAAAAAGCAACAATTCGTAACGTAAACTGAATTAACGTTAGTTATTTCACATACTCTAATATATTTAAACCACTTACCATTGACCTCTTGCACTCGAAGAAAGAGACTTGCAAGCCCTTACAGGCTCCTTCTTTCAAACAGTCACTGGGTTTCTTTCCCTCCTGTGAAAACAAGGGCACTTTACACTGACTAATGTTAACTGGAGAGCTAATTTAGCTAAGCCACGCTTGCCCCCAGCATTACCATAGTCGGTGGGCTACCCATAGACATATAAAGTACATGTATATATGTCTATGGGGCTACCTATACATGTCTCTACTTGGCTTAAAAAAAAAAATGTAACCTAGCCAAAGCTTGTAAAATTACTTCATTAGCAACAACAAATAAAATCAATGAAGATAGGTGTTAGATAACGTTACCTTTAAAACACAGTCATGCTGAAGGAGACAGGCTTTAAAATCCTCTCTAATTCCAGCACAAGCCTTGCCGTCATCTTCTTTATCTTCGTAGTATTTGGGCATTGTATTTCTTTGTCATCTATCCTAACTAGGTTTATCAAAAATATTTCTTTGGCAATTTACAATTTATCTTGTAAGTAGCAACATGTCAATGGGGACAACTGTTATGAAGGCTACCATGTCAGCTGTGACAGGAAACAGGAAGTGTTTTCTTCATTACTTTATTGTAGATTAGGGTCCGCTGTCGCACATTACTGCCACCAATGGGTAGAGAGTAGTATGTCATCTGCGGCATTTCAGACCCCTGGTCAACATGTTTGTAAGAAGTGATTAGTAACTGCTAGTTATTGCCCAGGATGTGTCCAGTCGTTGGCCTATCGCCTCTCCAAAGGTGATTTACAGAGCTACACGGCAACTCACCTAACACACAACACTGTACTTCCACAGCCTCCATTTACCACGCTCCTTCCTCATACAATTATCAACCGACTCCTCTTCAGCACACGCTGACAAAGAGTTCATATTTAAAGGACATATTAAGTAGCCCTGTTGGATGAGTTCAGTCATAATGAAAAGGTTGCCTGCTCTACACGACACCAACAGCTGAAAGACAAATACAACTCTGTTTCTAAATGAATGGAACCGGTCCTCATTATGGGGTGTTGGTACCAGGGAATATTCAGAGGTGTAAAAAGTACTGAAATGTTGTACTCAAGTAAAAGTACAATTACTTTGATGAAATTTTACTTAAGTACAAGTAAAATTACCCATCTAAAAATATACTCAAGTAAAAGTAAAAAGTAGTTCATTTAAAATGTACTTTAAGTAAAAGTTACTTAGTTACTTTCAACAACTTGATGGGTGCCGCTCCTATATAGTGCAAAAAAGGACAAGGGGTCATAAATCCAATACAAAAACTAGTTATTTTTAATTAAAGGAGAATATTTAGAAATATAAGTGCAATGACATTAAACATGTCAAACATTAAACATGTCAACACAACATTTAAGAACTTTTGGGAGGACATGTCAAGACATGAACCACATTACATATAAAATAAAAATGCCGCTGCCCCACTGTATATTTCAACTTTGGTTACTTTACTTGTGTCCACCTTTAGAGCATTAGTCTACAAACTTCTTGTTGAGTTTGAGCAGCAGCTGATGTTTTAAAGATGAGTAGAGTTCATCCGGGCTCGCTTTACAGTGAACAGCAATCCAGCACATCTGAAGAGTCGCTCGCAGGCGGCCGAGGCAGGTAGGCCAGTATTGAGTTTCAGGGACAGTTTTTAGATAGTTCTGCAGATCCATATTGACTGAGACACAGGTTAGGTACCCTTCTAACTCCCCTGTACCTTCTGACCTTCATTGAGGAAAATAAATCATCTTCATCTGATGAATGTTGTCCAACTTGCTCCAGCCTCTACCATCCGGTCAAGGTGTTGTCTGACATAGACTAGACATGTAGAATGACAAACAATATAGTATTGAGCTGCCATCAAGAGTGCATCATAACACAGAAATAGCTATAAATAGCTACTTGAGATGACAGACAGACAGTATATATACAGAATTATAGCATTATTTTCTCATTTCTACATGCATCACAATTCATAATCCTCAATTCTTGCTAACCGAAACCCCTGAGAATTTGTATAAGCAGAAAGTTCTGTCTGGCGGGGCAGGCACAGCTTACACAGTTTATATAGCTGTTGCCTCTTTTACGTTGGAAAGCAAACTGCTTGCTGAGATGTGGCCACGGGTTTTCTTCACTTCTTTAATTTTAACTGGCGGAAAGTTCGGCGCTTCAGCTTGTTGGTCGTCCACAGCTTGTTGGTAGTCCGCAATATCATCTTCCTCCATATCTATCTCTCGTGACGGCACCGGCGGCTTGCATCGACTCCTTCATCCACTCTATGCAGCATCCACCACTGCAGTGAGAATTGCCGTGCGCGATTCCCTCCTTTCGGTTTCCCGCATTGAACTATGTTTTTTTTTACTCAGTAACGGATGTAATTTCCAATGTAGCGAAGTACAATACTTCAGTCAAAATCTACTTAAGTAAAAGTAAAATTACCGATTTCAAAAACTACTTAAAAATTACAAAGTACACAAAAAAACTACTCAATTACAGTAACGTGAGTAAATGTAATTCGTTACTTTACACCTCTGGGAATATTAGGGTTAGTTTATGTATATTGTCGTGTCTAAAATATACACACGCGGTCCCATTTAAGCAGGAGTCGAACAGCAGATGGTGAATTCTTCAGTAAAGATTTATTGCAGATCTTAAACCACAATAAGAGAAAGTTCTAGAATGTTTCTGTCTGCCTAAAGTCGCACGCTGCCATTTAAACCTCTTCTGACACTCCCACTTCAGCCTTGACTGGCTGACCCTGTATCCAATCACATCATTAAGCTCTAACCTGACTCCATCCAATCAGAAAGCTTAAAATGTGTATCATGACCCATCCTCTACCCGGTGGGCCAAACCCCTTTTCTAACATCGTGTTTAGAGTGTATCTGATCATCAAACTAATCAAATGAATTATCTGACCTTCCTTCTGAATCATATTAAAATATCCCACAATATTTTAAGGGTTTAAGTATGCGCTTTGAATTAAAACCTTAGGATTTCAGAATCCTTACCGGCCAGCTCTAGCTTCTAATCACAGGAGTGTTTCTCAGACTACAGCTGACTCTGGCTGGCTAAAAGGGAGGGAGTTCCCACCCTATTTGTCGAAGCACTAATGTCAGTGCTTCGATAAATGTATAGGTTCTGTAAAAATCTCCGCCAGTTGAAGACTAATTACTGAATTGATGTGAACTACTAGCCTGGATACCAGACCGAACTTAGCCCCGCCCACAACATTTGAAGTCGGGAAGTTCGGTCTGGCGTCGCTCCATTAGGGAGAAATTATCTGCGAACAGAAATAGTCTGACCAATCAAATTGTCAAGGCGGGCTTTCTACGATGATGGACAGATGATCAACAGTAACGTAATCAACCACGTCAGCAACACACGGTGTCGCTACCTGATGGTAGTCCTCTACCCGATGGTAGTCCGCATGCGCACTACCCGATCAGTCGCCACTTTGCGACACTGTAGACAGCGGAATACAATCGCTGGCTAAAGCTGATGGAAGTTCGCGAAAGACAGTATACTTTAAGAAGTTTGGTCATTGTATACAGCTGTAAGTTCTTAACGTTTGTATAATAAAGAAGTAAAGAAGTTAAAAATATACTGGATATCCTCTTTTGTTCTCCCTGTCAAGTTCTATTGGCTAGCACATCAATGCTTTATTTGTTTTACCTACTGCTATATTTTCTCACTTCTTCATTATACAAACTATTTGCCTTTTACCCTTACTCCGTCTCCACACTTTTAATAATTAAATATTACATTAAATATACCCACATTATGCGTTAAGACAGCCCCATATGTTGACGTTGAGCCTTCTGCCGTAAACCGTTTGTGTCTGAGCATGCGCGATGTGCGGGACTACTATCGGGTAGAGGACTACCATCCGGTAGCGACACACGGGTTGAATTCGTTTTCAACAAACATGGCTGCCGCTGGAGAGCTAAAATGTATAGATTCGAGTCCATTTAGACATTGACAGTGCATTCATTTTGAAAGAGTAACAGAGAAACGCGATCAAGGCATTTGTCAATCGAAAAGATGTTTTTGCCTTCCTTTCTACGGGATCCGGTAAAAGTTTCATTTATCAGCTGGCCCTGGTCACATACTACGTTGTTCTGATTGGTTGTAGGTAACCAATTGAGCGAAGAGGCATTTGTCGCTGTCGGCGGGGAAAACGTATTTCCTAAAGAATCCGTGTTGAAACCGGAAGTCGTCACTTTACTCTGTTTGATTAGGACCTTTACTTTATAGTTGAGAAGTTGTGTTGATCGCCTGACATTCAAACGATCGGTTTTCTTTAAATTATTATTATTTTTGTGAAGTTATACGGCTTATGTGAATAAAGCTATCTACACGATGTCTACATTGACTCGGTTAGTTGTTCATGTGGTACACGAATGTTGCAGAGTATTGTAGGTCTTAACTGAAGCTTTCCATTATTGTTAGGTTGCTGCTAACGCTTAGACCAACAATCCATTGGAACACATAGTAGCTAGCTAGCCTCGCTGTTAATAAGTATAACGTTAGCATGCTGATATGAATTGACCCATGCTGCTAACGCTTAGACCAACAATCCATTGGAACACATAGTAGCTAGCTAGCCTCGCTGCTAATAAGTATAACGTTAGCATGCTGATATGAATTGACCCATTATAGTCAGGTGGCTTAATGCTCAATTGACTTGTTAACCGAACTTTTACAAAGTCATACAACTAAACACACAAGTGACTTGTTAACCGAACTTTTACAAAGCTATATGACCAAACACAAAGCTAGCACTGTTAATTCCGTTATAGCTAGCTAGGTCAATTAGCTCGCCTAAGATACTGTAATTTAAGCTAACCAATTACCTCATTTCCCCCAAAACCCATCGATTGTGTGTGTTTGTGATGTGTAACATATATCCTTTATCAGTCATTCAAGTTATTTACGTTTATTTACCGCTAGCGATTACACCACACAAGTGTAATTCAACTGCTAGCTAGCTAGTTAGGTGAATTAGCTCGCGTAAGATACTGTCATTTTTAGTTTACCTATTACCTAATTATCACACAAAAAACATCGATTACGTGTGTTTGTGATGTGTAACATATATCCTTAATCAGTCATTCAAGTTATTAACGTTTATTTACCGCTAGCGATTACAAGTGTAATTCAATCGCTATTAATGTTAACGTGACACAACATTAAAAGTCAGGCATCGACATGGTTCCTAAAGAATAAATCAAAGGTCCTTGTCCATTTCTGTTCAGGACATGTGACAAGTTTTATCCAACCAGAGACCGGAGTAAAGTGACGATATCCGGTTTCAACACGGATTCTTTAGGAAATACGTTTTCCCCGCCGACAGTCGCTACCGGACGGATGGTAGTCCCTCACATTGCGCATGCTCAGACACAAGCGGTTTACAGCATAAGGCTCAACATAATCGCGCATGCTCAGACAACAAAATGGTTTACACAAGGCTCTGGCTTGTCTTAACGCATAATGTAGGTTTATTTAACGTAATATTTAATAATGTTGTAAACGGTTTAAACGTCAACATGTGGGGCTTGTCTTAACGCATAATGTGGCAGTGGTGTATAAAGTACCCAAAATCCATACTTGAGTAAAAGTAAAGATACCTTACTGGAAAATGACTCAAGTAAAAATAAAAGTAACCTTTTAGAATACTACTTGAGTAAAAGTCTTAAAGTATCTGATCTTTACTGTACTTAAGTATCAAAAGTAAATTTCTGACATTAAATGTACTTAAGTATTGAAAGTACAAGTACAAGTAAATGCTGTTTATAAAAAAGCAAAGGGTCAGAATTTTGAGAATTATGAAGTTTATTCCGACTAGAATGAGCATACTTATAAACGGGGCCTTATTTGAACACAATTTTAACACAATAGGCAATACTAAAGCAGCACCGAAAGTAACAACCCAGTCATTACTTGAAACTGAATTTTTTTTTGTTCATCTTCAAACAAAACGTCCCAAAAAGCCATTATGATTTTTTTTAATTTTAATCTTTGTAACATTTTGTGAATAGGCTCCTGAGTATCCCAAGGTATGCATAAGGCACAACCTGAGAGCAATAACCTGGCGATCTGATACAAAGCCATAGCATTACATCAGCAAGCAAGTTATCGGTACAGTGACTGTGAAATACTTTCAGCAACATGCACACATCCCTTGAACAATAACGTTACTAGCAGCTATGTTGCTCCACACTGCTACGTTACTATACTGTAGATTGACACCATCCTAGCTAGCTAGCTAGATACCTCGCCAGAGATGGAATAAATAATCTTTGTAGGTTATTAGCTAGCTTGAAATATTATATACAGATCTTACCCAGCGTGAAAGAACATGACTAGTCTACAAGGCTCTGCTGGTGGCATTTAATGAAGAGGTCGTGGGGTTTCTCATTTTTTGATTGAGACCTGTGTGCTTTTGCTTCGATTATTGTTGTGTCCCCTTCGTTGTTGATCTTAATGTTTTGGATATATCCTTCCACTGCATATTGCAGTCCATTTAGTCTTGATTATGGAGGATATCGACTCCAAAAAGAACCACTGACACTGAAAGACAGTAGTGCATGAACGAGTTCAAAAGACGTAGCAACAGTAACTAAGAGGACGGGGCTTTTGCGAACGGTGCGCATTAACGTGCGCTAGGACCACTGATTTGCCAAACCTGCTTGCAGTCTGTGTTCTACCCCAGTCCCCGACGTTGGTCTCGTCACTCTAATGATTTTTTTTTTCTAAAGATGATTTGATTTTGTAACGAGTAACGAAAGTTTCAGGGGAAATGTATCGGAGTAAAAGTATCCGTTTTCTTTGCAAAATGTAGCGAAGTAAAAATAAACAGAAATATAAGTAGTAAAGTAAAGTACAGATATCCAAAAAAACTACTTAAGTACAGTAACGAAGTATTTCTACTTCGTTACTATACAACACTGTAATGTGGGTATATTTAATGTTATATTTAATTATGTTGTAAACGGCTAACAGCATAAGGCTCTACGTCAACATATGAAACGAAACTGGGGAGAGACTTTTAGATCCTCCACCTCATCTGTTTTGTCCACTGTGACAACATCTTCCTCGTTTTTAAATAAATGGTCATGTTTTGATAAAACTGGCTTTCGTCGCTTTTTTCCTCCATGATTGAAAGTGAATCTGTCGTTGTGACGCCTGCGCGGCTTCGCTGTCGCCAGCAGTCGACAGTGTCGCAAAGTGACGCATGCGCAATGTGAGGGACTACCATCCGCCAAAGGACTACCGTCCGGTAGCGACACCATCGTCTACTTACAGGCCCACCACTGTTTCACTATAACTACCACTGTTAGAGGCTTGCACCAGCTGCTGCTGCCGTCGATAGTCTGTGAGGTTTGAAACAGCCAAATAATATTCCTGTGTTCCATTTTGGGTAGCCATGTAGTGGTGGTCAGCCAACTATTTCCAAAGGTTAAATGTGAATCCATGTATACAATTTCAATATTTAGACTGCGTGAAGTTACAGCATAATCATCATCAAACACGAACTGTTTGTTTAGTGTTTTGGGTTTGTTTTTAAGATGCTTTTTGGAAAAACAATCTATAGGAAGAAGGAGAAAATCATTACATCAACAAACCGCTTGGTGTTCAAAAATGTTATTCTTGGCAGATATGTGATTTTACAATAAATTGTAATTTAAAACACGACATATACAATATTGCTTAACGGGCAAGAATAAAGGGGAAATTCATTTAAAATAAATTAAGGTATTTTGAAAAGTTGGTCACTGCATGAGAGCCTGAATTATGGGAATAAATGAACCGGTTATGCAACATTCAAAAGGACTTTCACCTTGAATTTATCAAACTGAACCGGAACTTACTGCCTTTGGCCAGAATTCCCCTGAGTGGCCCAGGTGCGGGATGACCAATGAATGGACACACAGCGATGCTCCTTTAAAAGCTGAGCGCAGGTGATGAGACCTCATCTTGGGCTGGACACAGAGCCTTCATACTCCACAGGTAGGAAACTAAGACTGGCCTGATTTTGCCCTTATTAATGTAATTAATTAATGTACATGTATTTAATTAATGTGTGTTGGATTTGGAACCACTCCTTCATGAAGGTTTTATTAGATCACTTTTCTGATCTTTGCTTTGAATGACCAACACAAAATACATTTGAGTCAGTGGGAACATTGAAGAAAGATGATTTAGTTTGGTGTGTTGTATGTGCATTTGTTCTCTCTGTTAGTTTCTTCCATGCGCTTGAGCCCTTGTCTGTCCTGAGAGTCATGGCAACCTGCTGTACCTCCCTTCCCCTGGGCCTCCTTGTCCTGTCCCTGCTGTGTGTGGCTACTGCTGACGTCCGTGTGAGGGGCCTCCGTGGCTACGGCCTGAACGGCGATGCCAAGAGCGATCCTGACCCCTACGTCAAAGTGTTCTGTGGCTATGCTTTTGGCGGCCAGACAGAGTCCATAGATGAGAATCCCAACCCCACCTGGCACGCAGCGTTCAGCTTCCCAGACGGAAGACCTGGAGATGTCCTCAAACTGGAGGTGTGGGAAAGGGACAAGATGTATGACGACCATCTGGGGACCTGCACTACTACTGTACAATCTGGCAGCCACAAGATCTCTTGCTCACTAGCGAGAGGCAGGATAGAGTTCCACTACGAGCTGTTTTCCTGTCTAGATTCTGTCTAGAAGAGCTGTGGTTCACTATAGAGCAGGGGTTCTCAAACTTTTGTAAGCTGGGCCCCCCCAAAGCTGGTTAGGGGTAGTTGGGGCCCCCCCAGCGCGCGGCCCGCCGCCACCGCCCTCAACTACACCACCATATATAGATAGATAGATAGATAGATAGCATATTGTTATTGATAGGCCTGACATGTCAAGGTTAGGCTATTGTTAGGCCCATACAGATAATTATTATAACTATTTATTATTATTATTATTATTGTTATTATTATTATCAGTAATAGTAGGCCTATTAGTAGGCTATTCATTATTATCACCATCATTATGTTATTATTATTATAATTAATGATTATCGACCAATTATTATTATTGTATTATTATCATAATAATAATTAGTGTTATTATTGCTATCATTTGGATACTGTTATTATTATGGGCCTCTTGTGATCTTTACAAAAAAATCCTACAGGTCTGTCAATGTGAGACATAAGCCTGCTTTGCACTGCAAAGGTCCTCAAATCTTGGGGCAATGTTTGACAAACATATCCTCAGGTCATCCTCGATCTGTGCGCGGTTGCGGTATTTAGTTTTGAGCGCAGTCAGTCTTGAAAAGCCTGCCTGGCACAAATATGTCGACGCGAAAAGGAGGGGCATTTTTAAGGCAAAGCTGATCATTGCTATCCAGAATGACGAAATAGGGGAGATGCTTAAGTCTACTGTCACTCTTCAGCTGCTCTTTCATGTCTATTGACAGCTCGTCTGCTGAGCAGAGAAATGGATCTCGAACTTAGGCGAATGAACGGTAGTCCTCTTTGAAATAGGACCCAAACTGATTTCTGATATTCGGCGTGATACAGTGTCATTTGACATAGGTATTGCGCTGAGTTTAGCTCCTATTCTACACGTCTTGCGCGGCCGGCAAAATCAGTGTTTCGGAAATTGTATGGGGTCGGCCAAGCTTAGCGATTCTATGAGCAACTACATAAGATGCCTGCATACACTGCTTGGAGATGGTGGTTCGTTGTTGCTGGAGGCCATCACGTTCATGTTTAAAGAAGTCCACAGGCTTCTCTTTCTGACTTTTACGAATCAGAAACGTGTCCATAGTTGTGTTTGTTTGCTGATACAGTGTGTGTGAAGTTAATAAAGTTCTAATTTCAACGTCGTGTGTGGGTGTGAACGACACGAATAATGGATATGGATAAGGCTGTGCTAGGCAATGATTCCTAACAAAACTAACTGTACACAATGTAGACAGGGACAGCAAAAAATAGTATTCAAGTGCTGGTGTTTTATTTGTTGCAACACGGTGGATGATACAAAAATGTAAAGGTAGGTGTTAAGGAGAAAAGGGCTAGCTGCAGTTGGAAGAAGGTAGCTAGCTAGGCTAGCTCTCGGGCTACGAGCTTTTTCAAAAGACTGTGGAGCAAATTAATCCTTAGAATAGGCTACGAATAGACCCACTGCAAGCGCAGTAAGGTATTACTAAGGAAGGAGTGAATCTTTTAAAAGACTGTTTATAAAGCAATGAATATCTGAATGATACAGGAAACAAGAGAAATTGAACAAACTCTGCAGAGTGTCGTCTCAGGGTGAGCGCTTACCAATGCCTGCGTTTTTTTTTTTATACTCGGAAACTTATGTGCAACTCGCGTTCAAATGATAAAACTCCGTTTTGATTGGTGGATCAGGAGCAAAACCGTATTTGATTTGTTTGGGTCAGTCCAGCCCCTTGCATTTCGCCACTGAGGGAGCTTTCACTAACCAGTGACAGGTCGGCGGTAGTTCATTTTTTTCTCCGTCTGTGACATCGCGCCCCCCCTGGAGAGTGTTCGCGCCCCCCCAGGGGGGCGCGCCCCCCACTTTGAGAACCACTGCTAGAGTATGTGTTTACCTGCAGTTTTTCTACACATTTTTTATGAGAATAAACTTCTTCAACTTCAACAACTTCTAACAGCATAAGGCTCTACGTCAACATATGGGGCTTGTCTTAACGCATAATGTGGGTATATTTAATGTTATATTTAATTATGTTGTAAACGGCTAACAGCATAAGGCTCTACGTCAACATATGAAACGAAACTGGGGAGAGACTTTTTGATCCTCCACCTCATCTGTTTTGTCCACTGTGACAACATCTTCCTCGTTTTTAAATAAATGGTCATGTTTTGATAAAACTGGCTTTCGTCGCTTTTTTCTTCCATGATTGAAAGTGAATCTGTCGTTGTGACGCCTGCGCGGCTTCGCTGTCGACAGTGTCGCAAAGTGACGCATGCGCAATGTGAGGGACTACCATCCGCCAAAGGACTACCGTCCGGTAGCGACAGCATTTTTTCTCCTGGTTCGGTTGAAACACGCCCCATAATCACAGCCCAATGGAGTGGTATCAGACTCATATTCTGACTAGAATTATGAGTATGACATCGTCAGGCTAGTAAACTACCCCATTTGATGTTACAATGCGTAATAATGAACCTGGATCGCATTATAAATTTACGCAGCCGTTATTTTTTTCACCACTAGGTGTCAGGAGAAAACCACACAAGGGTCTTCTCTTCTTGACTCCAAAAATAGCTCTGTTGGCACCCCCACGGATAATTCCACATCTTTCAGTATTTGCAGTCAAAAAATATTGGTCCATCCAGAAGTAACCGTAAACCAGTGCTCTATGAGATAATGATCAAAGAAAAAGATAAAAACGGCAATGGTTGTGCATTAGCTGAAGACATTTATTTCAGCAATGTCAATGCAAATCAACGTCAATGTCATAAAAAGTAACAATGCACAGATGAAGGCACATGACAGGCAGGAAGAGTGTCATGACTGGGGATGGTTAAGGGACATGCCCCTACTTTTTCACCTGTCTTTGGTTGGGAAACAAAGAGTGCACTGGATTAGATTTGACTAAAGGGAATGAAATCTGTCCTTGGGTGAACTGCGCCCAAAGAGGCCACACATCTCACACTAGACATTCGTGATCTGAAGTGACCAGTCCGATTCAATAGTAATTTCACATTAAACATAGCTTTGTGTTTAAACACACTTGACACAGCAAAGAAGCATTTGACTGCACTTGGCAAGGCTCCTGATTAACAGTAAACTATAAAGCTATTATTTAAAAACTGATTTCAGGGGACAGATTTCAAAAGGCATAGGTAAATTGAACATCATTCCTTCTCAACTGTGTCAAATGTTTACAATACTACTATAGGAGGACAATAAACTGTAGAAAATAAAATAGCATTTCAAACTTGACCACGGTCTTCAATTTGCTTGCATTTAGTCATTAACAGGTCAAATTTCAATGCAGACCAAAAGGGCCATTATGCTTTCAGGTGTAAGACCTTCCTAAGTCAAACCCAACCCAGTCATCTTTTCATTAGTAGGTGGCATATATTACAGAACACACACACCTTATCTCGCTTGATGAATGACAGTGCTATGAGTCATGTTCTGAAATGGATATGTTTACATAATGACAAGATTGATCAGGTACAGCTGATGTCTCCACTACAGATCCATTTAGTTTAACCAAGTATGTACAATCAAATGAGATGAGAGCACTTGTGATATATGTACAGTAGTCACTTCACCTTTGTATTACAGCCAGCTGATTGACAAAGCACAATGGGGCCTAAAATACACCACAATGGGGCTGTGAAATCTCTGGGGCAACCTGACAGTGTTTTAAGTGTATGCAACACCTTGACACTGAAAGGCAAATCCTATCACAAAATCTGGCACAAACAGCTACAGCTTTTTAGCATGTACCAAACATATGCTGCATGTGAAATTCAACAGATCTTCCTCCAAGCTTCACAGAGCGGTTGATATCAAATGACACTGGTAACATTAGGTTAGATGGATGCCGAAAACCTTCGCCGAACCAAGGACAAATGTGCCCTGCAATTTCTGTTTCAGGGGCAGAGATTAGATTAAACTGCCAGCTGCAACAATGAAGTCATTCAATCAGGCCGTTGTGTTTGAATACCAGAGTAGACCCACGTTGATCAGAGTGCTTTTCTACATCGCTATCTCTCCATCTTATCCATTCCAACCACATGACTGTTGCAAGTGCCTGATGGCTTCCCACAATGCCTTCCTACATGGCAAAAACTTTGCAATTACCTCTTCAACGTGCACTGATAGAAACATTGGGCTTTTTTTTTTTTTGACAAATCCTCATAATGAGAAGACAGAAATGCAGACACATGAATGTTTTCGATCTGAAACAATAATACAGAAAAATGACCACTGGGGATTGAAAAGATGCTGTGTGGAACCCTGAGCTCCTGTAGAAGTAGTCAACGACGGCCTACACAGACACCCCGCTATGGGACAACCCCTTTTGCCCACCCCCCCCCCCCCCACTGGGTGAAACAATCATGAATGCCTTGCCTACAAGCCTACACCTATGAAGTGAACAGGGGTCCTGCACATAGTTATTTCTGGATGCCAGCAGGGTCTCCGTTCATCTCCCAGAAGCAGTTCTGCTGCAGAGCCCCAGAGCTCGGGGGTGGGGTGGGGTGGGTCGGGGTGTTGGACAATAATAAGGCACACAGGTAGAGGACCTGCACGCCACAGCATTGTGCAGGCAGAGACCAGAACCAAAGCAGACATGGACAACAGCAGCTATACAGGACTCTTTTCTTCATGTTCCACAAAACAAAAACAAAAAACAAAACCAGTAACAATAAAAACTTTACAGGAACAATCGAGCTTTGTTTGTTTGTTTTCTCTCAAAGCGCTTCATAGACTTATCTTACAGAGTAAAAAATAAAATGTTTTTTTTTCTCTTCTTGTACAAATTAAAGATTTATTTCAAATAAATTAAAAGTCACCTTCATAGATCGTCATAGTATTAATAATGATAAGGAGACGTAACCGTCATGTATCCCTTTGAAGGGGGGTGGGGCAAAAGGCCATGTTTGATTGGTTTTCGTGAAGGACACTAGAGGTCGCGAACGAGTTCCTGTTTGACAGGAAGTGGTTTGAGATATATGCAGTTTCTTTATCATTAGAAGTTTACCTCAAGAAACATTTTGGCAAAATTCTGCCATAGACAGGCTTCACTGGGATGGGAGCTTCGTAAATGTCACTTAATTTACCTTTAGAAAGAACAAATCTGAATAGAAATGTTCACTGGAGTGTCTGCCACTGGCTGATGTGGCATTACTAACACACATGGCATACTTTGGGGGGGTTATGCCCTCAGGCTGTGGAACACGACCACGTGTAAGATCAAAAAGTATACAAACTCTTTTTGTCCGTGTCCATCAAAAAACTGATAAAAACATTCTTATTCAGGAAGGGGCTGTCTGCCAATCCGACAACAGTGCAATATCCCCTTAAGAAAAACAAACAAAAACAACAGGTGCAACAAGTATGTTGGTGTGTGTGTGTGTGTGTGTGTGTGTGTGTGTGTGTGTGTGTGTGTGTGTGCACGTGTATCCAGGACACACGTCTCCAACTCTTAAGTCGCAGCAATCGAGGCAGTCCTGAATGTTAAAATCCTCTGTCCTCAGTGATGGCACTGGACGCAATTCTTCAAAAACATGGGATGCCCATGTCTGAGAATATTCCTCGGGGGGGGGGGAGAAAGTGTCTGTTCTGTACAGTAGTAGTCACATTCACATAAGAATTCAAAGACTGGGGGCAGAAATCCAACGAGGGAGAGAGACGATGAATGGAATAGAAGTTGGGGGAGAGAGAGAGAGAGAGAGGGAGGGAGACCAACAAAGGGAGGGAGGCAGAGACCATAGAGGAGAGAGAGACAAAGGGAAGAGGTAGAGGAAAGAAGAGGAGAGGAAGAGAGAAGGGGAAAGACAGATGCCAGCATTTGCTTGGGGAGACAGTGGCGACGTCCAAGCCAACGTGCTATTGCCAAACTACTGTCGATATTTCATTTTCTTATTTTCTTCGGCTGTGGCACCAGGGAGACCCTCTCTTGACACAGCACAGCACAGCTGAGGCTACAGGAGGTATCAACCACTGCCACCAGGGGGGTCCTACAGGCAGTTATCCAGCCACTCGTTTAATGTGCATCTGTAAAGGCAAGAAAGGCACACAAACAAAATCAGACCCCGTAACAATGAATATGATGAGGGAAAAAGATACACATGGGTGGTGTGATGCTGGAGACATAAACAGAGGGGTGATGTGGAAGTGGCTAACCTCGCTTAGGATGGCCCAAACGGGGGAGTCCTTGAGGACCATCAAGCGCAGAGCCACAATTGGATTGAAGGCTGGATCTACTGCTGCCTCAGCCACACCCTTCTCAAAATTAGCTGCACCGAAAAAAACACACAAGGGATTTGAATTTTAGATCTGGAAGAGGATGCAGAGATCATTCTGCAGGCCGTCTTCATAGCAGGAACAGCCAATCGTGCCCTTTTAAATCTTTGTCAGGGAGGGCTTGTCCACGTTGTTCCATTTTCTGTGACACTTAGTCGGATATGAGACAAACTCACCCACTCTATAGAAGCGATCCTCAGTTCGTTTGTATTTCTCTTTGGTCTGTAATCCCGTTTCCTGCCACAAAGACAGCATGGTCATATATTACATATATTGATCACCAGTCAGAGATGACCGTATACTCCAGTAAGTAATGACATCATATGACACACACCCTAACCTGAAGAGTCAGCAAGTTGAGCTGCAACAAATCACCATTGAAGACCAAAAACATTTACACATTACACCCCCACCCCCAGTGCACACACACACACACACACACACACACACACACACACACACACACACACACACACACACACACACACACACACACACACACACACACACACACACACACACACACACACACACACACACACACACACACACACACAACAAAACAAAGCAGAACAAAACAGGGGGTACCTTTACGGGACTAATTTATCGCCACTCAAAATCACTGAACATTGTGAACCTTCAGTTTGAGCAGCATGGGAGGACATCCAACAGCCAACCTTAGTTAGGTCAGAAACTGTATAGAGTGGTTGTACAGCAGCTCCTTACCATCAGAGGGAGGATCTCTACTGTGGTGTTCTCAAGCTTGTCTCCGGGGTGCTCTTGGTTGCCGCTGCGGAAAAGGAACCTAGACGACAACAAAGCACACATGAATGCACAGGCCCAACATCATAAATATGCTTACACAGGCACATAAATCACTAAAAGGTTCATTATATTCTATAACAATGGTAGTCAAAGTGAAATGTCATCTCCCATGAAAATGTGGTACTTTCATGTCCATGTTCAGATGTCAGTATCTAATCAACTCACACCCAACACACACACATATAGATAAGAGCTAAGCAAGCCTCCACTTGAGTCGCTAATTAAATCTAGTCACACATCAGTAGATCGAGACCTTATCTCGTTAACACATTTAAACCCTCCAGACCCTCCGGAGGACAGGGCAAGCTTCACAGTAATACACACACACACACAGTCTCACACACACACAGTCTCAAACACACACACACACACACACACACAGAGGCTCCAGAAGCCTTGTCACAGCACGGATAAGGGACCGCCATCGGCTCTTGTCAGAACATGCCATGTCTTCCTGCCTGTCTCCTTTCTCCCTATACTCTCCTCCTCTCTCTTTCTCTCTAGTGGATGTGGGAGGCAGGCTGGAGGTTCTTATTTTAGCTCCATCATTAGCTGCCTCGAGTCCCTGGTGAGGACAGGCAGTGCAGTGTGGAGAATTGGAAATGTGCACCTTTAAGGTCTCTTCTCCGCTTCTCCCAGACTCTCTGCAGGGCTCTGACTCTTGCCTACAGTGGGCCGCCATCCTTACATACTACATGTAGGAGCAGACATCACACTCTACCTGCCATCCATGAGGACACTGCTGCTACCGTCTCTTTTTACAGGAGAGTGGTTGCATTTGTGCGAGGCTTCTGTGAGTTTCAGTTTTCGTTTCTGTACGAGTGTGTGGGTGTGTAAGCCTGACGGTCGGTGTGTGTGTGTGTGTGTGTGTGTGCGTGCGTGTGTGCGTGCGTGTGAGTGATTGGATAGGTGTGGTGGACCTCTCAATGCTGACGGCTCGGTCGAACTTGAAGAGCACGTAGTCACCGGCGGAAGGATTGATCGCCCAGAAGAAGTCCTCGCCCATGTATGTCTTCTCCAGCGTGTGGCCCTGGTACACTTTCAGAGACGTGGACACCTCGGCCGGCGGGTTCACGTGGATCTTATGTAGCAGCGGCTTCAGGAAGTCCTTATCCTGATACACACACACACACACACACACACACACACAGCCACACACACACACACAGCCAAACACACCACACAGGAAGTTGGCTGTCAGCACAGGAAACGGGTAATCCGTGCTCCACGAGTCTTTTGCGAGATCAGATAGATGAGTCAGAGGGAGGAAGTGTGTGTGTGTTATGGCAAACACTGCAGATGTCAGTCTAGCCTCTACTTTCCCAGTCCATTATCTAGCCGTCTACAGAGCGACACCACTGGCCCTGCAGTCTCAGCAAACAGGTTCTGGGACACATCAGACTAGCGGGGACAGGAACAGTATCTGACAGATGAAATAAAAAAAGACGGGTGACGGGGCAGGAAGACATTTTTGGAGAATCCACAGGAAATGTGTCCATTGTGTGAATTTGTGGAGTTGGGCTCGTTTCAGTGACCGCAGCTGCCGTTAATGCTGACCAGAACAGCAGCCGGCCAGGGGGGTTGGGTTCCAATGGGGGGCTCAATTTGTCTCGTTAGTCTGTTTTGGAGACAGCTGTAAGCACTTCTGCAGTAGTAAAGCTACACAATAGCACTCCATTGCCAGTATTGTGACACACACACACACACACACACACACACACACACACACACACACACACACATTCTCTCTTTCTCTGTATGTATGTATGTGTATAATATACACACACAGGCACACGCACACACACACACATATGTATATGTGTTTGTGTGTGTGTGCGTGTGCCTGTGTGCCTGTGTGCCTGTGTGCGTGTGTGCGTGTGTGCGTGTGTGCGTGTGTGCGTGTGCGCGTGAGAGACAGAGAGAGTGCACGAGCGAGTGAGTGAATTAACGAAAGAAGGAGAGTGAGTGAGCGAATGTAAGAGAGAGAGCTGAAGAGAGTGAGAGTGTGTGTGTGTGTGTGCGCGAGTGCAAGTGTGTTACCGTGAGCTTCTGAATCTTTCCAGCGAGGGAGGAGTGCAGACCGACGTGCTGGAAGAGCGACGGCCTGAAGCGCACACGCAGCCCAGACTTCTGCCGCTCGCAGTGTTTCTGAGGAGACAGATGAGAGGAGGGGGTGGAAACAGGAGGTCAGGAAACAAAAGGAGATGGAGAGGTATGGTGATAATCACACGGCACAGCACTTATTATGGCATTAGCTGTTCCAGCCTCACCCATTTACTGCACTTAACAGAGAGACAGAGGCAGAGACACAGAGATGAGATGAAGGAATGAATGAATGAGTGTGTATGTGAGAATGAGAGGGGGAGAGAGAGAGAGAGAGAGAGAAAAAGAGAGAGAGACAGAGAGGGAGGGAGGGAGAGGTAAAGTGAAAAGGTCAGGAATAGCTTTCACTTCAATTCCAAGCACTGTGCTGATGTGTGAATAGTTTTCTCTGACAATCTTGCTGTTCACAGGACGAAAAACAGACAAATGAAAGAGGGAGAGGGTAGAAAAGGGCAAAGAGTCAGGGAGAGACGAGATAATCATGAAGGTGAGCAAAGTCTTTCCTTCCTGTCTCTATCCAGACAGGCGAAATGCATGAATGTCAAAGTAAAAACACACAAACTCAATATGATGGAATGACGCAACACACACACACACACACACACACACACACACACACACACACACACACACACACACACACACACCACACACACACACACACACACACACACACACACACACACACACACACACACACACACACACACACACACACACACACACACACACACACACACACACACACACAGGGAAAACCTACTGCATCTTTCTCTGGGTTGCACACTTTGACCCACAGGATGTGGTCCAGCAGCCAGTCAATGGGTTTCTCCTTATAGAACATGAAGATGAACTCCACAATCAGATTTAAGTCAGGAGCCTGGAACATCTTACCTGCGTATAAGAAAGAGAGAGAGAAAGAAAGAGAGAGAGAAAGAAAGAACGAAAGAGAGAGAGAAAGAAAGAACGAAAGAGAGAGAGAAAGAAAGAGAGAGAGATGAAAAACATGAAAATGATACTGCTTAGGATTATCAACTCAATCATCAAGACTAATCAGCGGGAAAGCATCTTGGGTTGAATTTTATGAATTAGACCAACAATGTGACACAGAGCTACAAATACACAGGCACGCAGGAGGGGACTCCTGTGTAGCAACCCTTATTAAAGTTAATGAGGGCGCCTCGTCGAGGGAGCGTACCGATGAAGCCCAGCTGAGAGAACTCCAGGATCATCCAGTCCTCAGAAGCCAGCTGTAGGGCAAAGTTCTTCATGGTGGCAAAGTAGTTGGGCTTGGCTACTATGTCATCCTCTAGCTGAAGGTTAAAGGTCAGGAGAGGGGAGAGGCGTCAGAGAAACAAGCAAGAGATGACACACAAACACACACACACACACAAAGTTGATCATAACTGCATGCAACCACACAAACACACCTGCAATCCTGTCTCTATCAAATGTTAAAAACACAAACAAGGCATCTGCTGTGGTTCTGCCTATTGTTCTAGTTTTCTATGATGAGCCAGCCTACAAACAATGATGACAGGAGAGCAATACCTTTCCCCTCTCCTAAGAAAAGAAGGCTTGTATGGAGAAGACAAACAACAGGAGACACTCAATGGATTGATGCCAGAGAGAAATAAAAAATAAAAAGGGGGGAGGGAGAGACAATGAGAAGCATGAAATGAATCACACGTATGGAGGGAAAATGGTGATGATGGTAACTAATCAAGGGCTATTCTTTATCAATGAGTACATAATCATACATACATGACACACACAAGCACAGAGCAAGGACGGAAATATAATGATATCATGGATGCACTTTGCGTAGCACTGCTGGAATCATATACAACAAATGCCTAGCACAACTGATCGCCTTAAAAATGATACATTTGCACAACTGGCCGTGCTACCAGGTAGTCAACAGATTAAGTCTAGGTACAGTAGGCGCTTTCATCGTGAATTTGCAGAGGAAGACTTGATTTGACTTTCAAAAGCCTCATATAAAACATAGACGCATATTGAAAATTCTGTTCCCATGACAACCTGTATGAACGCACGGAATAGTGTGCGGGTGTTGCCTTTCTTTTAAATACACACTTCAGCATCAGGGACCATGTTGCCATGGAAACAACACACAGTCAGGAGCAGAATATACCCTCTTGTTAAAGAAACAAAAACACTGAGAGAACGAGTCAGAAAAACAGAGAGAGAGAGGGAGAGAGAAAGTTCTGGAAGAGTGAGTGTACTTCAGGCCAAACCAGGACCACATGGCAGGCAGGCATCCAGTAAAAGGAAGTTGCTTCACGCTTCATGCAGATGATGTACCTGCACGTAATAGACCCCTTTGTTTACAGCATACATCATGAGGAAGGAGTAGTCCAGGTTCTGTTTGGTCCGCCATCTGAGGAACAAAACAATCAGAGAACCAACTTGAAAACTGTAAGCCCACACAAAAGGACACAGAAGCATTTAGATAACCTTCCAGTATCAGTGATAGATTAATGAGTCCCCACGGGTGCAAGAGTAGACTGGGGGTTGGGAGCGTGTGGTGATTGTCAGTGCCACTTGGCTGCTGTGTTGTGAACAGAGGCACTGCTGCTGCTGTTGTTGTTGTTGCTGCTGCTGTCAACAGGCAGCTGGAACAGGCAGCAGGTGTGTAAGCGAGGCTGATGCAACCACAGCGACACAAACAGTACAAGCACAGGTGGCAAAAGAGAGTTGGGACTTCACATGCATGCAAATACACATGCATGCACACACACACACACACACACACACACACACACACACACACACACACACACACACACACACACACACACACACACACACACACACACACACACACACACACACACACACACACACACACACACACACACACACACATAATACCTGAAGTATGATGGCAAGGGCTGCACAGACACACCCATTCAACATTCAAAACAGAAGGCTAGGGAAGGTCAAATGGTAAGGAAAGCCCTGACTGTCAGGTGGAGCTTCAGTGTTGTCACTACCTGTGGGTAACTGCTAAAAGCACACCTGCACTGACATAATTGAGCACAATTAGGTGTGGCCCTCGGAGGGAGCAGAGGCCCATTGTCTCCCTAGAGATTGTTGCCACGTGCGTGTCTTGAGGAAAACCTGTGGCAGTCAGACCCCTATTTGCATTGCTTTCAGATTTACACCACCATATATAGAACAAATCTACAAACAACAAACAAACAAAACACTACAAACAAATCAATCAAGGTTTGGGCTGGTCAAGGACAAGCTGTAGACAGAGCCACCGGGCAGGGAGTGTGACCAAGCATGTAAAACGCATGTATCTGGGGGCCAAGCACCGAAGCTGCACTGGCACCCTGAGGGTTTCTACCTTTTCCTATTATAATACATTGAGGAAACTGTAATGTCAGATAGACAAGCTATCATTTCATGCAAATGGAACGTTGCCATTTAAACCATTTAAGGTTATTTAAAAGTGTTCTTGGCTAGCTAGCTAGTTAACTAGTATAGCAACTCGGCAACCATAGCAACCAGGAAACGTCATTTGCTGCATAACCTGAGGTTTAAATTCTCAAAATCAGCTCACCTAACTGAATATAATGAGCTGCGTTTATGCCACATACACACTCACAGAGCAACTCTCATCATACCACCACCACCACCACCACCACCACCACAGCAGGGGGTTGAGACAGACCCTGAATAAATATTCTCATCCTAACGAAACTGAGAAATAGCACAGATCACATAGCCCCCTCAATCTGATTATTTTCGGTCTGTCAGCCTAAACCTAAAGCTTCTGTCACAACACATATACAGAGCACCACATGTCAGCCAGTTCGACACCCACAGAAGCTTTCTAGGAGACACCCAGACACACACACACACACACACACACACACACACACATCAAAGGTTTTAGTGGCCAAACACTGATTTCTCAAGGGAGAGACTAAGGGAGACACATGTAGGTGAGGGAAAGCGAGAGAGCGGGAGAAAGAGGGAGAAAGAGACAGAGAGAGCGGGAGAGCGAAAGAGCACAGGGGGAAACAGAGAGCAGGGAATCAGAAGAAAGCAGACACAGAGAGAGAGGGAATTAACAGAGGAAGAGAGGATGAGAGAGGATGAAAGAGATTTAGTGGGAGGCCAAGCGAGTGGAGAGAAAGAGAGGGGGAGAGAAAGAGAGGGGGAGAAAGTGACGGCAGAGAAAAAGCCAGTGTGTCTTCATCTGAGGGATGGCAGGGGAGAAACAGAGGGCTTATCCAGATGATAGTCAGTCTGTGTGCAAGTGTGTGTGTGTGTGTGTGTGTGTGTGTGCATGCTTGTGTGTATAAGGAGGGAGGGCAACAGGGGGTTGGTAATCACGACCTTGAGCTCACTTTGGAAGTGCCTGCAGAATACTGAGTACTACATTTTTTTCCCCCTTTCTCTCGCAAGCAAAAGATTTTCTTTTTTGGTTTTTGCAGTTGACAAGGAAAAACACCCAGCACAACAACAGTTCCACAACACATTCTACATTTTTTTATGTCTTTGCATGCAATTTGCATTCCTTTGCATGCAAGGATCCATTTCCACATTTTAGTGCAGGTTACTACTCCTCAAATTCACGAGTCCCCTTGCTTGCTCGTAAAATCTGTGTGTCTGTGCGTGTCTGTGTCATCACCTGACTCTCTCCTTGGAGTCACCAAAGGTCTCCTTGAGGTTGTTGAAGTCGGGGTAGTAGCTGGCAGGAGGGGAGATGACCTCTAGAAGGCCTGAGTTCAACTCCGTTGCAAACCTGTGACAAGCCGGGACATTTGGGACCAATCAGGAGACAGATCAGATCTTAACAATTCAGTTTGCTATTAATAGGTGGGATCACGATGAGATGGAAAATGAGAACACAAAAGGGGAAGTGACATCACTCACTCTTTCTCGAGGCCGGTGACCACACTGTGTACATAATCGATGTCCATCTAAAGGAGGAAGAGAACAGAAGAACATACATTTATCAAGGGTACACACAAACATAACCAAACACACGCACACGCTCCACACACAAAACCAAGAGCCTATTCTGGTGTATCTGCACTGACTGTCTGATAAGGAATGTGATTCACAAGAAAATAAATAACATAACATAAAAATAACATAAACAAATAAAAACAAATAGGGGGATGAAAAAGTAGGCCTTCAGTCCCACGCTGGGCTGGGTGGCTGAATGGCCTTTTAACCATAAACTGGTTGGGAACCCTGGGAACCCAAGGCCAGAGTGAAGTTCTCCGGGTTGGGCTGCTTAGATGCGGTGAGGGCCGTTTCCACAACTCGAGCCGACCCTTGCCCTCTTACCCAGACAACCAAAGATTAACCAAGGGAAAAACATGAGCTGGCCAATCAGATACAAGGAAAGCATGCCAATGAAGTACACAGAAACAAGAAAACAGAATTAAACAGATCATACAGGAAATACGTGTGAAGGTTTTGTTCAGTCTTTTTTTAGCCCTTTTGGCATAAATTACAATTTTCATCTCTCTCTCCCACCCCCACCCCCCCTCATTCTCTGTATGTTCTCTTTCTCTTTTCCCTTACTCTCTCTCTCCATCTCAAAGAAGAGGCTGTACATATTTTCCTTTGGCCCACAGGCCAAAAGGGAACAACTGAGAGAATGAGGGCATAAGTGAGTAGATGAGAGTCTGAGTGAGGAGAGTGGAGGAGGAGGAGGAGGACGAGGGCAGAGGGAAAGCGAGATAAAAGGAGGATTAAAATGCATTTCTGGTCCTCGCTGCTCCGTGACCTTGGATTCCTGAGAAGCGTATAAAAGGAGTGGGCCCTCCAGGCTGAGCAAGTGAGCGAGGGGCCTGAACAGACCCCCCTCTGAGTGGGGAGAAGACGAACAAGGAGCCCCTGACCCACTTTCACCCTCCAACAGTGGAGCCAGGGCTCTCCAGTGTGGGTAATGTTAGTTTAACATACACTGCTGTGCAAAAGTTTTAGGCAGGTGTGAAAAAAGGCTGTAAACTAAGAATGCTTTGAAAAATATAAACAATAAATGTTTATTTTTATCAATTTACAAAATGCAAAGTCAGTGAACAAAAGAAACATTTAAATCAAATCAATATTTGGTGTCACAACCCTTTGCCTTCAAACTAGCATCAATTCGTATTGGTACACTTGCACAAAGACAGGGATTTTATATGATTATAGTGCGGTGTAGGATCAACCAATTATACCAGACAGGTGCTAATGATCATCAATTTCACATGTAGGTTGAAACACAGTCAGTAACTGAGACAGAAACAGCTGTGTAGGAGGCCTAAAACTGGGTGAGGAACAGCCACACTCTGCTACCAAGGTGAGGTTGTGGAAGACAGTTTCATGTCAAAGGTCATACATGGCAAGACTGAGCACAGCAACAAGACACAATGTAGTTATACTGCATCAGCAAGGTCTCTCCCAGACAAAGATTTCAAAGCAGACAGGGGTTTCCAGATGTGCTGTTCAAGCTCTTTTGAAGAAGCACAAAAAAACGGGCAACGTTGAGGATCGTAGACGCAGTGGTCGGCCAAGGAAACTTAATGCAGCTGATGAAAAGCACATCAAGCTTATTTCCCTTCGAAATCGGAAGATGTCAAGCAGTGTCATCAGCTCAGACCTGGCAGAAACCAGTGGTACCCAGGTACACACATCTACTGTCCGGAGAAGTCTGGCCAGAAGTGGTCTTCATGGAAGAGTTGCAGCCAAAAAGCTCTACCCTGACATGGAAACAAGGCCAAGTGACTCAACTAAGCACGAAAACATAGAAACTGGGATACAGAAACATGGCAGCAGGTGCTCTGGACTGATGAGTCAAAATTAGAAATATTTGGCTGTAGAAGAAGGCGGTACAATAATGAGTATCTGCAGGCAACAGTGAAGCATGGTGGAGGTTCCTTGCAAGTTTGGGGCTGCATTTCTGCAAGTGGAGTTGGAAATTTGGTCAGGATTAATGGTGTCCTCAATGCTGAGAAATACAGGCAGATACTTATCCATCATGCAATACCATCAGGGAGGCGTATGATTGGCACCAAATGTATTCTGCAGCAGTACAACAACCCCAAACATACAGCCAATGTCATTAAGAACTATCTTCAGCGTAAAGAAGAACAGAAAGTCCTGGAAGTGATGGTATGGCCCCCACAGACCCCTGATCTCAACATCATCGAGTCTGTCTGGGATTACATGAAGAGACAGAAGGATTTGAGGAAGCCTATATCCACAGAAGATCTGTGGTTAGTTCTCCAAGATGTTTGGAACAACTTACCAGCAGAGTTCCTTCAAAAACTAGTGCAAGTGTATCTGGAAGAATTGATGCTATTTTGAAGTGAAAGGGTGGTCACACCAAATATTGATTTAATTTAGATTTCTCTTCTTTTCATTCACTGCATTTTGTTAATTGATGAAGAATTGATGAAAATAAACTGTTAACACTTCCATTTTTGAAAGCATTCTTAGTTTAGAGCATTTTTTCACACCTGCCTAAAACTTTTGCACAGTACTGTATGTTTGACACTCTCTCTGTTTGACACGCATGTGTGTGTGTGTGTGTTAGAGAGAGCGAGATATTGAGAGCAAAACTGAGATTGAGAAAGCAAGGGCACGCATGCCTGTGTATCATTTGCAAAGCGTGGCTCAAATATTTATTCAGCTTCAACAGAAAAGGCTTGAAGCTTTGTAGACTGCTTAAGGTGGTAAACACACACACACACACACACTCACAGCAAATAATCTCATTCGCACACCACACACACACACACACACACACACACACACACACACACACACACACACACACACACAGCCTTAATTACCCATCACTCACCTCTCCCACGAAGACAATGATGACACAGTCCAGCTTCTCCTCGGGCGACAACTTGTCCACCAGCGAGCGCAGGGTCTCTGCCAGGTACGACTTCACCTTCCTCTTCACCGTGGGAATCCCCATCACCATGGACACTGGACACCCAGAGAGGTAAGAACACACGCAATCAACCCACTGTCTTTAAAAACAACTCCTCCGCCTATTAAAAAACGCTGACACAAAAACAAAGACTGGGACCACCTGAGACCCGCACGTCCAGCTGCTTTGTCTGGGCCTGTAAACGAGTGTCATGTGGTCTCATGTGGTCATAAAGAGGCATTCAGACAGGTGGCCCCAGAGGAGCAGGTGGAGGGTAAACAGAGTCAGAGAGACACAATGAGGCAAAGGCTCGAACTGCGCCAACAGAGACGGCCGATAAGACTTGCTTAAAGACGAGACAAAGTCAGGAGAAAGGAGAGAGGAGGAAAGTGAGAAAAAGGAAGGGAAAGTGATGGCACATTTCTACTGTGGGGTAACCCCCCCCCCCCGGTCCAGCCTCAAACAACCTCACTTCGGTCCTGGAGTGGGGCAGGGTAATGGAAATGACTTTGCTTGTATATGTAAAAAAGAACTATCACTGCTTCCAACAATTTCATGGCAAGACATGTTTAAATGTCATTTTAATTTCTTTTTAGTTTAGTCGTGTGACCACTGCTAAGTGCTATTTAGAGGTTTCTAGAGTTGCTGTTTCTGAATGTCCCCGGTATTACAACTCCTAATGGAAATAGAAGGCCGAGGCTATTCACCACTGCTGAAGACCAAGGCTATTCACCACTGCTGAAGACCGAGGCTATTCACCAATGCTGAGCGCCGAGGCTATACACCAGTGCTGAGGACCGAGGCTATTCACCACTGCTGAAGACCGAGGAAAAGCCTTGGGCTGGCCCCAGAGAGGGGCAAGGCTGTATCCTTACAGCGGGTCAGCTAAGGATAGGCTTCCTCCCCACACAAAATATCAGCCCATCTCTCCCACTGAGAGTCCATGGAGCCAGAGATCCCTTTTCCTCAAGGGTTGGGGTGTGTGTGTCTGTGTCCAAGACATGCTTCTTTTTTTCCACACACACACACACACACACACACACATTTCCTCATTTGTCTTGTTTACATCACACACAACAAAAGCTGGCAGTAGAGCCTGCAGAGGGTGGTGAAGACAGCGGAGCGTATCATCGGTGGCCATCTCCCTTCCGTGCAGGGCATCTACAACAATAGATGCCTGAGAAAAGCACGGAACATTGTCAAGGACCACAGCCACCCAGGCTATGGACTATTCACACTGCTGCTGTCTGGTAGACGCTACCGAAGCATCCGAGCACGGACTACCAGACTCACAAACAGTTTTTACCCCCAGGCTGTATGGTTTCTTAATCAGCAACACTGGACAGTCGCCATCACCTTGTACTTCACACTCATACAAATATTCCCCACCCTGGAAACTGCCCTTCTTGTATTTCAAACTGTTGTTACTTGTTATAGTGTTATATGTTATTTTTGGTATATGTTATTTTTGTTACCTGTTGTATGCCGTCTACTGCGTAGATGTTGGCTGCCAAGTCGTAAGAATTTCGCTGCGCTGAAGCAATTTGGTGTATGCGATAATAAACACTTTGACTTTGGCACCCACAATTAGTGAAGCAGGCCCTGAGGAGATATACATCACGTTTTTAGGTCACGGTACGGTTTTGGTATCTTTATTTTTAAGAATAATTTTAACAAGTAAGACTTTCTATTCAGAAAAATGCCAGCATGACTAATAAGGCCAGGTTTCTGTCTTTACTACAGTGAGGTAGCTTTCACTTGCTCTGGAGGTCCAACTATCAGTGGAGAGAGCTAGCTAGGGTGTCTGAGTCAATTCATTTTCTCTCTGTTTTCCCTTTTTCATTTTCTCTTTCTCTCTAATGTTTTACAGAGCTTCACTGCTGATGTGTGTGTGAGGGGACATTGTAAAACGGTGCATTTTTCCATCAGGTGACATAAACCAACGTCAGTAACTACTGAATAGGGCTGCAAATCTTTGACTATAAATACTCCAACTGCTTTCATTATTACCTCCGCCAAGGTTTTAGGTGCAGTTTGTTTGTTAGTTAGTTAGTTTGTCTGTCTGTAAGCAGGATTACACAAAAAGGTGTAGCATGAGCTATGGAATAACCCATTACATTTCAGAGCGGGTCCGACTCATGGTGCGCCTCCACAAATTTAGTTTCACTTTCCCTTCTAGTTTCTTTGATTTGTTTTTTTTAAACCGGTCACACATTATTGTTGGAAGGCAACAGTGAAAGATTTTTTTTTTCGCTAACGAGGGCGGGAATCCCGTTTGTACTTCAGGTTCTGGAAAGGGCTTTCATCACTTAAGCAGAACTGTGTATATGAATACATGTGGAGTTTGTAAGCTTGCTTTACATTTACATTTACATTTCATTTAGTCATTTAGCAGACGCTTTTATCCAAAGCGACTTACATATGTGCGACTTACAATGTATACACATTTTACATTTACACTGATGGCACACTGCACATCAGGAGCAATTAGGGGTTCAGTGCCTTGCTCAAGGACACTTCGACAGGGAATCGAACTAGCAACCTTCTGATTACTAAACGACTTCTTTACCTCCTGTACCACTGTACCACACATGTGGGTGTGGGTTTGTGTGTGTTTGGAGGTAGGAGGTTGAGAGGGTGTTTTTGTGTGTGAAAGAGCCAAGTGGAAACATGGTCATGCCTGAGCAATGATCCCAAACTTACAAAATGTCTTCAAATTTCCACCTCCCACACACAGAGAGAGAGAGAGAGAGAGAGTGAGCTAAGTAGGCTGAAGGATGAAAGGATCGTGGAAAGGGAATAAAAGAAAAAGTCTGAACCACCCCAATCCCTCTCTTCTCTCTTTTCCATAAAGACAGGAGAGTGTGTGACCTGCAGGCCTTCTGATAGTATGATATGAGAGAGAAAGAAATCGAGGTGAGAGATGTGAGAGAATCTTAACAGCCTCCAGCTCCCAATACTCTCATCTCTCCACCTCACAGCAGAGGGAAGTGCTGGGAAAGGTGCTCAGGAGATGGGACACAAAGTCTTTCAGCTTCACAGAAGATATATAATGAGTGAGAGAACAAGTGAAGAGAGAGAACATTCACAGCTTGGGACTCCAAAGAGCCATGCTTACTGAGTTGAAGCAGACACACACAGAGACAAATAGTGCACACTTTAAAATTGCCATCTCTCCTGGTTGTACTGTGTGCACAGCGGTGTTCTTTTCCATCTTTTCGGTGTCTGCTTCACATCTCATCTCTCATCCCTCAGGCTGTGAAGGTGTGTGTGTGTGTGTGTGTGTGCGTAAATGTGTAAGTACGTGTATGTGTGTGCGTGCGTGCATGTGTGTGCATGCGTCGGGGCACACATTTTCCCGAGAGCGTGTGGGTGCGTAGCGTCGCGTCTTGCCCTGAGGACGTGGGATTCTGTGTCTCAGGGGTGCTGGACGAAAGCAGATGTCCCAATTTTGAGAATCTAAAAATAGCCCCCCCATCCACCACACCTCCCTCCTCAGACGCGAGCCAATAAAGGATCCCTCGCATCTCGATGCCACATGACTGACGCAGCTGCGGAGGAGACACGACCCTGCGAGGAGGCTCTGCCACAGCTCGCTGGAGATCAAAGGCATCGAATACATGAGCGCCCTTCGCTGAGAGGAGATCTACAGCAGCACCGATACAACACAGTGCGTTACCAGCTATATATAACCCTCTCTGGGGTAGTTCTTGGGAGGAGAAAACAACATTCCATTACTAAGAAATCGCATGTGTGTGTTGTTATTCACATGTGGATTGGATGTCAGTGGCGCAAGGGGCCACTGTTCCACCGCCAATAAACACACACAAGAATAGGTCCCGCAACAATTGAGGGCTTTCTAGAGAGTAGGCCAATGGGGTAAAGGGATACATGCAATCCTGTCATGCTGGGAACATTCTTGCCATCATCTAGACATTTCATCCACGCCCCTTTGCCTTTGTCTTCTGAGGAGCAATCACCTGCCATATATGCTTACCTCCAGGATGTGGGCTGGTGGGATGGCCGTTGGGGTGACACAAAGGGGAATTCTGTGACGCACACAGAAGAGTGCTGGTGTTCCCTGCCCCCAGCTCTGTTATTCTTTTTGCCTCCTGAATGCTCCCACCCCTCTCACACACACACACACACACACACACACACCACCCTGTCCTGGAGGGGGTTTAATCCTCTTAGGTGAACCCGATCTTGCAGCCTGTGGTATGCAGTGAGAGAGGGGGGACAGACAATAGGCTGTGGAGCCCCAGACCCAGACAAACATGCCTGCCCCCCCCGCTCTAACACAGCTAAGCGTGAAGCGGGCTGACCCTGAGTCTGGTCCTGCCTGCACACCCAATGAACAAGGATAAGAATCTACCAATGCACCAGGATAGAAGATGCTATGAGTAATACAGGCAGTACTACAGCTCAACTTGTAAAGCGAGATGCTAGCTGCAGTAAATAATAATGACAGTAAATGATACTGATCGAAGTCTGCCTGGTAGTCTGAATATGGGTGTTTATCCCACTATCTGTGAACTAATCTGTGCCTGTCTGTGTGTGAGTCTGGCTGTAGATAATTGACTCTCTGCATGCTTGTTAGTCTACCTGTGTGTGAGGCAAACAAGAACCTGTGTGACATGACACTCCTTCCCTCCTTGAGGGAATGACAAGGCTATAATTGGGCGGTCTCTCTTTGTGTGGTCACCCTGTTTTTGTTACTCATTATATTCTCAGTATCTACCTTGTGCTAGACTAAGGAGGCTGACAAAACCACAAAGCTAAGTCTTCAATGAGGTCTGATGTGTACTGTGTGGAGGGGACGGGAAAAAACCTGATCACACCATCTGGTAATCTGTGAACTGTGCCACTCTTGGCAGGCGAAAGTAGTCAAAAACAAGGACAGTTCTATTGGGAACGTGGAAAAAAATCCTTTGTGCAGCACTGGTACATCAGCACTGGTACATGATGACCTGCCAACTCAACTCAGTTTATGATCATACTTATGAATGTGTACAGTGAGTAGAGAGAGCAGTGGCGAGTGAATGAGAGAGTGTGAGGCGGACAGTGAAAGACAACAACTTTTTTTGGGGGGGGGGTCTTGAGAGAAACTCACCTCCCGTGCGTCCCTGGCCCACCTGGACAGCAGGGTGCAGGCTGCCCTCATTGTTGAGCAGGTGGGGCATGTGGTGGTAGATGTTTGGCACCTGCAGAGGTTTCCTGTTGGACAGCTCCTTAAGCAGCTTCTGAGTCTCATCTAGAGGGGCAGGCAATTTCACTATAACAAAACACCTCTATCAAAGCACCCCTGCCATCACATCACAACATACATGGCAGGGCCACTCTGCATCACCTGCACATTCAATAAGCAGGGGCAGGTTTGGTGGATGCAATCCTAACTGAATTTACTGCCACATATAAAAGGTTATGTGAGGGTCTAAATGTGTTACTCAGTTCACCAGTTCACCAGTAAACCAGTGTGTGTGTGTGTGTGTGTGTGTGTGTGTGTGTGCATTGCATGTTAAGATATGTATGTGTGTGAGCATGAACACGCGTGTGTGGTGTGTCTGTGTGTCTGTGCAAACCTGAGAAGTTGGCGAGGGCGTCCTTACTGCCATTGGTCTCAGCGATGGCGCGTCTGAACTGCTCCAGAATGTTGTTGAGCTCGGAGGAGCGCTGCAGGGTGCGCTGCTCCGCCACACGCAGCCGCTCCCGCAGAGCATGGAACTCCCGCTGGTACGCCACTAACTTCTCTGATCAGAGCGAAGCAGACGGGGGTAAAGGAAGGAGGGGGGTAGATAGAGAGGAGAGAGAGAGAGAGAGAGAGACACATTTTATTTTCCCTTCAATTTCTTCCTCCATTTTGTTTTTTGGATAGCAGTTGGTGAGCAAGATTTTAAAAGGTCAATCTTCGTCTCTTAATTAGTTTCCCTGTGCTGCCCTACACTCCTCTATGGGCTGCTAAACCCCCCTCTCAGTGGAGCGGCGGCTACATATCAGTTAGCATCATCTCCTGACTCGCCAACATGCCCTGAGCCCTTCACTGTGGGCACCTCTCCAACACGCAACGCAGGAATGCAGCAACAACATTACTCCTACTTGTACTCCAACAGGAGTTTTCCTGGGGCAGTGGCTTTATTTTAAGGTCTTACGTTTTTTGGCTATGCTAGATATGCCAGCATGACTGTTTCATCGCAGGAACCTGCATGGACAGCAATTTATTTTAAGACAACTCCAATTCCAATACGGGCACACAGCTCATACACCTGGTCATCTTGTTTACACCCAGAGAAAACTTGTTAGGTGAGAAATGTAAACAGAGGGAGTTAACAACAAGGAATAGAAGAGAAACAAGGAAAGAAAGAGAAAAACGACAAAAGTCTGGGTTTGGACATGTCCTAGTGAACGGGATACCTTCTGCTTTTAAAGATTAGGTTTGAGGGGATAAAAAAATAAAACACTTGCGCATTTCGGAGAATAGTGTGTGGGTGTTCAAGTGTGTCTGTGTGTGGTAGAAAGAGTGAAGACAGAAACACGAAGAGTGGGGAAGAGAGATAGAGTGTGTAAGAGACAGCGAGAGAACAAGAACATTTGAATACATTTACATTTACATTTAGTCATTTAGCAGACGCTTGTATCCAAAGCGACTTACATATGTGCGACTTACAATGTATACACATTTTACATTTTACATTTACACTGATGGCACACTGCACATCAGGAGCAATTAGGGGTTCAGTGTCTTGCTCAAGGACGCTTCGACAGGGAATCGAACTAGCAACCTTCTGATTACTAAACGACTTCTCTACCACTGTACCACTGTCGCCCCTGAATACTGAATACTGTGAGTAGGTGGGCAAATCCAGCAAAGACAAGGTGAAATTCTTTGGCTTTTACTCGGTAAAGGCTGACATGTTCGAAGGGGCAGGCTGACTACTTTGTGATTTATTGGGTGACATTTGGAGAGGTATTTGGTCCTGTGCTCCACAAACAGCACTGGTATTCACCGCTCCTCTGAACTCCATCAGTCTGCTTCAATCCAGCTCCGTCTCTTTGGAATGATCAACAAAAACTCATTCATGCCCTGTTCAGCACTTCAAACAAAGGAACTAAACTGGTCATACCTTCACGTAAAGTTCACAAATCAAGGAAAAGGCCATAAATATGTGCACCGTCTCTTTCTCTTATCCTATTTATACCAACGCTTCGACAAGGGTTCAACCCACGTTGATTTTATGTCTTAAAGCAGTGGTCCCCAACCACCGGGCCGCGGCCCGGTACCGGTCCGTGAGGCATTTCCTACCGGGGCGCAAAGAAAGAATAAATAATTTATATAATTTCCGTTGTATTAATTATTAGAGTCTGAAAGGTGTTTTATTTTGAAAAACGACCGGATTTTCCCCGACGTAACATTCGCCTGTGCTTCCTGACACGTCAACATTACGATGCGTCTTAGAATTGTTAATTGCAAACGTTAATGATTAAAATATTCTCATATTTATTTTATTTTTATAATTATTTAAATCCGAGGATGTCTGTAGAATTGACGTGAACGCAATCACCAACAGTTTCTCACAAATTAAGCCCTTAAGAACAATCTGGCTGATTCACCACTGCTATTTAGCGTTCTTAAATTCTGGTCCAAGTTAAAAACGAATCCCAGATGAGAAAACTTTCATGAATGCCAGAATTGTCCCTGCAGTTACTTTTATACATGGAAGCGTAGGTGCAACTCGTGCAGCCCTTTGCATTTCGCCACGGAGGGAGCTTTCACTAAACAGTCATAGGTCCCCGACCTTTTTTTCCCTCCGTCTCTGACATCGCGGCCCCGGGAGAGTGTCCGCGCCCCCCACTTTGAGAACCACTGCTTTTATAGGATAAAGTACAAGTCAGTACAATGGTGAGTTGTATTTTTCATGCACTTAACATTCGTTTTCATGCCGGTCGCTTTATTTTATTTTTTCTGTATTTATCTGCCGGTCCGTGAAAATAATGCCTACATTAAACCAGTCCGTGGTGCAAAAAAGGTTGGGGACCCCTGTCTTAAAGGGTTAACCCATGTTATCAACTCCGCTTCGGACCAGGCTAGATTTCAATGTGAAAGGCACAACCCAGTTTGCCAACAGACAGGGAGGGACAATTTAATCTCACTGGTTGCAAATGGGGGTCTTGACACAATAGTCAGATAAACAAAGGTGCCCTGAACCCTTCACTGTGGGCACCTCTCCAACACGCAACGCAGGAATGCAGCAACCACATGCCTCCTCACACAACAACAGGAGCTTTCTTGGGGCAGTGGCTTTATTTTAAGGTCTTACGTTGTTTTTGGCTATGCTAGATATGCCAGCATGACTGTTTCATCGCAGGAATCTGCATGGACAGCAATTTATTTTGAGACAACTCCAATTCCAATACGGGCACACAGCTCATACACCTGGTCATCTGGTTTACACCCAGAGAAAACTTGTTAGGTGAGAAATGTAAACAGAGGGAGTTAACAACAAGGAATAGAAGAGAAACAAGGAAAGAAAGAGAAAGAATAACAGAATAATAATAAAAGTCTGGGTTTGGACATGTCCTAGTGAACGGGATACCTTCTGCTTTTAAAGATTAGGTTTGAGGGGATAAAAAAAAAAAAAAAAACACTTGCGCATTTCGGAGAATAGTGTGTGGGTGTGTGTGGGAGAAAGAGTGAAGACAGAAACACGAAGAGTGGGGAAGAGAGATAGAGTGTGTAAGAGACAGCGAGAGAACGAGAACATTTGAATACTGTGAGTAGGTGGGCAAATCCAGCAAAGACACAGTGAAATTCTTTGGCTTTTACTCGGTAAAGGCTGACTACTTTGTGATTTATTGGGTGACATTTGGAGAGGTATTTGGTCCTGTGCTCCACAAACAGCACTGGTATTCACCGCTCCTCTGAACTCCATCAGTCTGCTTCACTCCAGCTCCGTCTCTTTGGAATGATCAACAAAAACTCATTCATGCCCTGTTCAGCACTTCAAACAAAGGAACTAAACTGTTCATACCTTCACGTAAAGTTCACAAACCAAGGAAAAGGCCATAAAATATGTGCACCTTCTATTTCTCTTATCCTATTTATACCAACGCTTCGACCAGGGTTCAACCCACGTTGATTTTATGTCTTAAAAGGGTTAACCCACGTTATCAACTCTGCTTCGGACCAGGGTACATTTCAATGTGAAAGGCACAACCCAGTTTGCCAACAGCCAGGGAGGGACAAATTAATCTCACTGGTTGCAAATGGGGGTCTTGACAAGATTGTCAGATAAACAAAAAGGTGGGATGTCAACAGAAATGTTTTCAAATATATTGGTGGTGAACAACGATCAATGTGGATATCTAGCAAGATTCTGAAGTACTGGAGCGCCTGGCCGTATGTGTTGAGGTAGAGCTCAAGAGGCCGTGACGGTGAGAGACAGCATTGTCTACAGAAACCTAACAAAGCTGCTAAATAAGAACGGCATCTGCAGTTCACAAAAATATTGTAAATATTGCAAAAAGACACGTTGTTTAAAGTTACTAATAATCTGGGTCATCCGGTATAAATGTTACCGTAATGGGTCATGAAAATTAGCTCCATTGTAGGATGTCCACAATCCTCATACTTCGCTCGAACTGAATCTGTCGCAGTTGATTGAACTGGAAATTGGTCTTTAGTGCATTTCGAGTCAAATATACTTTAGCCTATAAATGCAAATGGAGAGATGGGTGTGCAGATTGAGTTAAACTTGTCAGCAGGTGCAAGAGACAAACCAAAACAATTGTGTGAAACAAAGTCAAAGCACACTGTTTTTCTGCAATTACAAAAAATAGTGAGACTGCTTCATTTCTGTTAATGAAACATGGAACCAAAACCAAAACTGTGTGGTGAATTTATATATTTATGTCTCTTCTTAAACATAGTTTGTTCTCTCTGGACATAAAATGTCTTTAGTTGTATTTCTGTGGATGAATGTGTTGATGCAAAACACAGAATCTGATCTTGAAAAAGAAATCCATGTAAAATAGGCTACCCATAATTCACTAGACCACTGTAGTGACGTTGGCTGAAATGGTGTCACAGCTGAGAATGGCAGAGTTGGCCATCTCTCCACAGCACACGGCCACGCTCGGTTGCATGACGTGGTTTTCAACTTGAACGGCTTCAGTGGTCCACGAATCTCACAAGCTGCAATTACCTCTGGCATCATCTTGAAGTCAACATCATTCCTTTTCATCAAACAATGCCACTGTCCTTTCAACCGCCCAAAGGCATTCTCAACCACCATCCTAGCCGAACTGAGGGTGTGGGTATAATAAGACTGTGCAGCTGAGAGTTGATGGTGCGGGGTGAATCCTTTCATAAGCCACGGCTTGAGGGGGTATGCTGCATCACGCTTCGTCAGCAATTTCATTACATCATCCTCTGGCAACGATTCCAATTACAGACAATAACTGATGGATGTCTACACGATCAACGATGTTCATGACGATTGTTTTTGCTGTGCTGTTGGCTCTATGCAGGAAGTAGATAATGTAGATAACAACTCCACAGAAAATGACGTTTAAGTCCCCGCCCATTGCCAGATGGTGAGTTCATTACAATGCACCTCCTCTGGGTTGTTCCCCAGGTCCTTTCTGAATCGTCATGGCGGGATTAAGTGGCTTGGTTTGAATTGACAAAATAAGAGTTGAACATTAGTTAAATAATCAACGGTCCGGTCCCTGGTCATTGGTTTGAAAGAGGTATGTCTCTCTCTCTCTCTCTCTCTCTCTCTCTCTCTCTCACACACACCGGTGTTGAAGGTCATTGTGAACTCTACAGAGTGAAACACAGGTATGGGTAAAAGCCCCTAGGTTCACACTATTTATCTTACACTATGACTGTACACAAAACGGGTGTGTCAGGGTAACAGGAGGCAAGCTAGCTCGCTACATGTTTACAGTAAAGGACACAGGACACACACCAGCCAGTAGAGAACAGGGACAGATATTAACAGGAAGCCAGAGACAGATGGAAACATATAGGCCTTCATAAATACACCACAAACACACACACACACACACACACACACACACACACACACACACACACACACACACACACACACACACACACACACACACACACACACACACACACACACACACACACACACACACACACACACACACACACACACCCGGCAGCAACAAGGAGTGCTTGAGGACAGGCATGTTGCTCCAGCTGCAGAGCCTCGGGCCTAAGCGCCTGTTGAGCATTGCAGGATGATGTGTGTATACAGATGTATGTGTGTGTGTGCGTGTGTGTGTGTGCGGGCAGGCAATGTTATTTAGTGCAGCAGCTGCTGCTGTCCTCCTAAAGGCACTGCTACTAAACCACATGGGATTAGAAGAGGTGGCTTTCACACACATGCCCAACACACACACAAACATACACACAGACACACGCACGCACGCACACACACACACACACACACACACACGGAGAGAGACAGTGATTGTCTCAAATTTTACATACATATGCTTTTACATAAACAGGAAAAAAAAAACATTGAGCACCACTGAAATTCCTGCATGAAGCTTAGCTGCAGCCAAAGGATAAAACACAGACACACAGAGAGAGAGACCCTTATACCTCATTCACACTGAAATCCATTTATTCATCGCCATTTAACTGTTTGGATGTCGTGTGGGAATTGCAGTAAAACTGTCACTCTATCCCCTGGCCTCCTAGTAGCACTAACAGTGGTCTTCTGACACGGCTCCAGTGGAAACGGGAACCGCTGCATTAACAAACAAATTAAAAAAAGGGCAGGGGATGGGCGACTCCCTTCCCTCTCCCTTCATTGGTACCAGAGTCAGCCCTTTCCCCATGACTCATTAGCTCTCAGAATTGTTTGTTGTCTATGTGAAGCCATAACATCCTCCGCAAGTGGTTGTGATCTCTTCGTTTCAAAGACTGCCTTTTATTGGCAAACTGATTTTCAGCCATCTTTTCTTCAGGCTATGCAGCAAACGATGTTTCCTGGCTACTAAGGAAACTTTTAAATAACCTTAAACGGTTTAAATGGCTGAGTTCCATTTACATAAAAGGATAGCTAGTTACAGCTGACATTGTAGTCTCCTCCATTTAACTTCTCAATAAAATTATGATAAGAAAAGGTAGAAACCCTCATGGTACCCCAATACATAAGTTTAACTTGGCAGCTAATTAGTTCATATTAACACACCCTAGCATCTACCGACTGTTAAGATGGTTCCCTAGGCTAGAGATAGATACATAGTTCATAACTAGGTTAACCGGCATGAGACCTTGCATGTTTCACACGTCTCAAGGAAGTGCATGCCCAGTAGCATCCTGTTAAATAGTGAGGTGGGAATACACCACGCCTATGAATACACCACGCCTATGAATTCACCACGCCTATGAATTCACCGAAAATGTGCTATCGGCCCGGTACATTAAGGCTTAGGCTTTACACACTCTCAGGTTCAGGGCCACATCCACACATATCACCTCCTCTGGTGAGAAGAGACTGGGGAATGAGTCGTGTGTGTGTGTGTATATATATATATAAAGTGTGGTCAGAGTTGTAAACAGTCAAAGTCTAGCTCCTCGCCCACCTCTAACAGGGCAGCTTTCTGCGGTGTCTGAATCCACGCTCTGTTGGACACTCACAGCATATTTGTACACTTCCAGGTGTGTGTGCACAATGCTAGAGGTGTCTGCTTTCGTCCGGGCTGCCCTGACATTTCATTCAAATGTCGTCAAATGTCGTCTGAGCACATTTCAAGGACAGAGAGTGGGAGAGGAAGAGTGGAGAAGAGAGAGAGAGAGGACGAGTGGAGGAGAGAGAGAGAGGGAGATGGAGAGAGAGCTGGAGTGGACGCTCATAAGAAAGGACAGGAAAGAGGAGGAGGAGGAGGAGGAGGAGGAGGAGGGGGGGGGGGTAAGCATTGGGGGCAGGGTCAGCCATTATCCTAGCTTGAGCCTCTGTGTTTGGGTATGCCGCATTACCAGGAGTAATCACTAGAGCCGCTAACCAGATTAGCAGATAAACCACATACATATTCTTAATCTTGTTATCCTCCTCCCCATGTCTGCCTTTTAAACTCTCTCTCTGTCTGTCTCCGAGTCTGCCAACTCTCACCAGGTGGGGCTATGGATGGCTGAGAGGCACGTTTCCCAGAATGCCTCTAGCTAATGCCCACAGCAAGGAAGTAGAAGCAAGATCTAAAAAATCTCAAAGCTATTCTAAAATTAGACTTCAGGAAGGAAGGAGGCACAAAAAAGCCTCTGGGAAAAGCTAAATCAGCAAAACATCAAATGAAACACAACTTGCACGCCCTTGAAGCGGATAATCTGTAACATTCCTCCAACAGGCTGTTGCTGCTCGGGGCTCTTGTCCTCTGTGACGCACAGCTGGGACGGAGGCTGCAGTTGGCCTGGTTTCTGTCACATTGATGGTCTTCCTCAAAGTGTCCGTGTCCCAGACCACATCGACAAACAGCAGCAATCCATACGCGCAGCCACCATGATGATGGGGGAGGGGCCGGGGGGGGCGGGGTCCTAAAACACAGGGGGCTGTCCTGACAGTCAGGCTTCTGGGGGTTCAAATTTCCCTTCACAGCATCTGTGTCCAGGCCATATCTATCTCTCTCTACCCATCTCTCTGCTTAATAATGTATTTGCTGCTTATTGATTAATCAATTAGAGTTGGAGGATGGAGTTTCTTCGAATGGGGTTTTCCTCAGATAAAAGGGAAGGAGGGGCACACTCATCACTTCCTCCATGTGCTTAGAACATCTCTCTACTGACAGCATTATGACAGCCACGGCACAAAGGCAGGCAGTCATAGGGCTGAAACACACCAAACGCGTTTTTAAAACGGCAGACGCTTCAAAAACGCCTTGGCAAAGTGCGGCGGGCAAAACATTCGCAGGATCACCAGGCTGTTTTGCCCGGCGCCTAGGAAGCGGAGCTGCGTGCACAACCTGCCTGGGCCGAGTGTGACATTGATGAGCGGTGCGCCTCCGCGCCTTGCGCTGGAAAGTTGAGAATAGTTCAACTTTTAAGCGCATCTAAAAAAAACGCTAGAAAGACGCAACGCGTGGTGGAGAAAAGGCGCACACGCAAGGCGCGCCGTACCATAGGAAACAATGCATTTGCTAGCGTCCCGTTTTTAAAAACGCGTTTGGTGTGTTTCGGCCCATAGAGTGTTTGAATAAATAGCACTGACACTGATTTTTGGTCTGGTGATATCATATACTTACACTACAACAATCAACATGAAACTTGGTATGGTTGTAGCCTTACAATGGCTCATGCAGAATGGAAGGTTAGTGTAGGTGTGCATTTCCATTCCTACTAGCACCCCCTGAAATGGTGTAGGGGTAAAAGCACTTTTTGAGCAATACCTTGAAAACCATTTTGCCAAAAATGATCACATTTTCATGGCAAGCTGGTCTTTAGAAGGCACACTACCCTAGATCGTTACAATTCATTTGCGGAGTGGCACCACCTAGTAAATATGTATATTGTTTAAAAGGAAAAATCCAGTACTGCACTAGCCAATATCTTGTCATGTAAAGGTTCAAACTTCCTGCATCACTACCACATTTTATGGATGCCTGCCAAACTTCCTGAAATTTCATCCATAGGGCTCACTGCAACTGACTGATGCTTACAACTTTTTGTTGCTAGGCTACATTTGCTAATCTCCTAAATTTCAATCTATAATTGTTGAAACTTCTACAGCTATATGTAGCATTTCTTCCAGGCTATGCATTGAATGCAAACATTTTCTTCCCTTCAACTAATAATTCTATATTTTATACAGTATATTCATGCATATAAGTCATATTGTCAATTTCACAAAATACTCCAATTTAGCACAAGAATGAATCTGCTACAAAGTCACACTCATCCTCATTTTCACTAAACAGGTCACAAAACCACAGAAAGCAACCCACAGACTGCTCCACACCCTACCAGGGTACAGTTGAATTTTCACTCAGAATACAACAAACTTTTGCCAGAAATGTAAGTGTTCAATATAACACATCATTCATGGAACAAAATATCTAAATTATTGCTCATTCTCTCACTTTCTGCGGCAGGCATATTGCGGTACGTCTAGTTGGTAGTAGTAGTAACAGCTGTAGCATTATAAGAACTTTCAGAATCAAGGCAGTAGTCTGGTAAACTATCAGAGTGAGATGTGTGTGTGTAGTTTGATCAACAGGTCTATGCAACTAAGCCCTTTTGGACATTCAAAAAACGCAAATGTTCCGTGGGAGCCCAATCTGCCGCTACGCTTCCGTCAACAAAAACAACTTTCTGTACTATTACTAGCTTGTCATTTTAATTCAGACCACGGGTGACATCCTACAGGGAGGAAAATAAAAAACTATATCAAAAGAGCAAAGAAGGTGTGGCCACAAGAACAGAACGTGATAATGCAAATCTTCACTTTGGCTTTCAGAGCCCCAACTACAGTTATGAGCAGGACAGAATCTTCGTCTGCTTTCTCAGGGCTGGCTGAACTACAAAGCTCTGGAGGCTGACAGCAGAACCCCTGCCAGTCGAGGGCCAATAAAACAGGCCCTCCAAACAAAACTATGAAAATATAGGACCAGATAAAAATGGACATAAAAAAAAAACCGAATAACTGTTTTGTTTTGTTTTCACAAAGAGATTCAGTTGTGCAAATAAAATGGGGGGGGGGACACAAAGGTCTTCAACAGGAAGCAAATCTTCTTGGCAATGTTGCAAGCGCAGCGTAAAGCAGGAGCACGTGTCACCAACAGGATGTGCTGCTACTACCTTGAGATTCCAGGGCCTTTGCATGGCAGCGGGAGTGGAAGGGTTATCACTGGGTGAGTGTACACACACACACACACGAACGAGCCTAAAGAATCAGGTGGCTAGCTTGCCTACCAGACAACCATTCCGTTGTCGCATGCTAATTTTTTGGAAGGAAAACCAAGCTCATATTTGTAGCCTACTAATGGCAATGCATTATAATTACATTACATTTAAGATGAGGAGCAACCACAAGCCTCCAGACCAGAGGAAAATGTGGACCAGGAGACACATAGGACAGGTAGGCCTAAGTGCTGATAACCAAATATGAGATGAAAGGACCTTGCTAGAAAGTACAGGGATAAAGACCCACATGCTTAATAATCTTTTTAAAAAAAAGTATAGGCTATTTTAGAGATCCTTTCAAAGATTTTGCCTCGGCAGAACAAAAATAACATACCACTGCTTCTAGTAGGCCCTATAATAGTAATGATAATAACAATAATATATAATTGGACAGATTTTGAGCACATCAACTGCAGACAAAGACAAAGAGTCAGAGCCAGACTTGGAAAACAGGGAAAGGAGAGACGACACAGAAAGTCAGGACAGGATGCCAACAAAGGAGGATATTGAGATGGAGAGTGAGGCATAATCCATGAATACAGATTTTAGTAGTCAGGCCTTTATCAGATTTTCACATTCAGTCGGGCCTTGTCGTCCTATTGTGAAGTTCCCAAAAAATGCAGAAGGGCGCTCTTTTCAAGCCCACTGGTATGATGATGACCCCTGGCTGGAATATTCTCCACACAATGACGCCATGCTCAAATGAATTGCTGTATTTCAGTGTTTTGTTTATTACTGTTAATAAAGACCCTGTTATTCTCAGTTCTCCATACAGTCCGTGTGATTTTAATTTTTTTTTTTTGCTGAAAAATGCCATGTGTCACTACTTGCATCTGTATTACAGTGTCAGACTATCCTCCTTCAGGAAAGCTCACCTCCGGTGTTTAGTTTATCTCCCATCTTAGCTGATGGCAGCCAATGTGTTTTGGGAAGACGGTGAGCTCCAGGCAGGTTTCCAAAACAAGCATCCACAGGATGGATTCAGTTATTTTAGCTTTTGCCTCTACAATTTTGTTGAGGCTTGGCAACTGAAGTTCCTTCTTGTTCTTTAGAGGAAGTCAATCTGATGGGGTTAACAATACAAGAGGCAAGGCCACTGTATGGGAAAGGCAAGGAGGAAGCTAGACTAAGGGTGTGCAGAATCGAATCATGTAAATATAAAAAAAAAGTGTGTGGCTGGCTGTGGCCATTCATGCCTATCTCTGCATTATACCAAGTCACCACCACAGCTTTGCAGAGGATAGGCTATGTTACATAATGTCCTTGGAAAGGGGGGGGGGGGGGGTCGCTCTGAGGACACGAATGACATGAATAAGCTCTGTGCTCCATATACTTCAGCAGATAGTAAGTGTTAGTTAAAAATTCACTTTAAAGTTTACCTTGGACTCCGGAGTTGTGCATAAGCATCTCTTCATTCAATATGCATATCGTGCTCACTCATGTCTTGGCACGCAAGAGAGAAGACAAGTTAAACACATCACACACAAGGTTTATAAAGGTTGAAGCTGGCGTTCTCCGAGATGACCACATGGTGGGTTTACACATCCGAGGTCATCTTACTAGGCTTTTTGCAACGTTGCGTGTACAATGTTCCAGATGTAGATGTAGTACACATAGTCTTTCTTTACAGCTTCTGCTTACGTACACTAAAGTTTTGAGCACACACACACAAAGGTCAGCACTTAAGAGACAAAGGCATGTGATTGACTATAATCAAGTATGTGTGTGTGGTAGAGTTTTACATTTCTCCATCAGTAAGTGTTGCCCAGTACTATTGGGAGCAGGGGTGAGTGGGCATGATGTTGATGAAATGTACAGCAAACCAGGGCAACCAAGCTGGAGTGTAGGGCAGCTTCAAGAACACGGACACAGAGCTGGACTCCCTTGATAAGGTCATGGTAGGGGGAAATGGGGAGGTCACAGAGGAATGGTTTTCAGACAAATGCAAAACTGCTTTAATAGACAACCTTTCAGGGGGGATGTGTAGACCAAGCAGGTGACATGTGGTTTGAATATCACAATGTGAATGGCAATCTTGTCTAATACTAATACTCAAGAGAGGAAATTGAAGCTTAATCCTCCAGTTGTGTGTTTATTTTTAACCATTCCTTCATTAACCCACTCATCCATCCATCGGTCCGTCTATGAATTTCTCTCGCTGATCCATCCATGCTAACAAGCGGAACACTGCTCTTCCACAGGTACTTTGAAATGGTGCGAGCTCACATTGAGAATCTACATTCTGGAACAGCAGCAAAGCAACTGAAATGAAATCGGTACATCTCACAGACCGGAGTGCTTCCCAGTAAAGAGGATTTCGCCCACACACACCCTCCTTCTCAAAAATATGGGCTTACAAATAAATAGGATTGAAAAATGCTGCATTTTATAATAATCCCTGTCACTGAGCCCACTATGATCAAATGGACCCAGAGTTCTAGGAACAAATAGTGGAGCGGGGATGACCATAACAGATCAAAAGCCCTCACTGACAACCACAATGACAAATTATTAGTCACCCATTAGTCATCAATCATGTGAGCAGCGGCTCGGCTTAACATTAAAGCCATGTGTGATATTGCAATGTACCCATCTATCCTCTGTTTATACATCAGCCAGACAGAGAGAGGCAGAGATGGTGAGGGGAGAAGAGAAGAGTTTAATCTACAAGGATTTGCCATCCTTGAGGAAAAGGGGTTAAGGAGAATTGCACAGTGATTGAAAGCAATGGAGAATTTATGGGCCCATCAGTCTGGTGGCGGAGCCAGGGGAAAGGCCAAGGACAGAGTGAGACAGCACTGTCCCTTGCAAAGGGAACTGATAGCACCGAAGCAAGGACAGGAAGTGATTTCACAAGACCCAAGAGTGGTGGGAGGAGATTACTCTGTCTGTATTCTAGGTACAAGACTGTTAGATGTCATAGGTCTTCAGTGTGGTCATGTGTCTGTGTGTGAAAATCATGCCTGTTTCACTGTAGCACCGGTCATCTCTTCATCTTCCATCGTAATCTCATCGCTTCCCTCACATTTGCCCTTTCTTTCTTTCCCTCCCAGAATCCCACCACTATCTCCTGGCTACTAACTCGATCTCATTAACCCCCAGATGTCGTGTCAGACAGGTCTCTCGTGTCCAGCCCGACCCCAGCTCCCAGCCATCACAATGCCAGGCCAGGTAGCCGTTTAGGACAGTAAGGGATCACCGGTCAGAGTCCCCATTAATTTTGATCTCACATCCCCGCCTTGCTGTCTATCCCTCTCCCAGTGTCTCTCTGGGGCGAGCTGCAGTAGAGAGTGCTGACAAGGAAAAAGACCTGCCACCATTGAGGCTACAGAACTTGGCCATGTTTTTTGTGCTGCATGTTTCTTTCCCCTCTTGCTCTCAACTGGATATGTTTGTGTCAGGCCGGGTGGTGTGATGTTTGTGTCAGGCTGGATCGTGTGAAATCAGAGCTTCTGTTTTTAGAAGGTTTCTTGGAACCTAGACATGCTGCCAAATGATGAGTCATGATGAATGCAGATTTCCTAGTGGTTAGTTTTTAGTTTTTTTTTTTTCTTCAGCGAAACCCATTGTGGCCCTGAGCCAGTGGGAACGCATGGCCTCAAAATGACAGAAATAGAAGCACACACACACACACCAACGGCCATCCACCTGCATCTTATTGTGCCAGGAAAGATCACAGCGATAATGTCACCAAAAAAAGGAAACAATATCCTAGGCAACATCAAAGAGGTACGAAGAGAGACACAATAGGGAGGAGAACAAAATAAATGGATTAATCCAAAACGGTGCCAGCAAAACACTTAGCTCCGAGCTCCTGTTCCCTGTACGCTCGTGCCGTTCACAGAACATCAAAGCCCAGGGGCTGAGACCACTTGGAACGGCACTGCAACACAAAGCAAGAGATGCAGAGATGGAGCAGGACAATGGAGGAGAACCCCAAAAAAGCACATCAACGCCCAGGGTGATATGGAACAGAAATAAAACGTCACAGAAAAAAAAACAACAACAGCACAAATGAAAGCAGCTGGAGTGGTGGTGGTGGGGGGGAGGCACGGGAAAAAGAGTGGGTGCGAGGAAGAGAGATTAAGAACAAGTGAAAGAGAAGAAAAACTGAAAGAGAGCAGGAATGATAGAGAGACAGCGAGTGTGTGAGAGAGAAGTAACAATCCACAGGGAATGAAATGTAGAGGCAGGGCCATGTGACCGGTCCGGGCCACCGCAGCATCTGATGGGGGGGGGGGGGGGGGGTGTACACAGGCAGGAGGGCTGACGGACCGAGAGAGCAGAGAGGAAGTGGGACAGGCAGGGCGCTGTCAACAACCAGCAACCGGCGGTGCCACAATGGTCCAGTTTTCCTGCCTAATAAGGAGGAAAAATGCCGGAATGCAGGCTTAATGGCCGGGCAGGAGGAACGCCGGGTGAATGGAGTCCTGTTCAGAGCCTTCTGGGCTTGGTCCAACACGAATGGCGAGCCAGGAGGAAGGTGCCACTTTCTGCTGTCATCCAGAGAACAGGGTGGTCCGGACCTTTCCCCTTCTTTATCTCCCATCTCCTCCTTCACAAATACCCTCTCTCGGCTTTGTCATCTTCCTGCCTGCCATTGTTTGCCTACCTCAGGAGCCACTCTACTGCCAGAGCAGGCATGGGTCGCTCACGCCATGCACGCAAAGTTCACCCCCCCCCCCTTCCTCTACTTAAATAAATGGGCTATTGATTTTCTCTCTTCCTCTCCTCCTCCTGGGGTGCACTCAGAGAGCAAAGCACCCCTCTCTCTCTCACACTCCCTCCCTCCCTCCCTCCCTCTCCCAGAGCGGTTGGCCTGCTCATGCCTCTCACTGGCTATTTTTGGCCCATTGTGCGGAGAGTGTGTGACTGAGTGTGTGTGTGTGTGTGTGAGAGAGAGAGAGAGAGAGAAGGGGGGGGGGGTGTAGTGGTACTAAGAAGAGCTTCAGTACAGACTGAGCTGTAAAGAGGAGAACAAAATTGGGGTGGGTGGTGGTGGTGAGATTCTGCTAATGCAACAACCTCTCAAAACACTCATTGAGTACTACCGGCAGGCACTCAATATAATGTTTGACCTGGATTTGGAGGCAGCTCACCTGTATGCTGAATAAACAGGCAGAAATGCAAGTGAGCTGCTGTATCACAAAAGACAAGACGGTTGTTGTCTGGACTCAGCTCAAGATGCTGTCTTGTTAGGGCGCTGTGTACAAATGAGCCATCTCCCTTCCCACTGGCAAATGCAGTGGCATGCCAGCAACGTTTCCAGTGAGTGAGAAGAAACATCCTGCCAGGCACCTCGCCACAAGGAGCAGGGTAGTGTTAAAGAGCAGATCAAACCACCTCAATGCTGTAAGTTCCTGATGTGACGACGAGTGGTCAGGTTTGTGTTGAACACGTCTGTTACCAGACTGTGTGAGAGCTAGGTTGGCAGGGTGCACATCCTTCGGTTAGTGACACTATGATGCCTCTTGATGAGGTTTCTCTGTGGTAAGGAGGATCAAGTCCACACTAGAACAGATCTTAAAAGCAAAGCGCATCCCATCATGCTAGAATCTGCATAAGAACCCTAGAACAGTGAGGAACAAAAATAAAAGTTTCCTGGTTTGACAGAACCTCGTGAGTTTGAGCAAAAGCCATGCAAAGAACTGACATTGGCCTGTGCATGCCTACCCCTGGGTCAGGTGGACACTACTTGGCCTCAGAAATAACAAAGTCCTTATAGGCCACTCTGCAGCGATCTTCACAACGCCTCCGGGGAGCTATTTTGGGCAAACAAGATCAGGCTCCTATCTAAATGAATGGGGAGAGATCCGTAACTGCACATAGGATAGCATTTTTCCCTAACAGCTAAAAAAGGCTAAAAAAAGACCTCACTTTAGACGTGTTGACTTGCCCACTGCACTGCTATTGGTATTGTTACGGTGGAAATAAACAGGACGTTCAGGTGGGGAGTAAAAACAGATATGCCGTTTCCAAAAATGTGATTGCCTGTTTATAATACAGGGCAGGACTTCCAGTTACAAATCCGCCATGTTCAGTTACGAACCCCTCCCAATTCACCATTAATTTCCCTATCAGTGATTGGTCTCCTCCCTTATAACGTCTCTGGAAGTAATTATGAAGGGAATTACTGTGACGCTGCTCTATTTAAAACGCCTTGTTTCCCAGGGCACCACTTGAGATCAGCTCAGAGAAAGATTCACTCTTCATGGTCAATGACGCTTTCAACCCGGGCGCTCCCCCCCCTGTGCCCTTATTGTCCAGTGCCACAAGATTACTCAATGGCTGTGGCACAGAGCAGCAACTGTCCTCAGCCACCACTCTAGAATCACACTCACAGAAGGGTGCACACAACTAAACACAGAGAGCGAGAGCGACAGAGAGAAAAGAAGAAAGTAAAAGACCCTCTGCTAAAATTTTACTGTACAAAAAGACAAAAGATATAAGACATCCAATAAAACCCAGATTAGAGTAATTACACAACAAAAAACACAGTTTCATCTCTGAATGTAAATTCACATCATACCAACAATACCCATCTTGTCAGCACAACTCTCTCTGGAGGCCACTTTCAGGAATCCACCAATTTGTTAGAAACCCAGACAGCGCCAGTGACAGAGAATGCATAGGGAGGGCAAGAAGAAGAGAAAGAGAAAGTGAGAGAGAGACAGAGAGTGAAAAACCCAACAAAGCTAGGTGGCCTTGACAGATATGAATCAGCAAGTAATTAAGAGAGGAAGTCTGAAAGGCGAGCCGGTTAAGATTGACATGAGGACACTATGTGTGACTTGAATGTGTACGCTAAGGTTCCTGCTGGATGTGGCTGTTAGCACTGCTGCCGGCCCCCTGAGCTGAGACCAGAGCTCCAAGGCCACGGCTCCATTGAGCCAACGCCGCTGGCTGGCTGGCTGGCTGGCTGGCTGTCTCCCTAAGGGACCCCGAGAGAGGGGGCGAGTCGACCAACAGCTCTGAATGCCCAGCTTTGTCTGACAACGTCCTCAGCTTTGAAAAGGAAAAAAAATAATCCAACCTGACCAATCACACACACACACCTCTGCTGGCAGCCCAGCCTCAACCTGAGACACGATGGAGGGAGTTGGCTGACAGGCAGACAGAAGTGCTGTAGATTCCCATATGAGAACTGCTTCAGAAAGGAGAGTTTGTGAAACGGTGCAGTTGTACATTCACAGCTTCTCTGCTGTGGTACTATTCAACTCAAGAGACATTAAAGTAAGAGGGCCTACTCTTCTAAAGAATACCAGCTACAATCCAGCAGTAGGGCTTCTTGGCTTCAACCATTAGTTAACAGACCGAAGTAACGTATGCTCCTACAAGGTCAAAATTAGCAGATTGTTAGCTTACACATGTTTAGCAGGTCACACCCTAACCTTCCCAAAGTCTACAGGTATGCAGCACCTGCATTCACTCACTCCAACTGAACTCACAACAGGAAGCCCATTGGCATCTCCACCCATGTACATCAGGTGTGGTCTCAGACTTAGTTTAGAGTTTAGCTTGTTAATGTGGCTTTCTCTTCCCTTGCTTTGGGAGTCAGGGCACCTCTTGGTGAATCTGTAAAGATGTTAAGTAAGATTCTCCCCCCCCCCCCCCCCCCAGTAGACTAATAATCGGTTCATCTGGCACCTTACATTCTCTTGCTACTCATATCCGATCCTTGAAGAGTAGAACTCAAAATTACCACTGGTGTGGGATGCGTGTATAGATCAAGCAAGTGATGTGGTGGCAGCAGTAGCAGCTGGTGATTTGAAACAATTTAAAAGACTACGGTAGAATAATCTTATTCCCAAGACTAACAAACAGAAAAACATGTACTAATGCACTGTTATTTCACGTGTAATTGTGGTTTAATGGGAGTCTGAGCGACACATTTGATACAGACAACTAGCCAGCATCTGCTGAGCATAGAATAACTGCAACTCATATCAACTCTCCTTCCAAGACATCAAAACGAATAGTAATCTTAAAATGACTCATCGAACTAAACCAATGCTTACCTTTGCCATTCTGCCACGCTGTGTACCAAGATAGGCTAAGGAAAGACGTGAAGAAAATTATCACAGTGGCAACCGTTCCATTTCTGAGCCTCATCTCATTGCACCGATTTTACGCGGGTCTTGTTGGCCGTGATCACGTTTGCCTGGAGATCTTGTTAGGATGGTTCATTAGCCAGGCATCTGGCGACGGGCATACAAGGTGTCAGGGTTCCCCGGTTTTGTTATGTCCAACTCGTTAGTTCTCCCCAGGACAGGAAAATGTTGTTCTTCTGCGGCTTATTAGTTGAGGACTGTACTGGTCAATCACGAGGCTGGTCTATGTAAAGCATTTCACAGGTCTGTCGTGATAAGAGTATGTCCGCACAAGCACTATCATTTTACTCCGAGAGACATTCAAATCTTCAACATCCGTAGTGAACTTCTGTAAATCATTAACGGGAATGGGGAGGTGGAAAGAAAGGAAAGATTAAACAGGCGTAGGGTAAACTGGCTATTCATGTCGGCAATGTATCTATAGGTAACATTCGGTAAATAAGTAGCGTTGGCGTCTTAACATGACTCGATACAGATAGGATGTTAGTGTGGTGGCTACACATCTAGCTACATTGGGGTCCCTAGCTAATGAAGCTGAAGCTATAAACAAATCGTCTGACAGGGTAATGTAATGGTAATGTTAGGTTAGTATACCTTTTAACGTTACAGCTTAAACTAACGGTGCTACAAACTTAGCTTGCTAGCCAGCCAGGATATTCATCCTATGGCTCACTGCAGGGTAACGTTAGCAGTCTGTCTGACTTTTGCAGATAATAGTAAACGCATAGCTGTAATCCACACCTAAAAGGTTTAACGACACCTAGTTTGGCATTAACAACCATATTGGTACGCTACATAGAACTAATGAATCACAGCTATAGATAGCTAGCTAGCCAGCTAACTAACCACTTGGTATGAAACTGCGGCTTTCACGTCAGTACCTGTCGCACAAGGGGAAACTAACATTAATGTTTACATATAAGAAACGGCGTTTTGAGATATTAAACAGAGTCATAAAATCTTACATAAGCATCTTGGAATTTTCTTCCGTTTCCACATTTCCGCCATTAAGAGTGAGTTCCATTTACAGAGTAATTACTTATCTCCGTTTTCGCACACGTTGAGTGCTTGACACCACTGCCTACTGCCACCCAAAACAGTTTTGGGTCTAGCGAGCTCTCAATCAACCTTCACGCTATCGCCGCCCAGAGGAGAACACTATTGGCTACTATGCATCTTTGGCGATATCTTTGGTTCAATTACGCAGTCCAGCTTCGTCCTCAAATTATAAGGAAAATAGGTTAATTACCATATTGGAGTTATTGCCCATAAGGTGATACAAGTTATCTTACCAGTTTAACTTCTAATTACTAGATAAAGAACAATTGAGAAATATTTGCAACACATTCATACAGGTGACAAAGTTCAGTTATAAATATTTGTTCTCATAAATATGTTTCCCACAATGTTAATTGTAAAGACAACGAGAACAGCTCGCAAACACATATTATTTCGTGTTACACCAATAGTCTTCAGCCATATGTAAACAAATAGGCTACATTGAAAAAACCTTCAAACAATCGAGTTGCTTAGCTATCTATAGTTGTTATGGGATCTGCTACTTCTACTAGGACACATCATTGTTTTCCGTAGTGCCCTTGGACAACAAAAACGACTAAATTGACCTTTAAACGCATTTTAAAAGCGTGGAAGAGGACGTTCATAATGATATTGCGACATCTTGCGTCAGTTTGAAGTAACGGTTGGTTGAGGAGTGTAGCTCGAGACATTTATTACGGGGTAAACTGTCATCAGTTAAATGTTTGACCTCTGCAAACGTTGTACGCTAAGGTGTTTGGTCTCTTGAACGTTTGCGGTAGTATTACGCATGCCTGATTCAACCTTTTGATGAAAATGACATCCATATCAAAAGTTTGCTCCAGCTCAGGGAGGTGCAGATTCAAGCAGATTTCTAAAACATTTGTTGGTGGTTTACCTGGTTCAGTCACTAAAGACCACTGTAGAAAATGCTGTGTTTAATAAGTTTATTTTTCGAAAGATATAATTCAGCTCAGTGCAACAATTCCTTAAAACTCTTCAAGGCAAATTCAAATATAATACATTCATTGTTGTTTTTATTTAGTGAAGTTCAACAAAAAGGAAAATCCCTGTCAAGACACAATTCGCACAAAAAATTACCTTCTGCAGTGCAAAAAGCATTCATGTTGTGGTTATGGAGGAAGTCCACCTCATGACCCCAGTCTTTGTACCATCCAACATGGACAGTTAATGAGGCCACTAATTCATGGCTTAACAGTTTGATCTAGAGCTGACCCAAATTAAAGCGGAAAAGAAAGAAATAGCCTGTGAACAACACTATTAATGTAGTGGTAAAAAGGTCTGTAATACTGATCATGTGAAATGTTGTAATGTGTAAGGTACTGAATGTTCAGCATAAGTGGCATTCATAATCATAACATCAATGTATCCCAGATATACATGATACCTTATACTGAATATGGTATATCAAACTGGTTTACACAACAGGGGCAGTAATGTGAAGTCACCATTTTCATTTGAAGGTCACGCCCAGTAATGTCTGCTGGCATAGGCACTAGAGGCCATTACAGTCTTTTTTTTTCACCATTGGTGGTCTCAGAATGGAGAGGCCTTAAAGTACTCGTCTAGTGGTATGAGTGATACTCCGCCCATCCAATCCTGCAGCCACACCTGCTCTATCACCAACTTCATGAAGAACCACTTGTGTCCCACTGGCCACTTCTTCATCACAGGATGCCTGAGCAGAACCGAGGAAGGTAAGAGAGAGATGCATTATGGCAGTGTGATCTTGTTTCAGTATGCAAATGTTCTGAAGTGCTTAGCTCAAAGCATCACATGAAAAGGAGCCTTCAATTTGCTTTGCCATTATCTATATGGTTGACTGCAGTCTTTGCTTGTCTAGTATACCCAGACTCATAGGTTATGCTTTGCTAAGACCTGCTATACATACATTTTTGGGACACATACAGGTTTTCTTCTTTACTATTAAACTTAAACACCTGCAGAAACACACCTTGAGAACATGGCCTCTCTGGCAAAGTCAAGCTCCTCTGGCCCCACCTCCACCATCCTGCCAGTCAGGGTGAGGCGAGCACACCTAGGATCCTCTGGGTCATACACCATCTCCCTAGAAACACACATCACCACATCAGTCTGCACATTACTACAACAGAAATTAGGTCATTATTTATATAATACAGTGACAATAAGTTGAAAAAGTTCATCACATCCATCTCTCCTAAATAAAAAGACAATTTAACTTGTCAGATGTTTGACACCATTTGTTGTCTTCCTGATTAATTCTCTCTCTCACCTGCAGAAGTCCCCCTCAGCCTCAGAGAAGGTGAGAGAGGCAAAGGGGAAGTTCCTTAGGTCTGCCACTGTGTTGTCCATTGGAGTCACATAGAAGTATAGCACCCCTGTGCTGTTGTCCAATGGCCCATCGCTGACTGAAAAAATGTTTCCAAATGGCAGACCTTTGATCTGTGAATGAAAACATAACTTTGCAACCTATACAAATACATTCCACCCTGGACCAAAAATGCATTTTTGGGGCACAGAAAACAAATTGCATATGTTACAGTGCCGTATGTAATATCTGACACAAAACAGCCTCCTGTATTCTAGGCTAAGGTGTTAAAATATGAAACATGCCTTACAGCTTACACTAAAATGCGTTCTATTTATGTCTGACCAAATCAAAACATCAAAACAACGAGTCGTCCCCATGGTCCTCCCTTGCAATTTAAATGACAAAGTGACATGAGTGAGTTCCTGTTGATTGTTCAATGTGAGTGGGCCTAGAATTATGCAAAAGCATGTTATGGAATTGCAAACTGAACGGAATTGGTTTCAGGAACGCTATCTCTCGTTTCACTTTTAACGAAATTACAAAACCGAGTCTGCAAAAAGCTTACCTTCTCTTGCGTAGAGATCGTGGATAGGTGTCCCCAGTCACTGTAATGTGCTATGTACCTAGCGGTCTTTGCTGTCTCCTCGTGCGGTGGTGGTGGTGGAGGTTTAGATGGGGGATTCACCTCCTCCATTCTATATGAGAAGACACGGGCCGCAGACGAAACATGAGTGACATCTTTTTCGGCTTTTGGCTGGGGCTTTTCTGCTCTATCGCCATATACCGTCGGTGGATAAGCCTGTTTCCAAATCCCAACATTATCCACTAATAGTGCTGGTGCGACCTCCTCGTCTGACGCCGTTCCAAGCTCCTCTTCAAGGAGATCGTTCGTAACAGCCCACGATACGGGATTCCTTATGGTGTAACTCTCACTACAAAGCAAAGTGGCAAGTAAGGCCAGCGCTTTTGTCAAAAAATGCAACATTATGTTGCCCACTAAAGGCAAAGTCGAAGTGGTTTGGTGGATTTGCAGACGGCCAACTATGGTTAAAATGTATGCGCGCCGTTACATCACCAACAGCAGTGTTGTTGCAAAACATACACAAACTGATCGGTGCCAAAAAACCAGCGACACCCTGTGGAGCGCCAAAGTATCGGTGAGTCGTCACCCAATGTGTGTGTGTCATTGTAAAACACCCCTAAAGCCATTCACAGAAGTATGTAGGAAAGATGTATTTCCCCACTGTCAACGACAATAGCAATTGTGGATTCAAGTAATTAAATCATACCTGCATGTGTGTGTGCTGTCGGGATAAAGACACGATAATGCAAGTTTTCATTCACAAGTTTCTTGCACATTCTTTTCTAACAATGGCCTGTATCAATTCTTGCTCTTCCTTATGGCAATACACAGGCTATCCAGTGAAGATATTCAAAATAAAAAAAAACAAATAACCTTTAGTGGCCATATTTGAATGGATTAAAATACATAGCATTTCTTGAATAGATGCCATTACAGTTTTTAAATCAATGTTATGACTCACATTCTCTATGAATGATAAAATACAACAATACTTTATAAAACTCGAGATGAAGCGGTGGTACCGTCGCGACCTATTCTGTAAAAGGAGTTCTCTGCCATGGATAAATGAAAATGTTATTCAATTGATGAGAGAAAGGGATCGAGCCCTTAAAACATCCCTGAAGTCCAAACGGATAACTGATAGGCACATTTTTACAGCATTAAGAAACAAGGTGACAAGAGAACTTAGAAAAGCCAAGGCAAATTATTTCCTTGAAATAATCGTGAATTCTAAAGGAGACTCTAAACAAATATGGCAACAAATAAAGAAATTAATTGGACAAAACAATGTTAGAAAACAGATAGAACTCAGGATCAATGACAGTCTTTCACATGATCCACCCATGGTGGCTGAAATGCTAAATGAGTATTTTGTGGATTCTGTGGCTGCTGTTGCCAACAGTTTCCCTTCACACAAGCAGTATGGTGGCATTTCTCATAATCCAACTGTGCCCATATTTAACCTTGAAAGGGTATCTGAAGAACAAGTAGAGAACATCATTGAATCATTTAAACCCAAAGAGTCAAAGGACATCTTTGAAATGGACTCTGCCATGGTTAAAGACCTTTGCTTGTTGTTAAAAAGCCTACTACCCATATTGCTAACCTGTCATTCTCTCAAGAACATGGGTGTTTTCCAGATCATTGGAAACCTACAGTTGTAGTTCCTATCTTTAAAACTGGTGATCCTCACTCAGCAGCCAATTACAGACCTATTAGTATACTTCCCATAATGTCCAAAGTTTTGGAAAAATTAGCAGTAGAGCAACTCATTTATCATCTTAACTCTAATCAGCTTTTACACCCCATGCAGCATGGTTTTAGATCAAATCACTCCACCGAAACTGCAACGGTCTATTTTATTGAAAGGTTCAATTCCCTTATGGATAGAGGAGGAGTTGTGGGTGCAGTATTTCTAGATCTTCGGAAAGCGTTTGACACGGTCAACCACAACATACTTCAGTCTAAGTTTGATCAGTTTAACTTCTCTTCTTCTGCATCCAGCTGGTTCAAATCATACTTATCAACTCGAACTCAGTGTGTTAAAATAAACAATGTATTATCCGACTTCAAAAATCTGTCTACAGGTGTTCCCCAAGGTTCAATCCTGGGTCCACTTCTTTTCAGTCTTTATATTAACGATTTACCATCCGTATGCCAAGCCTGTGAGGTTCTGATGTACGCAGACGACACTGTGATCTTTGGGTGGGGTAAAAATAATGTAGAGGTCGCTGCTAGGCTTACAAAGGTCATGGTTGATGTGTCTGACTGGTTAAACAAATGTTGTCTTCAGCTCAACAATTCCAAAACCGTTGCTATGTTTTTGCTGCTAAAATGTACATGTTCTCGCTGATTTTATCTCACATTAACTACTGCTTACCCACCTGGTCTACTGCCAACTCCACTACCCTTAAACCAGTCATGTCTCTTTACAAACAGGCTCTCAAAATACTTGACAAAAAACCTAAATCACTCCATCACTGTTCAGTCCTCCATAAGTACAAACTTTTAAGTTGGGACAACCTGATCACATTTAAGAACTGCTGTTTAATGTTCAAAATCCGGTTTAACCTGCCCCCCCCACCACTATGCAGCCTAGTCACGTTTAGAACAGCAGCAACCAGTGCTACTCGAGGGGCAGCAAGAGGAGACTGTGATATTCCTTTAAAAAAAAGTGTATTTGGACAGTCGGTTTTCTCAGTTAGGTCAGCCCGGGAATGGAACCATCTCCCTCAGAACATTAGAGAATCAACCTCATTTAACTGTTTTAAAAGTAATCTCAAAACATGGTTGATAAATAACCAAAAATGTGATCACTAGTGGGTAAGCAGTAGAACTTGTATAGCAGTAGAACTTGTATATTAGGATTGTATTCTATTTTATTGTATCTTATTTATTTTATTTTTTTGATTTATTGTCAATGTTATGTTTGATATACGTTAATGCCTTTTTTTAGGTTGTATAGCCTTTTTCACTCTGGCAGGGGGACTGCCAATGGAAACTAGCCTTTTGGCTATAATTGGGTGCATTTACATTTTAATGTTCATGAATGTACACTGTCCCTCTTGATCAAATAAACAAATTGATTGATTGATTGATTGAAATATTTATAAAACAGATAACATTTGCTGCAGATGTATTAGTGCCATATGCAATTGCTATAGCTATTTGCCTTCAGCCTTAAAATACAAATTCCATTACTTGGTAAGAACTCTGAAGTTAACAGCTCTATTGATTCGGGTTACCATTCCTCAGGTCAACCAGTGGCACAAACAAACATGTCAGCACAGTCACGGCTGAGAGAGACAATTCAGTCTTTGGGGAAAAAACTCTCCTGACGGTAGAAGAGACTGTCATTGATTGACACCCAATATACTGTATAGAGCAACTTCTGGAGGAAAACAGCATACTGAGAGCCTACAATTTATGTCATATCATAGCTTCAATTTTAATGTCATCTTACCATACCTAAAAAGAATAAGTCATCGTACCATCGTACCATCATATTACAAATATTTGTTGAAAAATTATTATTTAAAAAAAATGGATTTAAAAGGTAACGTATTTAGCAGACACTTTCATCCAAATCAACTTACATAGGCATCCTGCAGTGACTGGGCATTATATCCAGGTCAGCTGCATAGAAGACCGCAATGCTAACCACTGTACCACCAGCACCATAGTTAACTGACATATTTTAAAATTAGCTACATATTTAAAAACGGAAATAAGCATTTGTTGGTAATCTTGTGCTAGACAGAATTACAAATACTAATCATTAAGTATGAAATTAAAGAGTAAATGGCCTATTGCAACTCTGATAATCCGTTACAAATTCTAAAAAAGGTATATCATTTTCCTTCAAAAAGTAGCAAAATGCCAGAGTACACTATATTAGTTTATAGCCCTGGGAACAGGTAGAAGTGCCTTGAGAGGGTGGTCCTGTCTTTGCATACCATCTGTCTTGGAAACTTCTCAAAGCGTCTCATAACCTATTGGAAGAAAACACTGTTGTCAATACTTTAACAAAATAAACTACCCTAGGTTTATGTGGTTCAAGTGAGATTCCTAAGTCAAACCACGATAACAACAGAACAAGTTAACCTTCTGATCAAGATCTAAAAAGATCTGAAAATATATGAGAAACAGACCAACTTAGTTGTTCTATGAGAAGGGTCAGTGCCCCCATCAGGTTACTGACAAGTTTTAAGAGGTCATAAGATGATGGTGGTACTGATGGTCCTGATTGGACAGACTTTTTACAGCCCTGCAGCTGCCACAGGTGACGGATTATTTTCTTTTTGTTGTCAGAGCATTTCATTTATTCATTGCTATCAGGATGTGAAGAGGATTTCAAGAAATGTAACAAAAATGCTTCTGAAATAAATCGCCTTCCCTGCCTTAAATGTCTACTGCCTGGTATGCACTAGAGAATTAAATGATTGAAGTCTTATGCATTATAATTACCTTTGTGAACAATTCCTCTACGTGGTCCTTGTGAGCATGGGTGTTGAACTCTTCCACAAGGTACTGGACAAAAAAAGTGCCCTTCTCCACATCCCTGTAGGATTTTGTATCTGAGGAGAGAACATAACCTCAGTGTAATGTATATAGTGTGCTGCATTGATGCATTTGTTCATTAATGGACCCAAGAAACCAGAGTGAAACAGAAGTGATCCACTAACCAGGTGTGCAGGAAAGAAGAGAGATAAAGTCTTTCTCCTTATGTTCCATGTCATCACTCTCAATAGCAGCACTGTCATCCTGCATGCCATCCGACATCCAAACATGTCCATCCTCACCTGAAACAGTAAACTGTGATTACTTCTATCTGAGAATGACCCAAAATTACCATATAGAACACTCAAGAGTAAAGTCAGAAACCTACCTCCTCTGCAGGCCTGAATAAGAATGACCTTTGGTTTGTTACGTAATCCAGGACAACCTTTGGTGTTCAGGTGGTTGTACATCTTATCGATGTGGAAAACGTCAGGGTTGGGATTGCCGCTATCCCAGTGCACACCCAAGATGGCGTCCCTCTTCCCATGTGACATTATTACGACAAAGGTGCTGTCAGATGTAGCATGCTCCTCGCGTTTTGAAAAATCTCTGACGGCCCTGTCCATCTCCTGCAGGGATAGACTTTGTTAGGGTGAAATATAATGTCTTGTGATCCTTAATAATCTACACCATTGGCAATACACATTTCTTTGTGGTGCAATAGAAGCAATCTCTTTGATAACAATATGACCATTTCTGCTACCGGTCAATTTTGGTTCATCACAATTAACTATGCATTTCAGCCACGCCTTAAGGTTGACGATCTTAATGTACAAGAAATAGGTTATTTTTACAATCGAGAACCCAGTATAGATTCTGAACTGTGCAAGATTATCATCCATTAAGAGTGCATTCAACCAAGTTATACAAGTCGGTACATTTTGTGGGACTAGCAGACAAATGTAATCTCGCCTACCTCACCAGAGAGGTCCCTGTGTTTTACTACTTCATATCCCAGCTCCTTCAGCAGAAACTCCATTCTCTCCTCATCTTTCTCGGCCCCTCGTCTCAACATGCTCTCACGGTCAAACTTAACATTGTTAATGAGTAGTGCCAGACGCTTCCTTCCAGGCTTGTCCTGGGGCTTGTAGATCTATGGGGGTAGTGAATCACAAGAAACTCACCATTTGCTATTTTTGTAAATTAGGTTAATTTATAAAGGATTTATATATAAAGGACATTTATAAAAAACACTTTACCCCGTTTCCCTCCTGAAGTTTCTGTGACTTGAACTGCTCTGAGCTGGTAAGAAGGACCTCTGATACAAACGACTCATCTGAGTTCTCAACTGAGACCTGTGGCATTGGTGTTGCCACCTGTGGCAATGGTGTTGGGGCAGCTGGAACATAATGCAGTTCGGTCTATAAGCAGGCAAGTGATGTATTCTATTTTCAAAATGAGAAGCACATAGCTGCGCAGAGCTCCAGAAGCAGAGGATGAACATCCATGGGGCACTGCCATTAAAATGTTATTTCTTGTCATCTCAATGAACTCAATGAGTAATAAAAGTTTGATAAAAGATGTATTCGTTTGAATACAATGAATGATTCACAATGTAGCCTATGAGTAGCCTATTCGTCTTCATATACATCTGGAATGTTACTCACTGGCAAAACCCAGCTCATCGTAGAGATTTTCATCTCTCTTCTTGATATACTCGATCATCTTATTAGAAGATTTTTCCCCCTTTTTCCGAACCATGTCAATAAGACAGCGAGCCTTGTCCGTCCTCGCTTTGTGTTCTTCAATAACCGATTCCATTTCCTCTTCATTCAAGATACGTCCTTCGTTGAGATCGTCCAGCAATTGCTTGAGTACGCCTGCAGATACTTTCTCCACAAACTTCGTGCGAACGTTGGTCAACTTCACAGCTATTCAATTTAAAAAAAGGACCAAGAATGGGTATCCATTAAAATACCTGTGAAGTCTACGTTGTTTTAGCGATCAATTGGGGACATTTTTAATAAGTCTACAGTAGTGTTGAATTGTCCCATTCCGGTATAACTGGCTGAACAATACTGCCAAGGGCTTGCAAAGCGAAAGTAATCTCGTTTTTAGTCATACCTTATCAAATTTGTGTTTAAATGCATTCATAAATTAAGCACATCTGGTTCTACGGCATTTTAGTATAACAGCAAGGTTCTAACCCAAGGCAATTGTTAAAAGAAGGTGAAACAAAACTTTGCAAAATTCAGGGCCGAAGACGTGAAGACAAGGCGTGTCAGGAGATATATGTTTATATCTCGTTTATAGGCTGTATAGTTAGAAAGCAAATATAAATAGTTTAAACGTTAATCTTACCTGCCATTTTTCAGGATTTTTTAAATATTCAGGTTTTTTCTGTTTACTTCCCGCAGCATTTACAGGTGTGGTAAACGAGACGATTCACAAAAGACATGAGACGTAAATAATTCTTCCTGTACTTTGCTTAACCCTGATTGGTTCGTTACAGGTTGTGTCATGCCTAGTATTGTACACTTTACGTAATATGATAGCCAGCTGCTGACAAATACATGAAAGCATTTCAGTATCGAAATGAAAATGAAAATGTAATTTTCAGAATGGCAATGTAATCCTAAATTTAAATTTCCCACTCATCCATGCAAGTTTGGGCTCAAAATGAATATTCAAATTAAATGTACGTATACTATTCATATATCATGTTCACAGACATATGTGAACATACTTCATGAGTAGCTTTGTGGTCGAGGTGTAGGTTTTGAGGATGGTCACTCAAAGGTGCTTTAAAGGAGTTGTCTGAGGCTGCTGAAAAAGTGAGCCAGTGGTTGTGCCTGAGGCACTCGCAGACTACTTAGGGTTGTGAATTAACCTGAACTAAAACTGAGATATGTGAAATCTTGTCGGGGTCTATTGTGAGAGACTGAGGCGGTCACCCCACGTTTTTGAGATGTGGGCGCCTGGACTTGGTGGTGATGTGGGGAAAAACACGGTGCAGGAGATGGTGGCTCTTATAAAAATAGATATCTATTTATTTACATATAAGGGAACTCTCCAGTAACCCCTAAACATATATACACAAAATGAACAAACATAAATCAAAACACAAACAGTACACACAAAATTGAGGCAACTTGCTCCATAGGCACAAACTATGTAAAATAACTAGGCACACACTGTGTTCACGCAGCTAAACACAGCAAACTCGGCATATCATTGGCACATTTAGGCACAATCCAGGACCATTCAAGGCACAAGCAAGGCACACAATAAGGCACACAACTAAGCAAAGAAACTAAGCATAGAAACTAGGCACAGAAACAAAGTACACAGTGTTTACACAACTAAACACCCCTTTACACTTCACCTCACAGCAGGGAAGTGTTTTCTTATGCCAGTCCAATAGTTCAGTGCTCCTCCAATGCCTCGCTCAAAAGTCCTCCCTCATGAAAATGAGGCACCCTTTAAATAGGGCAACCCATTGGGCTTAATTGGACCAATTAGGTCTCCCGGGTCCAGCCACTATCGTGGGGGAGCCCGAACCCAACCATTGCGGCTGGGAAGTCCACCCCACACCAGGGCCAAACTCCTCTTATGAGTCACAGTGAGAAGGGGGGAGGGGGGGTGTGAAGTAGGTTGTTGAGCGGCAGAGCCAGTAACCAGGAGAATGTTTTTTAAGAAGCCCAAAAAGGGGTGCAGATTTATTTAAGCTGCCGGCAGGTGACAGACAAACTTTAACATTTAACAGTAATAACTTTTTCAAAACAAACAACAAACAGATACTTAATTATACTGACTAGCAGTTATAGCTTCATTAACAAAAGCAATAGGCATCCTCTCAAGTCAGAGGTCCAAACTCAACTCTCCTGCCCTTCACTGGTTGCAGGTTATATTTCCTATAACTCATCCTCCTAGGAGTTAACCATCATACATAAATCAATTATCTAAACAGACAACAATTATACATATTAAACCTGTATCAAGCATACAATAATTTACATTTAGCATCCTCATATGCACAAACATATTAATTTGGCTTCTGACACCCAGCTACAATGTCATTCTTCCATACGGAGGAAAACACCCGTCTCCTGCGTGAATAAGGAAGAGGTTTTCAAATATGCGCTCTGCTTCGGTTGCTTGCCGGTTAGGCTGCAGGTGAGCTCCGCGATTTGTCTTCCATTTTGTCCCATGCGTGATCCTTCTCACAGGCTCAAGCACTCACGCTATAATGTTCGCTGCACACTTACCGTACCGTACCTCAAGCATCCACAGGCTTCTCGCCCCTTTGAACTTCTTTTTGGGAGACAGATGAGAGGGCCATTGGATGTGCTTAGGGAGGCCTGGGAGGGGCCTGAAACACAGGAGGCCCATAGCATCCTGGCTCATGTCCTCAAAATGAGGGAAAAGATGGAGAACATGACAGAGTTGGTGCGGGCAGACATGGAACAAGCCCGAACTCGCCAGAAGGCCTGGTATGATAAGGCTGCCAGGCAGCGAAACCTCACACCAGCAATCCATGTCATATTGTCACGGGGTGACCCGATTCAGTGGGGGAGGAACGACATGCAGATGAATTGGGTTCCCATGGGGGCGAGTTAACGCAACACACAACCTAGAAGTAAACAAGAGCCTCGGTGTAGCCCCTTTCATTACTGAATCAGGCTAACTAGCGTCAGGTGTACGGCAGTAAATAACCAAGCTGGCCCATTGGTTAACGTTGGAGTGAGAGTGCTTTATGGAACAGGTGACCGTCAGTATGGGGGAGAGAAGGATTCGGAGAGGTTGGGATCCGAAGAGAGGACGGCGCTCAGGTCCCAGGCGACCGACGAGGGGATGCGCGTCGGACGGACAGACAGGCAAGCTGCTGAATGGAGCTCACGGAAACCGGCATTCTGCCAGAGCTGGACATCGCGAACCCTCCCTAGTCGCGTGCATCGCGGAAATCCGGGATAAAGACTATCAAAGCATAGGAGTGGAGAACTTAATGAGCTGAAGTACACATACAGCAAGGAGCTGTTCAAAGCTTTCATCAGCTTTCAAAGACGTCAGGTGTTTTCCTGTCATGAACTTGACTTATAGAGCTAAAAAGTATTATAAATTGGGTCACAATGTCGATCATATACCTCATCTTAAATCCTCAAGGATTGTACATCTCTGTGTACACACACAGTGGCTCTGCTGTGGTTCACTTCATTTTGGAGACACAACAGGAGAGTTGATGTGTGAAGACTATTTCCAAGAATATTTAATCTGTTATCTCTTGCATTATCTCTTGTAAAAAAAGCCACATTGTTTATCACGAGAGGCACTACAGCCATTAATTAATCGGTAATATATGCAAGCTGTATACCAATCATACAATTAATCTATTATTGGGTGCAGTGACGTGCGGTGAGGTTCGTGGCTGGTGAGGCACAGAAACCGGAAGTGATTACGACATTCTGGTCTCTAGTTGTTTAAAACATAGACATGTATACATACAAGTTATTGTCTAATACCAGGACTTTTAAACGATCGTTTTTTTTTTTTTATTGTGATAAGTTATAAGGCTCAATACTCAACTGACTTGTTAACCGAACTTTTACATAGTCATACGACTAAACTTACAACCGGAGACGGTTGTGACGGTGGTCAAACAGGGGACTGACGAACACTGTGTAGGTGGTCCTACCATAGACTACATTACCCAGAGTCCCCTTTTCTCCTGTATCCCTTATCTGATTCGGACTGACTCGGTATTGGCCGCAACAAGGTCATAAAACTGGTGACGCGTTTTGCCCTTTATCACCGCGGCAAACCCAAAACTCGCTCTCTCTCGTTTGGTTTTCGCTGCAGTGAAGTCCATTCATCATATAGAGATACCCTCCCTGCAGATGACCCCTCATCAGGACAAAGGACAACACGACGACTCATAGCTCATAGGACTTCTGATCAAAGTTCTAATCTATTTGAAATCGCTAGTTAAAACCTGAGTTTATATCGATATACTACACTGCAGCCCCGCAGTTTAATTGAATAGGAGAAGGCGACCGGATCCCTCCTCCCTGTTATTCAAGTCGACGAAAAGAATTCTTCATCCCCTTCAAGACTCATCACGACCCCCACCAGGCCGCACCAGAGTCCAGTTGACGAACTGCTTTAAAGAAGGAAGAAACCCGGCATTTCCCTGCGCCTGCGTTCCACGCTGCTCCAAGGAAACCCGCAGAAAACATCTTGGTCGCCACGCAAGAGCGATCGAAGTAAGGCTGATATCTGGGCAGAATTTAGTTTTACCTGTATGTTTTAATCTGTGTGATAAGTTTTGTTATTTGATTTTGTTTAAGATCTAAATGCAAACTGTAATTTCACAATCTACCCGGTCTTTGACCGTTGATAATCTTGCTTAGTTCTTTTGCTAGTTAATTAGATAGGTTTGTGCATGCACTATCTCTCTATCTCTTTCTCTCTCTCTCTAACTCCCTTTTCCATCACCACACGAACATATACACGCACACATTGCAATCTCAGTGTTGTCGAAGATCTTAGTATTTGAATTAAGGCCCAGCTAGGATTTGTCCTTAAGGCAAAATCCTTTGTTCTAGGCATTCCATACTCGTGCACCTCCCCCCAACTAAAGTTGCGCCTAAGCAAACTAAAGTTTCCTGTCTCGGACCCGCAGCCGCATCCGGTGACTATCCTAACTCTAGTTGGAGCCGGAGACACGATTGACTTCGCGCACAGAGCATCCCTCACCTGTGCGCTTGCGCATAGCCTTCCTCTCACTTCCCCCCTCTCTCCATTGAGCGCGCAACCGCGTTTACTCGCAACTGCGCATACCCACACACGCACCCGCTCACACACGCACGAGGAAGCTAACGCACCCTCCTCTGCCTTGCTGAAACAGAGCACCTCGTTTCACAACTCCACTTTGTGCCTTGCTCGATTTTGTTACTCCAGTGTATTGTGATTACACCTGATTTTATATTACTGTTAATCACCGTTTATTACTTTTAATAAATTGTTTATATTATACTTAAACAATTGTCTTGCCTGTTATTGTTCCAATATTACACTGAAAGCCATTTTCCGCCAATCAAGTACTTCAAATGCCTTCACTTTTCTAGTTGTTTCATAAAGTGTTATAGACTGTGTAATGATATTGTAGTACTTTAGTATTGTGATACCATACGTAGATTGTAGCATAGTGATACAACTAGAGCTTTCCATTGTTTAGTAATTTAATTATAAAATATTAAATACTAAATTTAATGATTATTACATTTTATGAGACTGATTTAATTAACTTAATGTAATAACCCCGGTTTCACCTACAACTGCGATTGCTTTGTTCTTTAAATCCTGTATCATACACAAACAACAGTTGGCATAGGCAGCATTGCTGACAGGCAAACTTCTTCTGTCTCATTTTATACAACACATTAATCAAATAAAAGTAAACCAGTGCACAAACAATTCGAACAACCAAGCACATATTATATTACACACATATAACACACATATTTCGCTATTGGAGCAACATACCTGTATCATACACAAACAACAGTTGGCATACGTAGCATCTGCACAAGTAAAATAAAATGATAAAATACATCAGGTTCAGTATGGCAGCACGGTTAGCTAGCTAACGCTAGCCAACGCTAGCTAACGGAACGTGAGGAATGGGAAGTCCCAGCGCACTATAGCTAATCACAGTGTGTATATATAATGAACCTCGTAGTCAAGTGAAAAATATCATCAACTTTCTGCCCATTGACAAAACTGCTTTACAACCAACACAATACATATTAATCATAGAAAATACACGTTACATGTCGAAGTTGTCGACATTCACTGCATCTACCTATCTAAAAGTTTACAAATTGTGATGGTCATTTTGCATAGTGGACCTACCGCTGACAGGCAAACTTCTTCGATCTCATTTACAGTCCAGACATTGTCACGCATTGAGAAGAGATGACAGGGAAAGAGTGAATTATCTTCTGTCCCGTCATTTGAAGCTCCGGCATTGGTCTCCCATCATTGATCATTTCACGTTTGGACTGAAAGTCCAGTTTTGAGAACTGCTTCAGCTTAGCAATAAAATCATCTCGGTTACTTACGTAACCTCGGTTCCCTAAGCAGGGACCAGATATAACAGATGGGACATGACGTTAGTCACGGTTCCAAATCGAAGCATTTATCAATTCACGCCTGAAAGGCTGCGATTCGTCCATGCTCCCTCCTAAGCCCGCCCCCTCAGGAGCCTATAAATTCAGGAGCACGGATCGAATCATCCTTGGAAAGAAAACTGAGCGTAGAAGTATCAAACCAAGGGCAACACTGTACACGCAACTTTTGTTATATCTGGTCCCTGCTTAGGGAACCGAGATGTTCCCTATCGCAGTAGGACTGCGATATAACAGATGGGACCGTATATATTCCCGCGTGATAATAGAGTGGCAGCCAATCACACACACCAACTTACACATTGCTTTTGCCCTCCTAGAGGTTCATACAGCAGCTGGTGCTGAACATTATAGGGCACATCCTTTAAACATAGGCGACAGGGATCAGTGATCCCCCGCCTGTAGGAAACCAACCCTAGAATGGTTCATTCGCAACGTAACACGTAGACGCTAATGAACATATACATCATTATATCGTTCTCAGGCCAGGGGATTCAAAGATCGCCTGCCTGTAGAACACCTTGTAAAAAACTAGGTTCAGCCACATCTAACATATAGAATCTAATGAAAGTGTGGCGAGAACTCCAGCTTGCAGCTTTACAAATGTCTTCCACTGAGACTCCTTTCAGTAAGGCCCAGGAAGAAGAGACCCCCCGCGTAGAGTGCGCATGCAACTTCTCCGGGGGATCCAAAGACAAACTCTTATAAGATAACACGATAGCCTCTACTATCCAACGGGAGAGGCTCGGTTTTGATAGAGGTCTGCCTATTGCACATGCGCCAAAGCACACAAACAGCTGATCTGATTGTCTGAATGCCCCAGTGCGCTTCACATAGCAGCGGAGAGCGCGTACTGGGCAAAGCTTATTCAAACGTTCCTCCTCTGCTGACGCAAAAGAAAACTGCTAATTCAATCACCTGATTGCGGAATGGGGTTGCCACCACTTTAGGTGTGTAAGCAGCATTAGGTCGCATAACCACTTTGTCCCCAGCGATCGAGAACTGAAGGCACGATGGGCTGACGAACAGGGCTTGCATGTCACCAACGCGCTTTGCTGACGCCAATGCCAGTAGCAGCGCGGTCTTTAAAGAGACAAATTTCATGTCCACTGTCTCCAGGGGCTCAAATGGAGGCCCTGTGATAGCACGTAACACAACCAGCAGATCAGGCTGAGATGGCCGCCAAGTACATCTTGAGAGTGGAAGCCGCCTTCCCCTCATCAAACAACTGCTGTAGGAATTCTAATATGACGCCCAGTGCGTCTGCTGCCTGAGGGTCGCCCCTCGATAACAGGTCCGCCCCGTAGTTGAGGTGGCCTGGAATATGAACTGCTCTGAGGGAACGAATGTGAACCACTGCCCACAGGAGCAATCGGTTCGCCCAGTGGTACAATGACGGGGAGCGCACTCCGCCTTGGCGGTTTATATACGCTAATGCCGAAGTGTTGTTCGTCCTTACCAACACATGCTGACCACTTAATCTGGGTAGAAAGTGCCGCTGTGCCAGGATGACCGTTCGCAGTTCTAATACATTTATATGTGACACAGCCTCTGCTACAGACCAGCGACCGTTCACATATTCCCCTTCGCAGACCGCTCCCCACCCTTTTGTGGAGGCGTCTGTGGTTACCACTACGCGGTGCGTCACTATGCCCATGGGGCCTGACGCCGCAAGGAACTGCGGGGTTCTCCAGATTGCCAGGACTTTCCTGCATCTGGGGGTCACCGTTATTCTGCGGTGTCTGTCCTTGGTTGAACTGAGTCTCAAGGAGAGATACCACATTTGAAAAGGCCGCATGCGCAACATCCCCAGAGGGAGAGCGATCGCGGCCGATGCCATCATGCCCAGCAGCCTTTGGCAGCACAGGGACGAGACTGACTGTCCCAGCTGGAACTGACGCACGCATGATCTGATGGCATTTATTTGGTCTTGAGACAGCCTGACCTCCATGGAGGTGGAGTCTAGAACCATGCCTAGGAAATGTGTGGTCTGGCCTGGGCGCAGAACGCTTTTTTCCTTGTTTATAACAAAGCCCAGTCGGTGCAAGTGTGCCACCACTAGATGGCAGTCTTGCACCGCTACTGCCCTTGAGCGAGCGCAAAGGAGCCAATCGTCCAAATAATTGAATAAGCGTAAACCTCGCTGTCGAAACGGGGCGATGGTGCTTCCACGCACTTTGTGAAAACCCTCGGTGCCAAAGCCAGGCCGAACGGGAGTGCGTGGAGCCTGCCAGGCTGGGCTTTGAGTTGAATAGGTCGGGAACTAACCCGCTCATAGTCAATGAGTCTAAACCTAGATCTGCGCCCGCTCCGCCTAGGGAGGGAGACGAGATCTGGGGTTGCCCCCTCATGGTTTCGAAAAAAAATGGAGGGTGCGAGTGCACTGTGTGCACCGCAGGGGGAGTTGCACAAGCATGCCGTAGCACTGCGCCTACTGGGGCAGGGACTGTGACATTTGAGTGTGGTGCTTGTGGGAACCTGCTTACCGTGCTTGACATGAACTGTGCATGAGAGCAACGGGCGGATTTCTGTGGAGGCGGTGGGGACTCCACCGCTCCCCCCTGTCTTTTCGGCGGTCGACTGTTCAGATCAGGTGGCCGGCGGTCTGCCCTGGCCCTTCCCCCGGCGAGCAGCATGCAGAAGTGCAGCGCGTGAGGCGGAGGGACAGGTCGCCTGGTGTCCTTCCCCCAGCGACGCGGCCAGCTCCGTCAGGAGCTTGGCCTGGTAGCGCTGTAGGAGAGCTGCCGTGTTCGTTGAAGAGGCAGCCTGCCCAGCTGCTAAATACGCCTTCTCGGCCAGAGCCGCCTCGCGTGGGCAGGACGGGTTTCTGGCCGAGGCGCATCGTGGGGGAGGCAGGCGAGAGGTAGCCCGCCACCGCGTCCTCTACAGGCGGAAAAGAGAGGTACCCGCTCTCCTTAGCCTGGTCGAGGTGCAGGTAGGAGGCAAAACCCGGCACTGGGGCACGGCCCGAGTAGGGGGTTGCCCACGTGGTCTTGAGCTCCCCATGCACCTCCACAAAGAAGGGGAGGGAGCTGGGGGCTGCCACGGCTGGGCCAGCATAAAATTCCCCGTCCAGCAGCGTGGCCTGCACACTGGGAGGGAGAGGGAGACCGAGGCAGCTCGCTGCCCTCAGTGCCACCTCATGCAGCTGCTGGCCCAGTGTCCTGGATGTGGCCGGGGGAGAGGTTGCCCGCTTCCTAACATCCAAACTGAGCTGCATGTCCTCCTCGTCCGAGCCCTGCTCGTCTGAGAAGTCAAGCAGACTCTCGTTGTCCAGGCCGAAGTCCAGCTCCGGCACGGGCTGGTCCTCACAGCCTGGAGGTAGCTCCACCGCCTCGTGGTCCGCGGCCACCAGGCTGGCGGGCGACGGCGACGGGGAGAGGCTAGCAGGTGCGGCTTCGGCTGTAGAGCGGCTGCCTAACACCGTGCTGCCTGAGGCTGAAGGAGCGTGCAGTCCTTCGGGGGGAATTCCCCCGGATGGAGCTGGCGCTGCCTTCCCAGTGTCTAAACGTTCCCACAACGCCAGACGCTTTGTAGCCTTAGCTAGCGTGAGGCTAGCACATATGCCGCAGGCTGGGTCGACGCCAGAGAGAGCCGCCTCCGCGTGGGCCCTGCCGAGGCAGGCCACGCGACGGCGGTGGCGGTCGCCCGTGTCCCTGCCGTGCCCACAGTCGGGGTATGCCTACCTGGACATATTCAACTCTTAAATGAGCGTAAAGCACACAAAATTCAAATAACGAGCGTAGAATGAAGGTACTCAGATGTGGATACTTCGGGTCGAAGTTTTCAAAGAGGATGATTCGATCCGTGCTCCTGAATTTATAGGCTCCTGAGGGGGCGGGGCATGGAGGAGCACGAGCATGGACGAATCGCAGCCTTTCAGGCGTGAATGGATAAATGCTTCGATTTGGAACCGTGACTAACGTCATGTCCCATCTGTTATATCACAGTCCTACTGCGATAGGGAACTTCCATTTTCGCCGTCAAGTAGAAGTGTAGAAGAAGAGCAACGTTCCCCAGCATAACCCCGACAGGTGCGTTCTCGCACGCCCCCTTCATTGAGGCAGAGGTACTGTGTGCCTCACCTACATGATTTTTCAATGCGTTTTGAGCTCAGCTCAAAGGTTCTACGCATGCGCACGCATGCGCAAAACCCAGTTTGGAGCGATTGCGCAATCCTAGGTGAGGCACTGCCTCACTAGCTCCCATAGACAATACATGGTGCCTCACCTGACCGCACGTCCCTTGTTTTCTCCCGTTTATTTGAATAGGACATGCGCAAATTCAGCGATTTTGATTATAAAAATGCTCGAAATGATTGGAATCATGCAGAAATTACACCTATACCACAGATTAGTAGAGAAATATGAATATTTATTTTATTTTATATATATATATATATATATTTTTTACTTTTCAAGATGACAGGCTCTGCCTCACCTGCCTCATATGACCACACGTCCCTGATTGGGTGTATGTCATAATAGGCTAGGTTTTATAATAAGCTGCTCCGCCCTGTTTTGAGTAGCCTCCAAACTTCTGGTGCTCTGCTGCTTCCGCATTACAAAGCTTCTCCACACAGATCAGCGCTGTTCTTGCAGTAATAGGCCTACGTCTGCAAAGCCAAACCACAGAGCCACACGCAAGTGCACATTTACACAACTTTACAACTGTTTTTCCTCAAAACTGATATTACTGTTTTCATTTACCCTAGCCCCCATCCAGGAAGCCTACCTCCACCTGAGCTGAGCATGAGCCCCCCAGGTGAGCTGAGAGCAGGGAAGACGCTGACTCTCACTTGCCGCGCCAGAGACCCCTGTCCATCTCTTCCGCCAGAAGTGAAGATTGATCCTGAGATGGGCAGCAGCCAGGAGTCTTTTTGCAGGTACTCAGGTTGGAAGCCTCAGTTAGGCCCTCAGTTCAAAGTGAGGAGCTAGAATGTAATAGCTTCACCTCCTCCATTCCATATGAGAAGACACGGACCGCCGACAAAACGTGAGTGACATCTGGGGCTTTTCTGCTCTATCGCTATACACGGTCGGTGGATAAGCCTGTTTCCAAATCCCAACATTATCCACTAATAGTGCTGGTGCGACCTCCTCGTCTGACGCCGTTCCAAGCTCCTCTTCAAGGAGATTGTTCGTAACAGCCCACGAGACGGGATTCCTTATGGTGCAACTCTCACTACAAAGCAAAGTGGCAAGTAAGGCCACAATTTTGTAAAAAAATGCAAGTTTGTTGCCCACTAGAGGCAAAATCGAAGTGGTTTTGTATGTGCGCCGTTACATCACCAACAGCAGTGTTGTTGCAAAACATACACAAACTGATCGGTGCCAATAAAGCAGCGACACCCTGTGGAGTATGGGTGAGTCGTCACCTTATATGTGTGTCATTGTAAAACACACCTAAAATTCACAGAAGTCTGTAGGCCAGATTTATTTCCACACTGTCAATGACAATAGCAATTGTGGATTCAAGTAATTAAATCATACCTGCATGTGTGTGCGCCGTCGGGATATAGACACGATAATGAAGTTTTTATTCACAAGTTTCTTGCACATTCTTTTCTAACAATGGCCTGTATCAATTATTGCTCTTTCTCATGGCAATACACAGGATATTCAGTGAAGATATTCAAAATAAAAAAACAGAATAAACTTTAGTGAAAATATTTGAATGGATTATAATACATTTCTTGAATAGATGCCATTACAGTTTTTAAATCAATGTAATGACTCACATTCTCTATGATTGATAAAATACAACAACACCAATGTAGGCTACTACTTCCACCATGATTAACTGATGTATTTTAAAATGAGCTACATATTTTTTTAAACGGAAATAAGAATTTGTTGGTAATCTTGTGTTAGACACAGCATTACAAATACTAATCATTAAGTATGAAATTAAAGAGCAAATGGCCTATTGCAAATCTGATAATCCGTTACAAATTCTAAAAAAGGTATATCATTTTCCTTCAAAAAGTAGCAAAATGCCAGAGTACACTATATTAGTTTATAGCCCTGGGAACAGGTAGAAGTGCCTTGAGAGGGTGGTCCTGTCTTTGCATACCATCTGTCTTGGAAACTTCTCAAAGCGTCTCATAACCTATTGGAAGAAAACAGTGTTGTCAATACTTTAAGGAAAGAAGCTACCCTAGGTTTATATGGTTCAAGTGAAATTCCTAAGTCAAACTACGATAACAAGAGAACAAGTTAACCTTCTGATCAAGATCTAAAAAGATCTGAAAATATATGAGAAACAGACCAACTTAGTTGTTCTATGAGAAGGGTCAGTGCCCCCATCAGGTTACTGACAAGTTTTAAGAGGTCATAAGATGATGGTGGTACTGATGGTCCTGATTGGACAGACTTTTTACAGCCCTGCAGCTGCCACAGGTGACGGATTATTTTCTTTTTGTTGTCAGAGCATTTAATTTATTCATTGCTATCAGGATGTGAAGAGGATTTCAAGAAATGTAACAAAAATGCTTCTGAAATAAATCGCCTTCCCTGCCTTAAATGTCTACTGCCTGGTATGCACTAGAGAATTAAATGATTGAAGTCTTATGCATTATAATTACCTTTGTGAACAATTCCTCTACGTGGTCCTTGTGAGCATGGGTGTTGAACTCTTCCACAAGGTACTGGACAAAAAAAGTGCCCTTCTCCACATCCCTGTAGGATTTTGTATCTGAGGAGAGAACATAACCTCAGTGTAATGTATATAGTGTGCTGCATTGATGCATTTGTTCATTAATGGACCCAAGAAACCAGAGTGAAACAGAAGTGATCCACTAACCAGGTGTGCAGGAAAGAAGAGAGATAAAGTCTTTCTCCTTATGTTCCATGTCATCACTCTCAATAGCAGCACTGTCATCCTGCATGCCATCCGACATCCAAACATGTCCATTCTCATCTGAAACAGTAAACTGTGATTACTTCTATGTGAGAATGACCCAAAATGACCACATAGAACACTCAAGAGTAAAGTCAGAAAACTACCTCCTCTGCAGGCCTGAATAAGAATGACCTTTGGTTTGTTACGTAATCCAGGACAACCTTTGGTGTTCAGGTGGTTGTACATCTTATCGATGTGGAAAACGTCAGGGTTGGGATGGCAGCTATCCCGGTGCACACCCAAGATGGCGTCCCTCTTCCCGTGTGACATTATTACGACAAAGGTACTGTCAGATGCAGCATGCTCCTCACGTTTTGAAAAATCTCTGACGGCCCTGTCCATCTCCTGCAGGGATAGACTTTGTTAGGGTAAATATAATGTCTTGTGATCCTTAATTATCTACACCATTGGCAATACACACTTTTTTGTGGTGAAATAGAAGCAATCTCTTTGATAACAATATGACCATTTCTGCTACTGGTCAATTTTGGTTCATCACAATTAACTATGCATTTCAGCCATGCCTTAAGGTTGACAATCTTAAAGTAGCATAACGAAACAATTGCTAATCGCTAACTAGTTAGTCAACAACTGTCCTAACACAGTCAAACATCAAGCAAGTGCAACACAAGACAAAGCAAGACGGCAAATAAGCTACTTACTAGTTCGGCAGACAGTAAAAACCGGGCGGCTTCAGGCAAACCTACATTACCTAGTCATTTGCCTACGGACCCTGGTATGGCAATGGGACGGAGGCGATTCTCCATATTAAAAGTCAATGTAGCGCTCCAATTTTTTTAAAGCTGTTATTTTAAGATAAAACTGCGTATCCTAACCCAAATCCTGAAGTACAATTACTGCATAATGCCACTTTAATGTACAAGAAATAGGTTATTTTTACAATCGAGAACCCAGTGTAGATTCTGAACGGTGCAAGATCATCATCCATTAAGAGTGCATTCAACCAAGTTATACAAGTCGGTACATTTTGTGGGACTAGCAGACAAATGTAATCTTGCCTACCTCACCAGAGAGGTCCCTGTGTTTTACTACTTCATATCCCAGCTCCTTCAGCAGAAACTCCATTCTCTCCTCATCTTTCTCGGCCCCTCGTCTCAACAAGCTCTCACGGTCAAACTTAACATTGTTAATGAGTAGTGCCAGACGCTTCCTTCCAGGCTTGTAGATCTAAGGGGGTGGTGAATCACAAGAAACTCACCATTTGCTGTTTTTGTAAATGAGGTTAAATTATAAAAGGACATGTTTTACATTACAGTTTTTCTCGATTGCTAACACACATTTTTTGAAAGCATGCCTCGTTTTCTCAAAACTCTAAACACAAATCCCAAAACCACTCACACAAAATGCAAAACCCTTTATATCTCCTGCAAAAGGCAACTTTGCTTTCAAAACAGTGTTATATCACCTCAAAAGGGTACTTTGTTTTCTAATGACAAACACAGCCCATTATATGAGTAGGCATTCTAAGCATCGATTGAACACTGATGTGCTCAATGGAAAACACTACTATGAAATGGGAAAACACCAGTATGAAGGCCTTATCAGGAACATTATGTTACTATACGCCTACTCCTGTAGTAAAATATAACTGTATAATGTTTTTACGCAAATATAAAACAACACACATACATATACAGTAACAACTAAAATATTTCTTTATTTTTTCCAAAAGTGCTGTAGCCTATACATCACAGCAAACACAAATGAATGTGTAAATGATTTGCACAGAACAAACAATAGGATATAGGCCAGTACAGTCAACAAAAAAAAGAAAGAAAAATGTAAAATAAAAAAGGACAAAAAACTACTGCATCCTGTTCTAGCTCAAGACAATATTGACAATGTGCTATCAGAAATAGACCTACACAGTGTTGTGAATGTTGTTGCATTTTGTGTGAGTGGTTTAGGGATTTGTGTTTAGAGTTTTGAGAAAACGAGGCATGCTTCATGTGTGTAAGCAATCGAGAAAAACTGTAACATTGGATTGGATTACAATACAGTACAGTAATGTGTCAGTGCTGATAGGACGCAATCAGTTGTGGAAATGTATATGACTTACTTGCACATAGTCATAGCATAACTGTTTGACTGTCGGAGTTTCTGACAAAAGGCACCCTGTACACCTGCTTTATTCTCAAGGTGTTCCGCCTTAGAACACAGTCCACTGTGGCTAGGCTCACTGTATTGATGTTTAGGAATATGTCTTGGTCATCAATGGTTGCACTTTGTATTTGTTTACGTAATTTTACAGATACAGTACAATGGAAAATACAAGAATACTATGCTCCTGATAAGGCATTCAAACTAGTGTTTTCCTGTCATAGTAGTGTTTCTTACCTATTCCCTCTTCTGAATGTCCAGAGAATGGATGCAACTGAGAAGCGGCTTATATTTGGTTGAACCCTCTGGCCAGCCTCCTGCATGGTCAAACCATGGTTGACCACAGTGGCCCGAATCTCATCAGAGATAATTACTTTATTATTTTTCTTGCTCTTTCTCTTCATCCTCTTCCTCCTCCTCCTCCTCCTCCTCTTACTCTCACTCCTCTGCCCTTCTTATCACCTCTCACTTCAATGTTGCCATCAATTGTTCTCCAAACCAGGAGCTAACCTGTGGCCATCATATTGCTAAAGCTTTGATTTCAAATGGCACAACAGCCTTGGAAATGTAAGTTTTGCCAATTGAATAGCAGTGTGTTCTGTCTGAACACAAGGAGGTTTTGGCATTGATGAAGTGTGCAAAGTAGAGAGGATGGTGTTTAGTGTTTTGAAGAAAGTGTGTTTAACAATTGAAATATGTGTCTAAAGCAGATAATTGTGTGTTGTGTTTTGAAGAAAGTGCGGTTAACAATTGAAATCTGTGTCTAAAGCAGATAATTGTGCTTATAGTTTAGCAGAATTGGTTTAGGGAGTTGGCACATGAGTTACAGGTTGTGGTCATTGTGCCATAAGTTCCAGTTTTTGAATGTAATCAATCGAGAAAAACTGTAATAAAAAACACTTTACCCTGTTTCCCTCCTGAAGTTTCTGTGACTTGAACTGCTCTGAGCTGGTAGAAGGACCTCTGATACAAACGACTCATCTGGGTTCTCAACTGAGACCTGTGGCATTGGTGTTGCCACCTGTGGCATTGGTGTTGCCACCTGTGGCAATGGTGTTGGGGCAGCTGGAACATAATGCAGTTCGGTCTATAAGCAGGCAAGTGATGTATTCTATTTTCAAAATGAGAAGCACATAGCTGCGCAGAGCTCCAGCAGAGGATGAACATCCATGGGGCACTGTCATTAAAATGTTATTTGTTTCATCTCAATTAGCTCAATGAGTAATAGTTTGATAAAAGTTTGATAAAAGATTTATTCGTTTGAATACAATGCAGTTATGATTTAATTAACAGTTTCTATTCAAACACTTTAAGTTTATGACCATATGATTCACAATGTAGCCTATGAGTAGCCTATTCGTCTTCATACATCTGGAATGTTACTCACTGGCAAAACCCAGCACATCGTAGAGATTTTCATCTCTCTCCTTGATATACTCGATCATCTTTTTAGAAGATTTTTCCCCCTTTTTCCGAACCATGTCAATAAGACAGCGAGCCTTGTCCGTCCTCGCTTTGTGTTCTTCAATAACCGATTCCATTTCCTCTTCATTCAAGACACGTCCTTCGTTGAGATCGTCCAGCAATTGCTTGAGTACGGGTGCAGATACGTTCTCCACAAACTTAGTGCGAGCGTTGTACAACTTCACAGCTATTCAATAATAATAAAAAAGAACCAAGAATGGGTATTCATCTTAAAATACCTGTGATGTCTACGCTGTTTTAGCGATCAATTGGAGACATTTTTAATAAGTGTACAGTAGTGTGGAATTGTTCCATTCTGGTATGACTGACTGAACAATACCGCCAAATTCTTGCAAAGCGAAAGTAATCTCGTTTTGAGTCATAACTTATACATTTTTTGTTTAAATGCATTCATAAATTAAGCACATCTGGTTCAGCGGCATTTTAGTATAACAGCAAGGTTCTAACCCAAGGCAATTGTTAAAAGAAGGTGAAGAAACAAAACTTTGCAAAATTCAGGGCAGAAGACGTGAAGACAAGGCGTGCCAGGAGATACTGTATATGTTTATAGGCTGTATAGTTAGAAAGCAAATATAAATAGTTTTAACGTTAATCTTACCTGCCATTTTTTAAATATTCAAGTTTTTTTCCCGCAGAATTTACCGGTGTGGTAAACGAGACGAGTCACAAAAGAATTGAAGGACGTAAATAATTCTTCCTGTACTTTGCTTAACCCTGATTGGTTCGTTACAGGTTGTCATGCCTAGTCCTTTACGTAATATGATAGCCAGCTGCTGACAAATACATGAAAGCATTTCAGTATCGAAATGAAAATGAAAATGTAATTTTCAGAATGGCAATGTAATCCTCAGTACTGTTCATTCAGCCGGGGGAAGACTGGGAACCATTGCCTGAAAACCTTAAGCAGCAGCAGCAGAGAGAAGACCCCACATTGCAGAAGGCCTATGACAGGGTCATGCATATAGATGGTGCCTCCACAGGAGTTCCAACGACATTGGCTGGAGATGGGTATCTACTTCAAGATGGATTTCTGTATCATCAACCAGATGAGGGCAGGGTCGAGCAGCTGGTGGTGCCTAAGCAGTTTAGGCAAAGGTCAAAGGTGTAAGCCATGGTGCATAATATCCCATGGGCAGGTCACTTGAGCAGCACCAAGAGTTTTGAGAGAATTGCGGCCAGGTTTTGTTGGCCAGGACTATACAGGGATGTGCAGGAATACTGTAAACTTGTGCTGAGTGTCAAATCACCAGTGGCAGGAAACCTAGCAATTTTCCCTTTCAGTCTACCAGTCATAGAGGTCCCATTCACACGCATAGCGATGGATTTTGTAGGACCCCTTGAGAGAACCCAAGCAGGGTACAAATACACCCTCCTACGCCTACGTAAAGTGACCGCCCGCCCCATTGCACAGGCCCTGTTGCAAGTTATTTTCTAGGGTAGGCATCCCCAAGGAAGTTATTACATATCAGGGCACAGCCTTTTTTTGTCAAAAATGCTCAGGCAGCTATATAGCTTGCTGGGTATCAAGCGCATTCGGACAACTCCGTACCACCCTCAGCCAGACAGTCTGGTGGAAGCTATTACCAGACGTTAAAGGGCATCCTGAGGAAGTTTGTGGCAACCAATAGAAAGGACTGGGACCACTGGCTGCCCTACTTGCTCTTTGCGTACCAGGAGGTACCTCAAGCATCCACAGGCTTCTCGCCCTTTGAACTTCTTTTTGGGAGACAGGTGAGAGGGCCATTGGATGTGCTTAGGGAGGCCTGGGAGGGGCCTGAAACACAGGAGGTCCATAGCATCCTGGCTCATGTCCTCAAAATGAGGGAAAAGATGGAGAACATGACAGAGTTGGTGCAGGCAAACATGGAACAAGCACAAACTCGCCAAAAGGCCTGGTATGATAAGGCTGCCAGGCAGCGAAACCTCAAACCAGCAATCCATGTCATATAGTGCGGTACCCACTATCATGTCATGTCACATTTACTCTCTGTTTCAATATACAAACCCGGTTAATTCACTCATACATACAGATACTCACAGTCTCACCGAGCACTCCAGTCCTGCTGCTTGTTTGCGGAATGCGGAATGCTGATGAGCGGCATTTCTGCACGTCCCACGGGGAAGGGAGAAGGGAATTGGCATGAGGGGTGTTTGACTTGTTATGTATGTATGATTTTGGGTGCACTGGTGAACTTGGTGGTGGGCTTATGTATTTGTTAATGCAACATACTATGGATATTATAGGACTAATGTGGGGAGGGTTACCCCACTAAAATGGTTGGGTCCAATTGGGGATGATTGGTCAAATTTAGCCCAATGAGCAGTATTATTTAAGGGTGCCTCATTCCTTCAGAAGAGGTGGCAGAGAAGGAGTACTTATCTGATGTGAGGTGAAGTAAATACTGAGAATACTGTTTGACTAGTTTGAGTACTGTTTGAGTACAGATTTATGTTTGTTTGTTATGTATATGTTTGGGGCCATTGGAGAGATTCCCACAGCAAAATAAATAATATATCCCGTCTTACGCCAAAGACATCCCTTATATTCCATTTACACCAAAAATACTGGCAGCTGAAAATACATTATATATATATTATACAATAACCCTATCAGTAGACCTATATACATTTCGGACACAGAACATTATTAGCAGAAGATACTGTATAGTATGAAATCTCTGCCCTTACCTGGCCCTTTCACATTGCAGTAATAGTGCCTGTGGACAGTTTGGTGTGAACTTATGGGCAATAACCCTATCAGCAGGCCTACATAACATGAATTAATTTGCACTAAACAGAAACCCCGGGCATACCCCTTTTAGAAAATAGTTATGTTACGCCTCAACTTTTGGTGGCCCTATGGGGGCAGACAACACTCCACCACTGACCCAAATTAACTACTAGTTAACTACTAGTACTAGTTTGTCTATTAATATAAACAAATACACAACAACTATACGACAAAATGTCCAGGCTGATATGCAGCAAGGCCAGCAGTCCCGAAGCTAGAGGCCTCTTCCTCTGCAGCAGGAAACTAGAGACTTTAACTGCTGCTTAATCACCTGGCCAGGTGCATCTCATCCAGCAATCAGGTGTAGCACAACCTGGGCGGAGCTACAGAAAGGGAAGGAAGTGGTAAACAAAGCACACATGTTGTAGTAACAAGTTATTTTCCGTTATTTTGTAAGAGCTGGAAAATGATCAGTTCCCCTTTTTGAAGTTTTCCTTTATTACTGTCAGTCTGAGAGGACGGACTACATTGAACAGATCTGTATCAGGTAGGGTGCTCCTCTGTATTAAACATTTGAATTGTTTTCCATGTTCAACCTATTAGACAAAGAATATATCTTAATACACATGGAAGTGTTACAATAAATATAATGTATTCAAATGTTCTCCGATTTGATCATTTCATGGGTGGATTCATTTAGCCTGATAATCAGACTGTACCTGACACACCTTGACATTCAAACTGGAAACTGTGCGACAGTGGGAAGTCTTGATGTTTAAAAATGCATTCATCTTTTTTCTCTAATGATAATTTACTTTCATCACTAGATCTTTATTCACATGTATTTGAAATATGTTTTTACCACTCATGTTTTGATCAATTTAAAGTTGAAAATGTAAAATGAATTGAAGGTAAGCAGAATAAAAACATTTTAAGTTATAAAAAAAAACTCAATTGCGTAAGAGGAAGTAGTGTTCAGATTGTGCTTGCAGGCTGCTCTGGTGAGGAAATGGAAAGAACATGTAATGCATCATGATGGGCCAAGACACATTGCAATGTGTCCCCAATGTCTCCCTTTATGTCATTGTATCATTTTTTTCTTTTTATGAAAGGAAGAAAATATGTTTGGGATACTGGCTTCATCTGTTATTGGCTTCATGTTGCAAGGTTAGACCTACATGTTTACAATACAAGGTGTATATTTCACTATAATACAGTAGCCAATAGATATACCTCAATCATTACCTCATGTTCTGGTGTGGCAGTTTAAAAAGCCACACATGTATTAACAGTAGAAAAGCTGTTGAGGCGAACCATGTGCTTTCCCTGTATAGGTTGCCTTTGCACGGAATGGTCCATCAAGATGCCTGGAAACATCACTGCCGTCAGTGGGTCTTGTATTGTGATCCCCTGCACTTTCACATTACCTGCAAAGTACAACGCAAAGCTCAATAATTCAACAGTGTTGTGGTCAAGGGGGTTGATCGGTGGCCCTACAGTGCTTTCTTCTAATAAGCAGCTGGCCAGTGACTTTGGGGGAGAGATTGTGGGAGACTTCAAGAGCAAGAACTGCACCACCGTCTTCACAAACCTCCCTCAGGGATTCAGTGAACCACTGCTTTTCAGAGTGGAGGGACCTAATGAGGTGAAGTACACATACAGCAAGGAGCTGTTCATCAGCTTTCAAAGAGGTCAGGTGTTTTCCTGTCATGAACTTGACTTATAGAGCTAACAAGTAATTATACATTTAAAAAATATATATTCATGTACCTCATTCTAAATTCTCAAGGATTGTACATATCTGTGTACACACATAGTGGCTCTGCTGTGGTTCACTTCATTTTGGAGACAAAACAGGAGAGTTGATGTGTGAAGACTATTTCTATTATCTCTTGCACTATCTCTTGTTAAAATGCCAACATTTTTATCACGAGAGGTTTTACAGCCATTAATTAATTGGTAATATATGCAAGCTGTATACCAATCATACAATTAATCTGTTATTGGGTGTATGTCATAATAGGCTAGGTTTTATAATAAGCTGCTCCGCCCTGTTTTGGGTAGCCTCCAAACTTCTGGTGCTCTGCTGCTTCCGACACACACACACACACACACACACACACACACACACACACACACACACACACACACACACACACACGCACACACACACGCACACACACACACACAAACTTCTGGTGCTCTGCTGCTTCCGCATTCCAAAGCTTCTCCACACAGATCAGCGCTGTTCTTGCCGTAATAGGCCTACGTCTGCAAAGTCAAACCACAGGGCCACACACAAGTGCACATTTACACAACTTTACAACTGTTTTTCCTCAAAACTGATATTACTGTTTTCATTTACCCTACCCCCCATCCAGGAAGCCTACCTCCACCTGAGCTGAGCATGAGCCCCCCAGGTGAGCTGAGAGCAGGGAAGACGCTGACTCTCACTTGCCGCGCCAGAGACCCCTGTCCATCTCTTCCGCCAGAAGTGAAGATTGATCCTGAGATGGGCAGCAGCCAGGTGGAGTCTTTTCTGCAGGTACTCAGGCATTCTGGAGGACGCCTCAGTTATAATGTAATACCAACAGCTGACAACATTCTATGACCACTAACAGTAATGTAAATGTAGTATAAACAATGATGTGTTTTTCCCCTTGTAAACAACCACTTAAATGAAATCCAGCTGAAAATTATAATAATGTCCTTATGTGTATACCGGTAATAATTGCCTTATCTTTATTGATGTTTTAAGGTGGATTCTGAGCAGGGGGTCAGGTTTGTGACTGCCACCCAGAGTTTCATGATGAAGCCCATTCACCATGGTCGTAACGTCACATGTCAAGCCATATACCCTCGAAGAGATGGGGGCAAAAGCTATGGAGAAGTGGAGAGCCTGACCCTCAACATTCTGTGTAAGAGAGAGAGAATGGGGAATTGAGTTAGTGAATGACTGACTGAGTAAGTAAATCATTAAGTGATTGAGTGAGTGAGTGAGTGAGTGAGTGAGTGAGTGAGTGAGTAAGAGAGGGAGCGTGAAAGAGTGTTTGAGGTCAAGACCAGCCCACTCCAGTCCTTCACATGAATGATTCTGGTCAAGGACCTGTTCAGGACCAGATTAAGTCAAGCCAGTTCAACAGTTTATGAAACATTGTTTATTTTCATATACTTCCCAGTGACAACATGTTCCTTCACTCATCGTAAGACAGCATGGGAGACAGACCTTGACCTGAAACAGTTTTAACAATTAAAAAAAAATTCTGAGCAGAATGGACAACAATATATTTGTTCTAAACCCTCATGCTTGATGAGGCGAGTTATGCCATTAGACTCTGTTTTGACAAAGCATTTTGGGTTGTTGGTTTGACTTAGTAGTAGGGTGGTCCTTTACTTGGAAACACCAAACACGTTTCTAAAAACGTGACGCTAGCAAAACCATCGTTTTTCTAGCATTTTTTAGGTGCGCTTAAAAGTTGAAATATTCTCAACTTTTCAGCGCAAGGCGCGGAGGCGCACCGCTCATCAATGTCACACTCGGCCCAGGCAGGTTGCGCACGCAGCTCCGCTTCATAGGCGCCGGGCAAAATACTTTGTTTTTGAAGCGTCTGCGGTTTTAAAAACGCGTTTGGTGTGTTTCGGCCCTTAGGCTGTATTGCCTCAGCACATGCCCTAGCCTTTTTTTTTTTTTTTACCCCTTTTGGTTCACACAAAACCCTGCATGCGACCCTACTTGAACCATCAGTATAAGCACTCAGACCATTCAACTATCTTCCACTTTATTCAAAAGCAGCAGTGAACAAAATCTATCCCTCTGACTGGTTTCTAAACAAATCTTTTTGAAATTTTATTACAATTTTAACACCAGGTTGTTACATTTGTCATTCTTTTTCTCAATATACTTCTGTTACTCTCTGTGCTATATACTCTGTTCTGGAAATACACTAAGAGAAGAACCTAGGTTCTGTCCTCTTACCACTTCAGCTGACCCGAGCCCTGTTGCCTTCTAGACGGTCCACACAACACCAGGGTCATGATGAGCCTTCCGAGTCCGGTCCCAGTAGGAAAGCTGGTGACACTGCGCTGCCACAGTGAGGCCAATCCCGCAGTGACCAGCTACAACTGGTGGACAGAGAACAAAGGACATCTGGTTCTGAGGGCCACGGGCCAGGAATTGGTTCTTATGGCTACCTGGGCCGACAAGGGTCTGTATGCCTGCGAGGCCACTAATCCGTATGGACAGGAAAAGTCTGCAGTTGTGGCTCTGGAGGTTGAAGGTGGGTCATTTTCAATGGCAATGCCATTTTGTGGTATACACCCATGCAGCACTGGGATATATGTAGCTGGTAATATTTTTGAAGTTCATATAGGTGATATTGTGTACAATTACGTCTACAGCAGCTATCCTAAATGTTGGCTTAGGTAAAGAGGCTAGATATTTCAGTCTTTCAATCATTTGTTGTTTTCATAATAAACATTGAGATTATTTTTGTATTTTAACCACACAGGTCAGCAGTGCTCTATGTTGCCATACATTGTATGTGGGGTTCTGGCCTTTCTGTATGTCCTCACGGTTGCCGTGGATGTTTACAAATACAAAAGGTACGTCAAACAACTGCAGCAAAAATTAATTAATGTTAATATTAATTGATACAATTAATTGTTAATATTCATTGATAAAATTAATTGTTAATATTTAGTCTTGGTAATGAGTACACAGCCATTCTGTAACAGGGGTGTTCTGAAATGATTTAGCTTCTTTGTTTTTAGTTGCCATGATTTGTATCTATTTGTACATATTTGTATGTAGTACATGCACGATTGTTATGACTCATCAGCATGTTTGACTGTGTGGATGTGTGTAGAGTTGTTGTCTGCAGTTAAATGGTTGAGGCATGGGCTAGGCTACTAAAGCCCTATCGTTTCATGGAGATGTCTCTGACATGACAGCACCCATGCCGGGATGACTTCTAGGCCTAGACCTGTGGTGTCTGTCTTTAGTCTTTTTAGTCCATCCATCTGCTCAGGATACACTCAAAACAAGTCCAAGGGTTATCTTAATTTTAAGCAATGTGTCAATTTTAAAGCATTTCCCCTGTCACATCTTCTGTGCAGAGTTCCTTAAGAACATCATTATCTAAATTCATGTTAAGTGTTGGATTTCAAACCACTTTCCCTAAAACCTATACCTTGCGCAAACAGTCAAAAGCACTGACTCCTATAATAATATGGATGTACTAACTGAAAGGCTTATGAAGGAAGCCATCTATAGAAGTGCACATTGTAACCTGTTCTATTCTGTTCTACACGCTCCTGGTAAATAGACTGATTGTAAGTATATTTTTCCTTTGTTCTTATAATGAATTGTTCAAATATATGAAATAGCCCTGTACTACAGCGTAGTAATGGTATCCGCTGCATGTATACAAAAATGTGCTAGATTGAACAGAAACACAGTAGTTACCAACAGTCTGCTGTTAAAATTGTGTCGTGTCTGAATTAAATGACTTTGATTTGGTTGTAATAAATGCCTATTGGACCAAAAGCAGACTTTGAAGACCCAAGAGACGCTTTCAGGGCCATATGCTACCCTGGCTTTAGCAAACATCTCCCCAGATTATGAGCAGATTCAGGTAAGGAGCACAGCCGCCCTATGGCTTCCACAGTGTGACCTAATCCACGACTATGAGCAAAGTGTTTCACTCAATTAAATTAAATTAAATTAAATTAATTTAAATTCAATTGTATTTATATAGCGCCAAAACAATAAAATTGTCTCAAGGCACTTTCACTCAGCACCATGTAATACTAAACCCCTCATCAGCACCACATTTCAACATGTCAACGTGTGTTTTTATTCTCACTGGCTCATGTGTTGTTGAGGTTTTCAGTTAACCATGTGTGTTTGTGTGCTGTGCATGTGTATCATTTTATTCTTCCTTTGATAGCAAAACGTCAGGAGGATGCCGGGTACAGAAAACGTGTGTACTGAGAGAAGACAGAGACCAGCATAACGAATGCATTACAGAACTCTTGAATGGAATGGCCTGATCATTCAGTCCACTATTAAGTTTGAACTATTCCAGTATTACAATTCATCAGTATTGACATGTTATTAGTCGCTAAATAGATTGTATATATTAAATAGATGGAAAATGTAGCCAATAGAGATCCATAGGTTTCAGCCAAAGAAGAATATGTATATATTTTCAGCATTGGTCTCAGACTGGGTATGAAGATTTAGCCCATGATTAAAACCAACCGTTTTAATGCCAGAAAAATGACACAAAGAATATATCTCACAGTTCAAGAAAATGTCAACTGATGGTTAAGTGGCACCATATCAATAGGTGCATAAAATGGGTTCATAACTGGAAATTTAAGAGAAGCCAGTGCACGCCTGTAACATCCACTGCGCTATTCACAAGATGCATCTCTTCATTCGTCTTGTGGTTATATTGTGGTTCATTAAACTCTCTGGCCAGTTTAAATGACATTGTTTTTGTTGTTGACTCTCTTCTCAAAAAAAGGAAAATTATCAAGTATATGTAATTGTCACCATAGTGCTATTAAATATCACATTGCCACACCCAGTAAACAGAAGTCCATATAATCACAGGGGCTTGGAGTAAGCAACAGTGGGAGTTACACAACTGGCAGTTCAAAAAGTGAATTAATCAAATTCCAGTGTAATACCTAACTCTACTGTAAGCTTCTTGAAAGATACATGGGCTTGATGAACAACTCAAAAAAAAAAAAAAAAACTTTCAAGGGAATTCTTGACCCCCTCCTCAAAATCAGGTCACCTTGTTTTCCAAAAAGGTATGTTGTATTGTTCATAGACCTGAATAACCAAATGATGAACACTGACACCAGAACGTGAGGAAACAAATCATTGTATTAACGGTTTTTATCATGAAACATTATTATTCAGTAGTACTAATCAGAGGGAATGTATCATTTAACATCATCAAACAATATAAAGATAAACAGACTGTTTTCCAGTACCAGAGGAACACCAGAGTAGCTCGAAAGATGTGAAATATCTCCTGTCATGTACGCTAATGTTGTCACTCAGATGCAACTGAAGTAGCGGGATGACTGAATGGTTATAAACTGGGAATGTATGTGACAGGCAATTACATGAGGACGGGGGTGAGAAAAAATGCTCCACCACAAAAGAGGCACTAAATAGAGAAGCGATCACTTCTGTTGGTGAGCAGTGAGGGTTAACCAAAGCGGTCACATTCCCAGCACGCTGGTAAAATGTAGGGCTTTCAGTTCGTTCATTTCTGAAAAATACAATTGAGTGGTTGGCTCTCTGGAACTGTAAAGTTGAAGGACCCATGAGGGTGAGCTGTAGGTCATTTCCCCCCATCCCAGGGCCAAGCTGGCTCTTAAGCATCAGAGGGTTCCGGGTAGCCTCACTTCCATCACGACAACCATTTAATATCAAAATGAATGTAACACTCAGCCAGCGGATA
>NC_045153.1:15187668-15212646 GCF_900700415.2 Clupea harengus
GTTAATAGGGAGGCGAAATTTGAGGCAAAGAGGGATTGCTAATTGGCTAACAGCGAAACTGTTTAAAACGTCGGTCTGCTGGCTTTTGCTTTGTATTCCACTCCTCTCCTGTAGCATCTTGAAGCAAAATGGGTCAGTCGTCTGATTTGCTGAAACTCGTTTGAATAATATTCTAAGGTTTTTAATTGACTGTTACTGTGAAATGACTAGGTGTGTTTTTTTTTTTTTTCCCCTTCTCTTTCTCTCTAACTCTTGCCCCCTACTTCATTACTCCAGCAGGTAAGAATGTGTTGATCGTTTATGCACACCAAAGTGCTGGGTCTTTCAATGCTGCTGCCAAGGATGCTTCAGTGGAGCAGCTTACTGCAGAGGGCTGTAATGTCGTGGTGTCTGACCTGTACGCCATGAAGTTTAAGGCCGCTGCAACGGAGGAAGACGTCACAGGTGCGTTGATCCATAGAGTTCACCTCAAGAAACGCCTTTGAACCTTTTAGAAGGAAGGACTGCACACTGTTGTTAAGGTCTTACCATAAGTGTTTGTATCACCACCTGCCTACTATAGGTGAGGTGAAGGATTCCAAGCACTTCAAGTATGGAGAGGAAACCATGGTGGCATGGAAGGAAAGCCGCCTGAGTGCTGATATTGTGGAAGAGCATAAGAAAGTGACTGAGGCTGATCTTATAATTTTCCAGGTATACCACTGATTTCTGTTCAGTTACTCATTCCCTTAAAGATGTCTTGGCAACATGTATTGAACACTTAATTATAATAATGGTTGATTAACATTTACTATAACTCATTTAGCAAACGCTTTTATCCATGACGTGTGCCCTTTTCGGTTGGTTGAACACCAGACGCGACGCCACGTTCTGGATCATCTGTAGTGGTTTCACCACGTATGCCGGCAGGCCCATTAGGAGGGCATTGCAGTAGTCAAAGTTTCAGATTTGTACTGAAAATTGTAGCAGAGGATATTGCTCAAAGAGAACCTGCTGTTATTTTTGTAGTTCCCCATGTACTGGTTTTCTGTGCCAGCCATCATGAAGGGATGGATTGATCGCGTTCTCACACAAGGTTTTGCCTTCACATCTGAGAAGCGGTACAGTCAAGGACTTTTCAAGGTAGGCTTATTTGCCCGACTACATCACTGTTCTTGAACACCTGGATATTTTGCATTACTTTAAGTACCTTGCTGTCATTTGTAATGATCTCAGTTTAGTTTAACTGCTCTAAGCCAGTCGGGGCAGAGTGAGTGCAAGAGTGACTCGCTTCATCTTGCCCCTGTAGGAGAAGCGGGCCATGCTGTCTTTCACCACTGGCTCCAATGAGGCCATGTTCAGCTCCAATGGCATCAATGGAGACATGAATGTCACACTGTGGCCTTTACAGGTACAGTATACAGGTGTGCCTGGACCACCTGCCATTACTAAATCCTGTCACTGGTCTTCTGTATGGGCTTTTGCTGGACTCACGACCTGTTCTACTTTGACTCTTGTCCCCTTGCAGAATGGCATTCTCTACTACTGTGGCTTCCAGGTCCTGGCACCACAGATCTTCTGGGCTCCGCCACACATCCCATCCGATGCCCGCGACACCATGCTGGAGGGTTGGCGCAAGCGTCTCCAGGGTCTCCTCAGTGAGACTCCGCTCACCTTTGCCCCCGCGGACAGCTTTGACATTGGAAGTGGCTTCCAACTGAAGAAGGAAGTGAAGGAGCAGCAGGCTAAAGCTCCTTTCGGCCTCACTGTGGGTCATCATATGGGCAAGCCGCTCCCTCCCAACAACCAGATCAAAGCTGGTGTGTGAAGTCTTGGCTCCGCGTGAAGCCATGTTGCCTCTGTTTCTCAAATAAAAGGCTTTTTTTGAACCGATGTAATGTGTCCTTATTGGTGTCAAACTTGTCTCTGATGTGGTGGTAGCCATTATTGCAGGCATGTCATATTTTACATAATGGGTTCTAATCTTATTTGTAAAACACTTCTGTCAACTCCCACTCATAAGGTGTTGATTAAAACCCACGGCAGCTTCTCTTGATTAGCAAAGGCTTCTTGACATCCTGAGTTTAGGGGAACAATTTGGTTGACTTGAAAGTTATTAGCCTCAAAGCATTCGCAATTATAGGCCCTTTAAGTTTAAAACAAGCGCTTGGTGCCACACATGCGGTCCTTTGACAAACTTCTTACAAATAGTTTTGCTATGTTTAATTTTTGACGAGTGGATTGTCAGATGCGCTGTCATTTGGAACCTAGATGTGGTGATTGTACTGCTCTGTGTATGTGTTGTGCTAAGCGTTAACATGGAGTATAAACGGCGAGCAAAACTCTTTTCCAAGAGCCAGGAAAATTAGCCTTCTTGCTCCTTTATTGATTTCCAATTTTAACAGTCAAGCTGATAACATTAAAATGGAAATCAAAAAAAGGAGCAAGAAAGCTAATTTTCCTGGCTCTTGGAAAGGAGTTTGGTTCGCAGTTAACGCTTAGGACGCACAACCCAGACAGAGCAGTACAGTGAAATGTCATTGCTTTCTGGAAGATTGACACAAAGGATTGAGATAAAAACATTTGCGTGACCGTAGCGAACCATGCCTGGTTTGTCTACATTCCAAACTTCTGGTGATACTTCCCTATGCATCCCCTATGTCTGTGGGCATCAAAACAAAAGTTCCAATCAACGTTGACGCACATATCAAACAGTTCATTAAGTGACGTGAACATACAAACACTTCAAGGTTAAAGTTACCTAACACATAAAGCACATTATGGGCAGTGCCGTGATGCTGAACTTTGACCTGAGTAATCTACCACTGCTAATATATCTGTTTTGTGAGCTGAAAGAACTTCAAGTAATGATGCCCTGATGCCCTGATGTCCCACAACATATAAGGCACGTCGGGAGTGCTGAAGATTTTGCTCAAATTTAGCTGTTCAAGGAGTTTGCTTTCAAGGTTTGGTCTTAATTGATGAGTTGCTGCCAGCTAATGCATTATTTGTTGGCTAATTGGTTGGTTACTTTGGTTGGTTGCCGTTAATAAGGAGGTGAAATTTGAGGCAAAGAGGGATTGGTTGATTGCTAATTGGCTAACAGCGAAACTGTTTAAAACGTTGGTCTGCTGGCTTTTGCTTTGTATTCCACTCCTCTCCTGTAGCATCTTGAAGCAAAATGGGTCAGTCGTCTGATTTGCTGAAACACGTTTGAATAATATTTTAAGGTTTTTAATTGACTGTTACTGTGAAATGACTAGGTGTGTTTTTTTTTTTCTTTTTTTCTTTTCTCTCTCTCTCCCCCTCTAACTCTTGCCCCCTACTTCATTACTCCAGCAGGTAAGAATGTGTTGATCGTTTATGCACACCAAAGTGCTGGGTCTTTCAATGCTGCTGCCAAGGATGCTTCAGTGGAGCAGCTTACTGCAGAGGGCTGTAATGTCGTGGTGTCTGACCTGTACGCCATGAAGTTTAAGGCCGCTGCAACGGAGGAGGACGTCACAGGTGCGTTGATCCATAGAGTTCACCTCAAGAAACGCCTTTGAACCTTTTAGAAGGAAGGACTGCACACTGTTGTTAAGGTCTTACCATAAGTGTTTGTATCACCACCTGCCTACTATAGGTGAGGTGAAGGATTCCAAGCACTTCAAGTATGGAGAGGAAACCATGGTGGCATGGAAGGAAAGCCGCCTGAGTGCTGATATTGTGGAAGAGCATAAGAAAGTAACTGAGGCTGATCTTATAATTTTCCAGGTATACCACTGATTTCTGTTCAGTTACTCATTCCCTTAAAGAGGTCTTGGCAACATGTATTGAACAATTAATTATAATATTGGTTGATTAACATTTACTATTAGTCATTTAGCAGACGCTTTTATCCATGACGTGTGCTCTCTTCGGTTGGTTGAACACCAGACGTCGCATTCTGGATCATCTGTAGTGGTTTCACCACGCATGCCGGCAGGCACGTTAGGAGGGCGTTGCAGTAGTCAAAGTTTCAGATTTGTACTGAAAATTGTAGCAGAGGATATTGCTCAAAGAGAACCTGCTGTTATTTTTGTAGTTCCCCATGTACTGGTTTTCTGTGCCAGCCATCATGAAGGGATGGATTGATCGTGTTCTCACACAAGGTTTTGCCTTCACATCTGAGAAGCGGTACAGTCAAGGACTTTTCAAGGTAGGCTTATTTGCCCGACTACATCACTGTTTTTGAACACCTGGATATTTCGCATTACTTTAAGTACCTTGCTGTCATTTGTAATGATCTCAGTTTAGTTTAACTGCTCTAAGCCAGTCGGGGCAGAGTGAGTGCAAGAGTGACTCGCTCCATCTTGCCCCTGTAGGAGAAGCGGGCCATGCTGTCTTTCACCACTGGCTCCAATGAGGCCATGTTCAGCTCCAATGGCATCAATGGAGACATGAATGTCACACTGTGGCCTTTACAGGTACAGTATACAGGTGTGCCTGGACCACCTGCCATTACTAAATCCTGTCACTGGTCTTCTGTATGGGCTTTTGCTGGACTCACGACCTGTTCTACTTTGACTCTTGTCCCCTTGCAGAATGGCATTCTCTACTACTGTGGCTTCCAGGTCCTGGCACCACAGATCTTCTGGGCTCCGCCACACATCCCATCCGATGCCCGGGACACCATGCTGGAGGGTTGGCGCCAGCGTCTCAAGGGTCTCCTCAGTGAGACTCCGCTCACCTTTGCCCCCGCGGACAGCTTTGACACCGGAAGTGGCTTCCAACTGAAGAAGGAAGTGAAGGAGCAGCAGGCTAAAGCTCCGTTCGGCCTCACTGTGGGTCACCATCTGGGCAAGCCGCTCCCTCCCAACAACCAGATCAAAGCTGGTGTGTGAAGTCTTGGCTCCGCGTGAAGCCATGTTGCCTCTGTTTCTAAAATAAAAGGAGTTTTTGAACCGATGTAATGTGTCCTTAGTGGTCTCAAACTTGTCTCTGATGTGGTGGTAGCCATAATTGCAGGCATGTCATATTTTACATAATGGGTTCTAATCTTATTTGTATGTCTGCGGTCAAGTCTCACTCATAAGGTGTTGATTAAAACCCACAGCAGCTTCTCTTGATGAGCTAAGTTTAAGGGAACAATTTGGTTGACTTGAAAGTTATTAGCCTCAAAGCATTCATAATTACAGGCTCTTTAAGTTTAAAACAACAAGCGCTTGTTGCCACACATGCGGTGCTTTGACAAACTTCTTTTGAATAGTTTTGCTGTGTTGAATTTGTGAAGATGCACTGTCATTTGTAACCTAGAAGTGGAGATGCTGAACTTTAACCTGAGTAATCTACCACTGGTAATATATCTGTTTTGTAAGCTGAAAGAACTTGCCCTGATGCCCCACATGTAAGGCTTGAGTCTCTGGGAGTGCTGAAGATTTTGCTCAAATTTAGATGTTCAAGAATTTTGCTATCAAGGTTTTTTTTTTTTTTTTAGATGTCAAAGTGTATGTGACAAGCACCCTTGGTGTATTTTTAGGCACTTTTAACATATATCTAACTTTTAACATATATCATGTTAATATCTGATTTGTGAGTACATACAAATGTTTCTCGCAGTTTTATTTTTAGTTGTGTTCATTTAAGACCGTTATGAAATATACTGTGTTAAAAAAAAACAGCCATGGACATAAAACCGAGAACCATCAGGCAGTTACATCACGACTTTATCAGTGGTGACTTATTTTCAGTCACTCTGCTGGATGCATAATACATTCTGTTTTTTTTATATTATTCCAAAAATATGTATGTTACGGCTATTGTGTCATTGTGTGTAGACTAATGCCAACAAATACATCCTAAGTATAGGTTAAGATTAATACTTTCAGAAACCACTGTGTATTGCATTGCTCCCAGCCTATATGTAGAACAATAAAAAAAATACTCCTTTGAGTAAAACCACAATATATATCCAAGACATTAATTAATTTGTGATCGTGACTCCAGGCGCGATGCATAGACAAATACTGAATCATCTCTTGCTCAATTACTGGCCTCATTCCTGTTTTCCACAAGGGGGCGCCACTCTCCATACCCTGAATCAAGCTCCAAGGGCACGCTTGACTGAGATACATAATGAGCAGTAGACACATCGACTGTGAATCTCTTCACAGTTTTGCAGCCGGTGTTCATCGTTAATTTTTGGCAACCGAGTTAACGAGGTGGATGAGAACTACTATACGGGGATTTTTGGACAGGAGGAGGATTGATGAGTTTTTCACAGGGCTCTCTATCGTTTACCTCATCTGTGACAGGGTTAACGGCGGGGCAGTCGTTTAGAATTATGAACCTCAGCAGGAGACGTGGAGGCCACGCTGACTTACCCCAGCCCATGTGTTTCTGTCTCACTTACTTTAATGACAGCAGAAACCAACGCCAGGGAATCCGTTTCACTTTTGGCAACCAATGTCAAAACTCTCTTCACATTAAAGTTTCTACCCATATGCAGTTATGTGGGTGTGCACAAGGAATGTATATCTCTGATTGTGAGGTTGACAGTCTTGAGTGCAAATGAGAATAAGTGTTTATAAATCTGAAACAAGAGCCAGTGGTAGGTGAGCTGATCCGGTTGCCTTTGTCTGGACTGTAACTGATAGAGTAACCACTCTATCATGTGTGTCAGTAACACAACTCCTCGTTGTGTTTACATCTTAGAGTGATGCATTTATCCCAGACACGTATTATCACACCCTCAAATGCCCTTCTGCTGATGGATAAATCTGTATTGTCTTTATATCGCTCACGTGAACCATCTCCCACAAACATCCTCTAGAACGTCTTCAAAGACATTCCAGCCTGCTGTCTGCAGCCGCACTCGCCAGAGCAGCGATTAGTGACGGCGTGCTGCGGGCTGTTCTTTATGGACTCCATTTCCTCATGTCAAACACCCCGAAGCGGAGGAGAGGGCGCAGTGGGACAAATGGCGCTCAGCTCTCAGGGGCCCACAAATCTCCCTCTCAGCGGCGCGTGAAGCTCGACACACAACACAGGCCTCACTTGTGTGACTGAGAGGGTGTCAGGAAGAGCAACCGCTGCCAAGAAAGTGCAACGGCGTGTAAACCGAGTCGGTTACACTGCGGAGCATCCGCCTTCTGATAGAGTTGATGAGTGGATGCAACACTGTGTGACATATGGAAATGGCATCCACACACTGTAAGTCATGGAGGCAACGACTGTTGAGGGAGGTCCATTTGTTAAAATTCTCTGTCTAGCTATGAAATCAAATCATGAGATGATCGCAAAAGTTTGGCCATTGTGAATCATAAAAAGGAATGAAATCTACTCTGCTCTGACTGGGTGAACCTGCCGTGTCATAAGTAGAGGTCCAACTTTCTGCAGGCCAAGCAGCTATAGGTGTCAGCCAATGTCTGGTAAACTAGTTGAGAGGGATTCTCCAGCCTGTAAATTATTTCAATTTGAGTATCCACCGGTCGCTCCGGTGGTGGACCGTATCACCTCATCTGCAGCGGCCGCAGCAGTATATTTTCCACCACTGGGCCTTAGAGTGAGCGAAGCCACCTGGAGGATTAACAGCAGTGTGTGTGTGGCCTTCTGTAGAGGCGCCTTCTTTTGGTATTTTCAACGGGGTTGCATGACTTCCGGGCTTGGTGACAGATTGGTGTGTGTCTTGGGTCTCACACTGCTTTCACTGCCACTAAACCCCCCATCCTTAGGCCCATCCAGCTGTTAGCTTCAACGGAGAGTCGCTAATACAAAGCAGCCCACTTTCGGGGACACCCAAGCCACCTCCGTGGAAGCCACTGAAGCTGTACGCCCAGTGAACGGACTGCTGGTACTGGTGGTTCCTCTCCTTAATTTTGATTTTGACTTTTCACTGCGCAGCTCGTAAGGAGGTATTTATTTAGCATGTCATCGCCTCCAACAAGAAACGAATCGGAGCGCTCTCGAAAAATACTTTCGTGTGCTGCGAGCTCGGAGTTGTGGTGTATCAAAGGAGTCCCCTCTGTAATAATGCTGTCCTTGAGGGAAAGCGTCTTGTGTTTTGGCATTGCTTTGTTTCCCTGCTTCTGGCTCTGCCAGCTGAAGTCACTTAAGTCCATTACCCCACATGCAAACATCCAGACTCAATAAGCAGAGCTTTACGGAGCGTGGTGGAGCTCCTCTGTTTCTCCCATTTCCACCAGAGATGCTTCACTGCAACGTTACTGCTGACTTGAGGACTGGTGCTGACTGAAGTGTGTGTTATTGGAGCCGTGATGCTGGGAGCTCAAACCTCTCTAACAAGAGACATCAGAACTGCTTTAGCAGTGCAGTTGTGAGCGCCCCGTCACTCTTACAGCAAGTTGAAGGTTTGAATGGTTTCTGATGACATAGAGGCACAATCTCTGCCTTTTGTGCTTAATTTAGCATACTTCAGAAAATATCATGTCCCATACTAATGTTGCATACTATCAAAGGTGGAGCAGAGGACCCCCCCCCCCCACTGGGCCTATGCCTGGTGCTATTCTTACAGATAGAATGGGATTCATCATCCTCTCCAACAAGACGTGTGAGAAGAAGCTGATCCTGTGCCTGATGGTACAGTGTGTCCTGTCTAGCCTTTGCCTAAGGGCTGTCGTGCTCTGACTGAGCATCACAGGGAAACCACTAATGTACACCACCTGGAGCAGGCTGGCATGGCTGGGGGACTCTTTCTAGCCCGTGATGCTACTTGCCACATGTTTGTGTTTGACTGTCACATTGCTTCCTCTGCCAGATTACAGGCTGTTTTAGTTTTTTGTACCTTCATGTCCAGGAGTGAGCCTTTTCCTCATTAGCACCATGTCTATCGCCTAGCCTGCTCTCTCTCTCTCTCTCTCTCTGTCCTTCTCTTCCTTTGTCTCTCTCTGTTGATAGACGGTTGACATGTTTTCCTGCACCACCCACTACACTATGGTCACACACAGTCATAAGGAAACTACAGAGGGCGTTCCTGTCTGATAGCTACAGACAGACTAGACTATTAGACAGTGGGTTTGCCTGCTGTACAGTTACACAAATGTTCTGCTCCACATGTTTTTGCACTACATGTAGACCTATAAAATCTACTATCTGTGTCACACTCCCTCTCTCCACCACTATGCTGGACAAAATGTGAACTGTTTGGAGAGGTTGATAATACTGCATGTGATTGCGTGTCCACTTGTGCACTAAAAATGGTCTGGTCACATTCACACATTTATTTTAGCATGTTTTGACACATGTATATTTATGTCTGCTTCCTTTGGCCTTGCGTATGTGTTTCCATGACAGCGTTCCCACCATACGATCATTGACGTTCTGTTCGTGTGCATTCCAAAAAATGCAGCAGTTGTTGGTAAGTATTTAAAGTTTAAGCGTAATCACATCCAGACTTCCAAACCGTACACTAACCAGGCCCTTTTGGCACGAACCCTCTTGTCACGATTGCTCAGAGTGACTTACGATATCATCATCAACTGTCTACCATGTGTGGCAGCTCTATGCCATATTATTCATGCTGTGTGCACATGAAGAGGATTCTTCAAAGTGTCCCTTTGGCCCCTTCTTGTTCATTCATGTTCTGGCCTCAGGGAACATGTATATGTACAAACACAAGCAAACTAGAGGCTGAAAGGGTTTAATGTTCCAAAACATCTTTTATATCCGATAAACAAAATCAAGAGGAAAAACATTGCCTCTTTCTTTACTGGGTTAAACAAGAACCGTTTTAAAAGGAGAACTGTTTAAGTAGCGTCGAAGAGGAAAGCTCGTAGACTTGGCCAGTGCCCTTTAGTTTTCTTTGCGTGCAGACGAGTCAGAAACGGATTGGCTGCTTCTCCGAAATTAACAACCATTCCACAAACACAATTAAGCATTCCAGGAACAGCACCTGCCGCTTTTACCAGAGTCTGCCTCTCAAATGGGCAAAGGGAAACACTTTGTGGGAGCGCTGTGTGTGTGTTTAGATTGTCTCTGGGGAATGCACAAAGACATACACACACACACTCCTGAAATACAGTATGGCAGGCGGGGGAGTCATAAGAAATGGAAAAGCTATTGTCCCCGTGAGGCCCACTGCTGTGCCTGTCCCCAGTCACCAGCTGAGCTGCATTATACCGATTGAGAACGGCAGGCAACTGTGAGCCGCTGAGGTAAGCTAACAGAAATAATCTGACCGCAAGGGCAGAAGAAAGGGGGGAGCTCTGTAGGATGTTTTATTTACCAGAGACAGCCACATTCGTCTGGCTTATTTAGTGTGAAATCTGTCAGCGCTGTTAAATAGAAATGACGTTTCACTTCTTCCACCCAATATGACAGAGCAGGTGTGGTGTTTTCTGGAACTAAGATGAGTGTGTGGAGCTCATGACAAACACTATGAGGATAGATGCTAGGCTACCACTAGTGCACAGTTTTGTGAGGAATTTTAGGAATAAGCAGGAAATTAAATAAATCTCAGAGTAAGATTGTGAGAAGGGACAAAGGAAACCCTAGTTTTATCTGTCATTTTGAATAATTTTGTACTATCCATTCTACTTTCCAGCCTTCCTGTATGTCTTTGTTACAGTCACCAGATGTTTCACAATTATCTTGTGCATTTCTGCATTGCATGCATCTTGAGTTATGAGTGTTTTATGCATTTGTCCACATTTTACAGAGGCAGAGAAATTGAGATAAAAGAAGTCTGGAATGGATAGTAATTATCCTACACAGCATATTTCTCCAATATACAGAAAGAGTAACCCCATGGTTGCAGTTTAAAGACAGTACATTCAACCCTTTACCTCACAGGAAAAGGTGGGTTACTACATACCTCCCCACAAACTGTCTTGTGGTGAAAGACAAGCAGACAGGGAGTTGAAGGAAATGGAAGCGCTTTGGCACATCGGCCAGTACCTGTGAGCTGAGAGGAAGAGGTTAACCCCACCCACACACACCAGTCTCGCCCAGTACTGCAGCTTCGGGACACCGGATTCTCTCTCACAATAGCCACTGACATTTCTGACAGGCACTGAATTGGGCGGCTTCTCTAAAATGAGGTTCTCAAAGTCCACAAGAAAAGGTCTATTCAGACCAAGGCATGTTGTGTATCAAAATGGCATGGTTTTTTTTTGCTCAGTGATGCCAAAAATCCACCTGCATGAGCTTTTAGTGAGACACAACAGGGTATCTCATTTCTCTCCTCACACGGAATGCAAACACGGTTCACTTGCAAAGCCCTGGCCATCAGCTGGGAAAGGGATGTAATACAATGAGACGGGAGAAACAGCTGGGAAACAACGCTGCCTAAAAGAAAAAAAACAGACACGAGAATGGAACTATTTACAAGGAAAGATTCATGAGACTATAAAGAGTTAAAGATGAGGATCATAATTTTAGTCATTTTTCAAAGAGCGTTGCTACTGAGCACCCTCCAGAGGCTGTTGACTATGTCTGGAACTCCCATTCCACTGTGCTGGAAGCCTCATCCAACCTCACGCTTCGGAGACACATAATAGTGTGAACAGCCGGGAGAAATGGCAGACTCTACAAAGAAGACCAAGGAAGGCCTAATACAATTCACACCAGAGAAGAACAGTGTAGTAGAATTGATAGTCTGAGTTTAGATTTTATTCTAATGCAGATTCAGAGAGCATAATGCCTGACATGACCTAGAAAGCACATTTGAGACTTGAAGATAATATTACAAATCTTATATTTCATTCTTCATAAATCAGATGAACTCAGGGATGGGAACTGAGCCCTGAAACAATTCACACCAAGTAGAGCACAGATCACTGCAAAACAGAATCCTTTAATTTACACCTTAACTTATCCTTAAAAATAATACTGGTATGTATCAATCTATAAACACGTAACTCCTTAATAATCTCTTGCATTTTGATGCTTGGGAAAAGACCTTAATCATGCCTTGTATCCCATATTTCAGGACATTTAAAAGGAGTAACTAAGGGCTTGACTATAAACAAGGTAAAATGAAGGGATCATGTCTGAAAATTAGGGGCTTTTGCATAGTTTCAGGGACGAAGAGGGGAATGTGAGAGTATCTGATGTGTTCTGAAGTGTCACCAGTAAAGTCACACCACCAGTACATGAAGCCCACTTAATTTGTGCTTCGTCTTCTTCATGAGAATCATGTAATTCAAAGCTCCCATGTCCAAACAATCTCTCCGTCACCCTCATAGCAGACACCTACACACTCGACACGCACATCCTGTAAGTGCTGCAACACTAAACCACTTCAGTTTATGATATCGGCGTTGAAGCACATGGCTGACAATGGCAGAGACAACCTCGGCCCACCCTGAGTGCTGTTTAATGTATGAAAACCGCAAGATGGCCAATATTTATGTCTGTAGGGTTTTTATCAGGGCCTGGAAAAAAAGACGCATCAAGAAGACTGATAAAGAGCCTCATCTGTTTTCCTCAGGAGTACCATGAGTTCATCTAGCCATGTTGAGGCAAGCTGCTCTGAGTTGATTGTCGTGTGGCAATGGAGGGGAGAGTTCACGTCCTCCGTGAACCTATTCCTGTGCTCCCTGGGAAGGAGTTGCATCACACTTGGCCCTTAATACTGACCCACAGGGACGGCACATTCCTCTTCAGATTACAGGGGCAAATTAAAAATGGCTTTATGTTGCATTTTACGCTGTAAAGTAGTCAGTCTTATTCTGAGAGGACCTGTACTCTGAGGTGCTGTACCTCTTCAACGTTTCACAGTGAGTGTGTGTATGTGACATGCATTTCAGCTGATTTCTTTTTTGAAAGTGATATAAGTGTGAATTTTATCTCTGAAAGGATCCATACAAGGGTAGGCTATGTTAATAATCACTGACTAGACTTTTGGATTTCTAAATAAAGCCAAAATGTAAGTGCATTTCTGAAATGTCTTCTACGACGGTCCTCTCTGAAGAAATGCTAAATATTTAGCTGGGTCTGCCAATCACTGTCTGACTTAACAGCACAGAATTGAGAACTTAACACTTTTCATTCCCTTTCAGTCTCCAAATGTGTTCTAACGAAGCTGGGTAGACCTATCATGAAACATTTCACTGACATGTATTTGAAATGATTCCAGGAAAAATACAGAACACGTATGTATGAACTATATCTGCGTTAGCACTTCAGAAGACCTGTCAGCAAACAGTCCCAGAGAGACGGAAAGGTTAGGGGAGGCCTTAATGAAGCTGTCCAACTGGCAGACATGACCTGTGACTCCCAGGCCTTGACCAACAGAGAGCAGGACCTTGTGACCCGAGATGTCATTCTAAGACAACTTTATCTACAGAAACCCTCCCGCCGCACACTTGCAGCTGTCCTGGCAAATGCAACCATGTCAAAACAAAAATATTTTTGAAAAGCAAGGCAACAGCAAAATGTGCCTTTGTGTGTCTGTGTGTGTGTGTGTGAGTGTGTGTGTGTGTGTGGAGGGGGGGAGCTAGAGATAGAGAGGGCATATATATACAGTATATGTCTTTTTACCATGCACGCTATAAATAAATGGCATGAGGAAACCAGCTATTGAGTGAGTGAGTATAGGCTACTCATTTGCCGAACGTAATCATGCGGTTTCCACTTGCCGAATGTAATCATGTGGTCTTTGGCAGGTTCACAAATAAATGTCACACAATTCACAAACTTATTTTGTGATTCACAAATTAATTTCAGGGGATTCACAAATGTGCACGTGGTTCACTAATGAATGATTCACAAACGTAAATGCTGAAGTGTGCTAGGTTCTGAGTACTTTTTGGCAGTAGCTCGACAAACATTTAGTAAAAAATGACAAGTTAGGCCAACTTGGAGGCATATGACCTCAGCTCATTACGACTCCTTTGTGGGGTAGTGGCACCTAGTGAATAAAGAGAAATATAAAAGCAAGTGCTTCATTAGCCAATGTCTTGTGATGTAATGTGATGTCATCACTACCACACTCTTTGGAGGCAAGCCAAATTTCATGAAATGTTATTCATAGGGGGCACTGCAACTGACACATGTCAATAGCTCGAAAACAGTTTCACTAAATTTCTATGGCGAGGTGCATTACCCTAGCTCATTACAATTCATCTGTAGAGTAGCGCCACCGAGTGAATAATGTTCAATGCAAAGATCTAGTGCTTCACTAGCCAATATCTTGTGATGTAAAGGTTTAAAGTTCATGGATTGGTCCATCTTTAAAATGAATAGGTCTTCTTTCACCTGTTGAAGTGGTCAAATCATTGCTTGAGGCTATATTTAAACTTTTTATTATGATAGTGTATACCCCTGTCCTGTTATAAATGTAGATACTTATACGCTTACATATGGCATTTACTCTACATTTTGTATTGTATTCAAACATATTCTTGCCTTCAACTAATAATCCTAGATTGCATAGGATCTACTGTATATTCATGCATATTTTTCCTACTTTGTAAATAAGTACAACTGCAATGAGCATCATATTGTTGCATTTATATTTCCCAAAACATTCAAATTTAGCACACGAATGTATCTGTTATAAAGTCACATCCTCATATTCACTACACAGAACAAAACAGCTGCCACATCCACAAACTATAGTTCCTTAAATTTTCAATAAAAAAAGATATACAACAAACTGTTCAGTCTAGAAACTTAAACATTCAAGGTTACACACTTTTCCTGGAACAAAAAATATATTCTTATTTCACTTAATTCCTGCTCAGTCTCTCACTTTCTGCTGCGGTCAGGTTACGCACCGCACGTTCGTACACAAGTCGTCAATTTAGTGATGTGACCCTAGATGAGCTATGAAAATGTAATTCAAAATGGCATATACTTGGAGGGACTACTAAGGATAGAAATGTTGGTGGGCAGATGAACGAACTTATCCCATTACTATGCATACCTGTCGAGTTAAAATGATTGACATCCGTGAAGTCAGTGATTGAAATCCACCCTCACTGCCCAACATTCACAAAAAAGCAAGGGTATTGTAAGCATTTCGTGAACATATGTATGTTCGCCCCATAGAGATAAGAAGTTGTTCTGTGATGAAAGTGCTGACACTTTAAATACTGAACTATCGTTGACTAGTAGGCCTGTAACTGCGATGAGACGTACTGAGACGTACAGTGCGGACAGTCTCTCGCGCTGCACAGCAGTCTATTGGACGTAATTATCATTCTTTGCCACTGAGTGTGAAAATTAGTGTGAAAAGATTTTGAGAGATCCGTGAGATTCAGTGTCACGTACGTGAGACATGAGAAAAGTTACAAATCCTTTATTCCCCCCCCCACCCACCGCCAATGTTTCGGTGACCGGTGACCTGCCTCTGGATGAGGAAAGGTTTAGAAGAAAGATGTTGGCATGGGTTTCAAGGCACCGCGATGTTTATCTCTGTGCCTTTGAAATCAGTGCTGATGCATTTGATATGGTAGCACAATGGACATCCGTATGTGCTGAAACGGTTCTTTCAACTTTTTTTGATAGTGGAAGCTATTGTTATTCTGTCAATTCCTGTGCTTTATTAGTGCTATTATTCTTCATAGGAAGCATTTTAACCACAAACTGCAATACACCCCTTTTGAAGCAATACATAATGAGCTGGTATTAATTGTCACTGTGTTTTGAGAAAAAAATTGCTAGGCCTATTGGGAAATATTTTTTACAAACTGTAATTTCCCCGCTATTGTAAACTTGTCATGTCTAAGACTGAAAAGAAATGGAAATATTCAGTTCCATTCCATAATGTCAGACATTTAAACGACAAAATAAAAGAATAACGAATAAACTGACTTTGGAAAGTGTTGCTGTTTCTCAAGTTTTATAAATAGAGAGGCAGATTTACAAGCGGATTGTGTTCTCTGGAAACGAGCGTCATTCAGGTCGCTACTTTCCGAACTGTCCATAATGGCTTGAGCTCAATCCAAATGGATATTTACTTCCTGTGCGCAAGGTAAACTAATTTCTCTCCTCTTGCCAAATAGGAATTCGCACATACTCTTTTTTAATGTGTTGTGTTTCAGTGTGAGATAAAGGCGAGCTGATGGTTTATCCAGGTGTAGGCTAATTAGGCCTTTGGCTTCACTAGGCAACATCGTAGTCACGTCAACCGTCTTGATCTTTGATGTTGCCATTTTGAGTTTAAACGGTTATGGGTTGGACCAGTTCTGAGGTTTCATTCTATGGTTTAGGATGGGCGGGTGCCTAATGCAATATGTTGGAAAGTGCCGTTTAATGCTGCTACGTTCCTTGTACTCGTCTTACAAATACAGTAACTTACTACTGCAAAACTGCCTAAACAACAAAAACATATATTGCCATCGTATTAAAAAAAAACCTTGACAGGTCTAACGACCATTTTTCGGGAAGCACGCCACGCAGTGTTTTCTGCCTCTGTAAAATCATCAAAGAAACGATTCCTTTTTATATCGGCCTACTTGCTGAAAGGGGCTTGAATTGAAGTGTTTCAGTTCCACCACGGGGGGCGTTCCTGCTTGCAGGCGAGGGAAGGCTATATGAACAAGTGTGTGCACAGCTCTTCAGCAGTTTTGATGTTGGGTGGAGAGGTGCAGTAACAGACGTCTCCGGTATCCCTTAAGAGAGTCCGAGAAGATAAGAGGTCACAATCACCTCATCTAGGAAACACTGACGCTCAAGCAAACTTTCTCTGGAAACTGGTAGGTTCTCCTCTACCTTTAAAAACTTAAAATCTATTAGTTTATATCAGTCTGAGTGCAGTGAAATGCACCTCGGTAACTTTAAGCTGAAGCAAGACAGACGAATGATATTGTGAAATTGACATGAACTTGAAATATGCTATTAGTTTATTTTGAAATGGCACAAAACAATTAATTAGAGACATTTCGATCAGGGTCAACAGAGAAGGTTTTCTGGGTTTACATAACCTGGCAACATCTAGAGAAGGGCAATGGACCATCAACATTGGAGGCGCATTTGCAGTCCTTCCTCAGTTCAATTTTGCAAGTCCACAAGGTCTCTCTTGCATTCTGTTTTTCTTTAGTCCCTAACAATGGAGACATTGTCTTATCCAAACGAGTATTATCACCTAAAAGCGATACAGCCTCCTTTTCAGGCCGCTGCTGAATAGCTACTGTTCAGAAACTTAATATTTTCATGTTCTATCGCCTGACAAACGTATTCACATATTAGCCACGGCTACTTTATTACAAAGCGAAAGAAACTAAGTACCATTACTTGTCATTGCCATTACCACACTTGGACTGATATCACTACTGGTTGAATATGAACTGCTTGGAGATGCGTTTTGTTAGCAGCACCTGCGAGTGTTTCACTAGTGTTGGATTAACATATGAAATTTTCATTTAAAGGGCCGTTTCACATAATTAATGGTAATGAGTGTCAGGCAATAACCAACATTGTTTCCATTGCCCAAGGCACTGAAAGGAATTATTTTATCATGAATCATCATAGTACAGTATTGTGTACAAGTAGCCGAAATTCCTATTACCTTAATGTTTTATCCCGCATGTGCAGTCTATAAAGAAGAGAGCTGGGGCGGCGAACGCAATACAAACAACGCAGACTTCCACACGCATTCCGATCATTATAGATTCTGCTTCGGAAAGATGCAGCAGAAATGCACACATGTCATTATTTTATGGATAAAGTAACTCTGAATTAATTTTTTGACTGAAAATTGTCATACAGGGCCGTTTACAGATAAACTGTTTACATTTTACTGATATATTGATTAGGCTTTGTTCTGTTTCGTGGAGCTGTGGCGAATAGCTTCAGATCGATACAGATGAAGAATAGATACAGATGAACCTACTGTCTGCTACTGACATATATTCATGCATAGGCTACATCATCTTCCCCTTATTACATTTTTTAGATCGTGTCTATAGGCTATAAACTATAACGATAGACTATAAAGACTACAGACTATAAATGCCAATCAAGCTTTTTAAAGTATAGAGACAGTAATATCATGCACAGGGTAATCAGGCACTGATGTTGAAGCATTCAGGAGCATCTATGACATGTTCTGATTATATGATGTATCAACATAATCTGCGTGTATGCTCATGTGGGAACCGTGAAATTAGCAGATTAATCCTAATGCAACCAGTTGTCATACAAGCTATGCCATATATTTCTCAATACATTGATGCATTCTAGCATAATATGCCATGCATAGGGAGAAGTACACAGCTGTTTTTAAGGAATGTTTTTTTATTGTCCCCATTTTTTTGTGGTCAGTGACCCAACTTTGACTCTGAGCAGACCGTGTCCAAAGCCCACTCGAGCTCTTCAGTTGGACTGTGTCACGTTCCATTGCTGCTTCGAGCTCCCCAGGGTGTCGGTTTTCCTAAATCCTTTGGCCTTTAACCCTGTGCACCCAGCTTGTAACCTGCCATTGACAAGTTATGGCTGGTCCAACTGGAGGTGTTGGACATTTACAACAGTGGCCACGGTTAAGGTTATATTCTCTCTGAGGTCTCTTAAAGACACTGAGTTCAGACACACACACACACACACACACACACACACACACACACACACACACACACACACACACACACACACACACACACACACACACAGGCTGACAGTCTCACTGAGAGGTCTTTATCTATGTCCGCTGAAACCCATGTAGTGAAACGATTTGAAATTCTTTGGCACCTATTCCTGTTGTTTTAACATAAGTATAATGAAGCACGGAGGAGAGGGCCAAGAGCCAGGGTTGACTCAGAGGGCCAGCCTCTGGGGCCAGGCAGTTACTAGGGGACTGCCTCAGATATCTAGGACAGGTCAAAACTCAGCACTTTGATCCTCAATCACGACGACGGTCACGCCAGCTCTCGCTTTGTTTTGGGAAAAACCCGGGTAGCGTGGGAGATGTTTCTGCGCATCCAGCACAAAACACTAAAAGAATTCCTTCATGCAGCATCAGGTTTCCCGCTTTGAGTGACTCAGGAATGTGCCTAATAATTGCACAAATATACACTGTTTTGGTTCCATATCATTCACCGCTATGATTTCTCCATAGGAAGAGTCACTGCTCAGAGACAGAAATAACTTTTAGTAGTGCTTCATGTCAACCCTAGCCATTTATCTCTTTCATTGTGCCCAGAAATAATTTGTGTTTGTGTGTTCTCCTTTTCTCCATGGCCAGCAGAGAGATGAACCTCGAAATGGCGGAAATCTTTCCCATGTATGAAGACCTGAACTTCACGGAACTGAATAACACACACTGGGAGATATGCCCGCCAGCGATTGACCGCGGCACCCTCCTTCAGGCCATGTGCACCCTCTACGTGTTCATCTTCATTGTGGGCCTGGCCGCCAACGCGCTGGTGGTGTGGGTGAACGTGCGTGCCGAACACCACCGCCACGAGACGCACCTGTACATCCTGAACCTGGCCGTGGCCGACCTGTGCGTCGTGGCCACGCTGCCGGTGTGGGTGAGCTCGCTTGCCCAGGCAGGCCATTGGCCATTCGGACAGGCCGCCTGCAAGCTCACGCACCTGATCTTCAGCGTCAACCTCTTCGCCAGCATCTTCTTCCTCGCTTGCATGAGCATGGACCGCTACCTGTCGGTGACGCGCTTCGGCGACGCGCCCTGCCGGCGAAAGAGGCTGGTGCGTCGCCTGGTCTGTGCGGGCGCCTGGCTTCTGGCTCTGGTCGCCTCCATGCCCGACACCTACTTCCTGCGGGCCGTGAAGATTCCACACGCCGACGCCACCCACTGCTGTCCCATGTATCCGGAGGAGAGCCAGCAAGAGTGGATGGCCTCCATCCAGCTCAGTTTCGTGGTGCTGGGCTTCGCCGTACCTTTCCCCGTCATCGCTGTCTCTTATGCGCTGCTGGCCAGTGCTCTGAGCTCCTCTGCCGCCTCCCCCACCTCGTCCTCTGCCGGTGACCACGAGCGCAGTCTGAGCCGAAAGGTCATCTTCACCTACATCGTGGTGTTCCTGCTCTGTTGGGCCCCCTACCACGTGGTCCTGCTGATGGACGCCCTGGTGCTGCTGGGCACCCTGCCGCTTACCTGCGCCATGGAGAACGCGCTCTACGTGGGCATGAACCTCACCCAGTGCCTGTCCCTGTTGCACTGCTGCGTCAACCCGGTGGTCTACAGCTTCATCCACCGCCACTACCGCTACGACCTCATGAAGGCATTCATCTTCAAGTACTCCACCAGGACGGGCATCGCTCGCCTCATGGACAACTCCAACGGCGTCGAGACAGAGTACTCAGCCGTGGAGAACCCCTCACAGCTGTGAGCCTACAGACTGTCCTCTTACTTGTGCCTTACTGCATTCTTAACAAGGTGCTGCAATGTCGCTACAAGTCAGGGTGCCTATTTTCAGTGGAGGCGTCTTCAGCAGTATTGAGGCTTTAGAGTTAAGACAGTGAGGCGGCATCTCTTCACTTTAAGAAGCGTGTTCATGCATTCATGCGGGAGTCATAAACTGCTGTTACTGGTTGCCCTTGAAGAAAGGCAAAGAAAAATCATCACAAATGCACTTATTTTAAAAGCTTTTTGTAAAGAGGTTTGATTTTTTTATGACTTTTAAACTTCTGTTAAAAAAGAAAACGGAAAAGTTATTTCTACGTCAAATTAGGTGATCATCCTTGATTCTTACCAGAGAATGTTTTGTTCTCACTTGTATTTTTGCCCATGGGCCTTTTAGCAAAGCCACAAACTATTTGTAAAAGCTGCCTATTGGACTAATCAGGAAAAAGAAAGGAAAATGATTTTATCAACATAAACTTGTTTTTTGTATATTGAGCATGCATATGAATGTGATTGAGTGCTTGTTTGTTCATGTGTGTACCATTCATTCACATTTGAAATTGTGGTTTCAATGGAGGCTACAATTACATGAAATATACCTCTGTGAATATCCTGGCATTTATCTGTTACTTTTAGATGTATATATTTTACATTTTCTATGTAATTTAAGTATTGTAATATTTATGTATGCTTTCTAAGTGCCACGTCTTATTGACCTTAACATTCTCTTGAACATATTTTGACTTACAGCATCAGACAAGAGAATTGTGTCATCTGCCACTTTGAATTAAAATGAAAATACCATAAAAAGCAATAGCTTTGAAGCAGATCTCTTCTTCAAAGACTTCTTGTTGGTCTGAATGCGTACTTCCCTCCTGCTATAACATGGAAACCATTAGCTAAGAAAACTTGTGGATATTGCCAATATCCTGAGCTAAGCCAATCCATTGTTATGTTTTGACAACCACAAACAGCATCACGTCATTCATTCATTTATTTATTAAAGCGCTCCCGTCATGGCAGTTGTTCAACGGTGCACACACAACTATGATCAAATCCTCTGCCAGTTCTCTCTCAGCTGCTTACACGGTACATTTGACCATTCTCGAATCTGTTAGTAATTCATATTTAGAGGAAAGCACCAATGAACACTCAGTGAAGAAAGCAAGGCTGTTGAATAGTGATTTTGTAAGGATAAAGGTATATATGAATAGACTATTGCAGACCAGTTTGGCTTTTCCCATAGCAGAAATGTACATTTTACCCAAATGAACCCTTTCCATGGGATGGTAATTATTCTTATTAAATTACAGATTCTTTAGCTTGGTTTGTCCAGGAAATGAGATAATGTCCTCGGTCATGTCCCGTTTGTCTGTTATTTACCATAGACAGAAGATGTTATGTGGTTCAGCTGACTTCTGCATACATTTAGCATGTATTATACACACATTCCAGGTATAGTTATGGCAATTGACTCGACTTAAACGTAAATTTAACAAGGCAGAATAAAGTAATGTGTATAATTTCCTTAAAAAATGTTTTGTATATCAATGACAATGCCAGAACTGTGTTCAGCAAAATTATTTGTGATATACACATTGTAATAGCTTTAGAGGCTCTGAGAATAAGGACGGTGTGCAGAGATGTTTCATTGTATTGTGTTATGTCTCAGCTTTGGCTGATTTCATATCTTATAAACTGCTTATATATAGCATATAACTGTTGTTAATAATAATACACAAATATTGAACTGTCACACACCATAGTGCAAATATTAATGAACGGGTCCATAGTCATTCTTAAAAATCTAGGACACGGTCACAACTAAAAGGATTAAAAGTATTTTTCCATTCCGGTCAAATGTTTCTGTATCACCGCAGATAATCCGTATTAACTCAAGTAATCTTAGTGTTTCCACTGTTTCACAGTAACACCCTGAAGCCCTGCGGATCTCTTCAGTTCAATTCCCAAAACTAACAAATCATGTAGGATACTGTATACTCTAATATCTATAATAATCCACATATACATAGTCAATGATCATTTACATTCTATACTCTTTAAATGTGATGTATGACACATCATTTGAAACATGGACTAAAACTATGCTAGAAGGATTATGCTGATGTCAAGGGTTTAGGTTTTCATTGCAAATCAATGGCTTAAGTGTACAAAGTATATATGCATGCTATGAAAATGGTGGGAATAACACAAACTATGCCAAAGATATTAGTCTGATAATGCATACAGTGCTAGATCTACTGCAGATGATGTAAAGCAGAGCATAGGGAAGTGCTTCTCCTGAGCACATACAGTATTTATACTGATATAGTTGTAAACATACTGACATCCTCTCGCATAAGTCCACTTAGTGTGGTCTTATAAGCATGCATGCAATAGTACAGGTTTTCATTTTTTTTTTTACTGCATATGTCACAGATCATGATAAATGGCATGGTGTGTGTGTGTATGTGTGTGTGTGTGCGTGTGTGTGTGTGTGTGAGTGTGCGTGTGTGTGTCTGTGTGTGTGTCTCTGTGTGTGTCTGTGTGTGTGTGTGTATGTGTCTGTGTGTGTGTCTGTGTGTCTGTGTGTGTGTGTGTGTGGAGCCTCCTATGTGCATGTGAGCTAATGTTTTGGTTCAGTCACACAAGGTTTAATGTTGGCCCGTTTCCCAACATATTCAATCAGGCATTTTGTGTGCTCCAGTGCATCTAAAATTAATTGCAGATGAGCCCTTGCATGCAGAACAGGCTCCACTTCGAGCTAACAGCTGTTGTTAGTCAGGGTGAGGTTTTTAGTTTGAACCTAAACTGCCTGACAAAAAAAAAGAGATTTGTAACATTTTAATATCAAAACAATCAGAGAATCTGACTCCCTCCGCAAAAACGCCACCCGTACCACGTCTTAAGAAGTTTTCTTGGGTTTCACAGACAAGACTAATAGGTCGATATTTAGATAGAAACTATATAGTTAAAAGGTAAAATTCTAGCTGTTGATATAAATGGTAAAGAAGTGTTGCTGAGACGGAAGAATTAACAGCAGACAGGACCAGGACTGAGATTAATTCTGTCCTTTAGGCTCTACTTTCACAACACATGTGTCACAGATGTCTGATGTTTGAACTTCCAACTGGAAATCATAGAGCTGTAATAGTGTATGGAATCAAATTTACATCTACAAAGGCATCCTCTCCTGCATCTATCACCATACCGATGGCTCATTTAACTACAAAAACATGTAAAGCGATGATGTATAATCATGTATATCAGCATACGGCCTTATCCTACCATAGATTACCTCTCAAGTAAATAATTGAGGTTGTAGTCTTTTCAGCTAAGAATTTTTTTCCTCCTCTTTGAAATCCTATACATATAAGATTATCCCTTAAAACAAACTCTGACTCTTTAGCCTTGAGTACACTCTGGTCCACGGAATACAGTAATGACAACACTGGACAACAAGGGCTCTAGAAGCCTATCTTTCCCTTTTATGATACTCTATACCTCTCAAAATCACCACATGGGTCCTGGCACGGTGGAGATGTGAACTTGTCCACATCAAAGGCCCCGGGGGCGAGGGGGTACGTATTGAAGGTGAAGGCCGTGTCTGAGCCGATGATTTATACCGCGGCGGGGCTGCCGGTGGAGATCCGCTCTCTAAATTGTGTTAAATGTACTCAACGCCTTCCTCATGCCGGAAAACTCCCCTCTGGGTCAGCGCAAACCACCTCGTTTTCACGACCATTGCCAATCTCGGCTGAGGTGCACCTCAAGGGGGGCACACAGCTGTTCAAACGGGCCGCGAAGGAGCAGTCGTTTCACGCCGTGTTGTTTTAACCCAGTCATTGATATTTTTTTTTCAAAGCGCACTCCTCAGGGTTGAGAATAATGTATCACAATGCCCCTCTAAAGTGACTCGCTTGATTTTCATCGGAGGGCCTCCACTCGCCTCTTATCTTGACTTTGGCTGTTTCTTCAAGCGCATGAAAACAGAATTTAAAATTCTCCCGCAGACAATTAAACTGTTCTCACACAGGAATGGTCTCTAGAAGATTTAAGGTTTCAATGACTGATGTTATGATTGTGACAAGCTAATTGTTTTGCTTTCCACCCAGTAAGCCCATAGCAAGATCACCTAGCGCCATGACCATAACACAGATGTGTCACGGTTTTGGGTTTTCATTCTCTTAGTTTCATGGTTTCGACTGTTTGTTTTCTTAGCCATGTGCTCTTTTCTTTTTGTATTCATGTGCTTTTGTTTGGCCTGTCTCTGTCCCTGTTCCTTGTGTCACTGTTCACGCCCTTTCCGTTACTTCCTGGCTCCATAGTTCTTGTTAATTGATTCATTGGTCCCACTTATTTCTTGTTATCTGGTTAGTCCTGTCTATATAAGCCCTTGTGTTTCTTCGGTTTGTTGTGCTATCATTCTGTCAAGACTGCAGGAGTAGAGCTGGACCCAAATGTACGGCAGGTAGGGACCATTTAAACACAATGAGGAGTCTTTACTTACAACAACACAGGGCCAAACAGGAAAGATGCCTTCAAACAGCACAGTGAGTCCAAACACTAACAACGATAGCACAACGAACTGAAGGAAAACAAGAGCTTATACACACAGGATTAACCAGATAACAAGAAACAGATGAGACCAATGAATCAATTAACAAGAACTAAGGAACCAGGAAGTAACAGAAGGAGCATGAACAGTGACACAAGGAAGACAGAGATAGGCAAAACAAAAGCACATTACTACATAAACAAAAGAGCACATG
>NC_045153.1:15213146-15310646 GCF_900700415.2 Clupea harengus
CTTATCGCTCCTCTGATCTATACAGCAACAGTAGCCTTCCTTCCTCTAGGCTGCAGAGCACCAACTACAATGGCTACCAGGTCTGTTCCAGGTCCATCCCTCTATTGCTGTTAGCCTGATCAGAGATCCTGTCAGTTTCAATGGAAAGTTAATGGAGACATGTCGTATTTCCCCTTGTCAGTCTTTTTTTTTGATTGTGTATGAAATTGATTTCAGTTATCTTTCCTTTATCTTTATCTTTATCTTACCTTACCTTTATCTTCTTTCATCTTCTCTCAGAGTATGTACATTTGAATAGTCAAGCCATAGGTTGATTCTTGGATAACCACATTAGACACGTTTTGTTGTTGATTCTCATGAGACATTCTAAACTCATAGAAGAGATTCTTATGAGCAAACTGTGCTGTGTTCTCCTGTAGTTATCATTGTTACACGACACCACCAACTATGTGAGGAAGCGAATGGTTAGTGGAGCTTTCTTCGGTTTGCCCCCTGACCCCTGCCCTCTCACCTCCCCCACAGTCTGTCTGTCACCTCACTGAAACAGGGCTCACTTTCACCTCTTGGCACTACCTGTCACCCGCAACCTCTTGTTGACTCTGAGACACTTGGCTCACAAAGACACGCCATATAAATAAAAAATGCACAATCGAATGCTAGTGCTTGCTACTGTTTTGGTGCCTTTTAGCCCTTAGCTACACTTGGTTCTTTACCCCCCATAGTACTGACTTGAGCCACATGGACTTGAGCCTATTAATTGGTCTGAATTGGATTGGATTGAATCAGTTGTTAAGGGCAAAAAGTGCCATCGCACCTGTAAAGGAGGTCAAATGAGCATGCCCGGCTTTGCACATTATCAGACATCACCTTCAAGCTTTTTGTCCTCGTGTTACCGTACCTTGAAAAGAAAGGCTCTTAACGTCATTGGGGGTATTGAGAGTAGTCGTTTGAGAACAGTCACATGCGCGTCACTGCAGCCCAGGTAAGTCTGTGTGACAGAGCGATGAAGAGAGATAGAACGGAGAGAATGAGTGCATGAGGGAGAGAGAGGTGAAGAGAAAAGGGGGATGGCACGTGTGTACCTGTGTTTCTGTGTTTTCAGTCATCTCTCCTGCTTTCAGGGGTCTCTGTATGAAGACAGCATTTACAGCAGCAGCAGCTCACGGCGATACGGTGGCAACGCCGCCCGCGTAGTAAGCACCCGCCTCCCCTTCTTGGCATTGAGTTGCATTGCGGGATTGCAAGTGTGCCCTGTGCATGCCAGGTTTTAAATGACAGTTGCCTACACACTACACTGACTTGTGAGTGGTATCCATGTAATGATGATTGAGACAGATTGTATACAACTAATCCCATAACCACTGGTTTTGAAACGTTGTGTTATACTAACTTTAAAAACAGGTTGTCAAAAAGATAGACATTGTGCATGTAGGCCTGTCTATACAGATATGATGAGTATACCCTCAAACCTGTTGAGTTTCTCAACCCAATGCCAGGTTGCAACACATTAGCCTGTTTGTGTTATCAGATCTGGTTTGCATCATTTGCATTTGCTGTCGTTACTTGTAATATGAGTGAGTCACCAGAGAATGAGTTTGCTTGTGGAGTTTGTGTTCCTAGCGGGCCTGTCTGGGCTGCATTAGTGTGCTGTGCTGAGTTTAGCTCCTGCTTGGAGAGCGGTTTGTGGTTTGCCTGCTTCGCTGCTGGTGTGGCATCAGATATTTTGGGCATCTGGTTGTCTTGTTGAAATGCGGCCACTCCTTCTGTGAACGTACTGGCAGTTTGAGAGTGGCCCATTGTTTATCCCCTCTAAGTTGGTTTATGTGCCTGTGTGTATGTGTGTGTGTGTGTGTGTGTGTGTGTGTGTGTGTGTGTGTGTGTGTGTACTCTTCAGTCGTCCGAGTACAGTGGTTTCTTGGGCTCCAGCTCCAGGACGTCCTCCAGGGCCAGTTCAGCCTGTGCCAGCCCAGTGGTGAGCTCCATCTCTCTGCCTCTCTCTCTCTCAGAACCGGGGCCATCCCCCAGCACCACTTAACAGCTTAGATTCAAACAAGTTTATACAGAGGTGGCTTTCAGAGCTTTCTGAGTCGCAGATCTTCAGTATCTGTCTGTGTGTGTGTGTGTGTGTGTGTGTGTGTGTGTGTGTGTGTGTGTGTGTGTGTGTGTGTGTGTGTGTGTGTGTGTGTTTGGCCAGGTGCTAGTGCATGCTTGTGTATTAATGAGTACCTGTAAAAGCAAGAACTGCTCTCATCAATGACACCTTTCAGTGAAGCCTCAGTATCTAGGTTAGTGTGGCCTGTAAAAACGTCACCTGATCCGCGTGGACAGTAGACAGATCCTCTGAGTGTTTGTGGTGTTGGCACTCAATGGACTGCTGAATGAGCCTTCTCTGAGGCCAGTCCAGTGTGTCCCGTCCCATCTGTGCGGGCCGTGGGGCTGTGGTTGTGTCGTGTTGTAATGGCGCTCCCTGCTGGCTCTCAGGAGGACTGCGGCGGCTCGGTGGCCAGCTTTCTGCGCAGCGCTGCCAGCACCAGTGGCCTGCCGAGGGACCTGGACCATGTGACCATCCCAGACGTGAGTGGGAGGGGGAGGCTTGGGGTGACTGCATGGCTGACGTGAGCCGGTTCTGTGCGTGAAGAGATGTGGAGGATGACATGGACACAGGATGATATCAATGGCCTGTTTGTTTGCTTCATATGGTTTTAGAGTTGAATCCTCTCTGCTGGATGCTTCAGGCATCCAAGTGTGTCCTCATACATCATATACTAACCTTTTTGTCATGATGATCTGCTGTGTGTGAAGAGTTGGTGATCGTTGGCCAGTTCTGTCTGTGGTCTAGACATTGTAGAAGTCTGGCAATGGGACCGCAAACCCCTGGATTAATGAGAAGGAGAATGACACTCACAATGGCATGCAACGATGAGCTGGATCTAGTTTGTAGGATACTGCCTTCAACCACACTAACAAAACTATGCAGCTGTCGACTCAACTGACAATGTTACTTAATAGAGTATTTATAGTTTATAGCTATAACCATCTGTAACTAATCTTTGTTATGTTAAAGCATTACTACATTTTTGCTCCTTCATGACACTAGGTTAGTGCTTGGAACAAATAGTTTGTTTAAGCGTGTTTGTACCGTGTGATGTCATCTGTAGTCTGTTCTCCGGCTGTTGAGGAAGTAGGCTGAGGATGTCCACTACTTCTTCAGCATCCTCACAACGGCTGGGTTGTACTGGATGATGTAACCTTTGTCATGGCAACTGAGTGGTGTTTCTGAGAACTCAAGTGGCTTCGTCCTGGACCTCACAAATGGCTTCCCTTTTTAGAGAAGCTAAACAGCAGTCTGACTTTTAGTTTACTCTGTGTCCACAGGTGGATGATCGGTTAGAGAGAGACTACTTGGAGAAGGTAAAATGTTTTAAATATTAATTGTGAGAGTTGAATATATTAGCCTGTTTCACATGGACTCTATGTGTCAACCACACTGACATGCACAGAGGGACACCCGGTGTGTACTTCAGCTAACCAGTGCAGTGTCTCCTCAGGGGTCTCGAGCTTCATCCCTATCTTCAGCGACCCTTGCATCACTGGGCGGGACTTCCTCACGGAGGGGCAGTGGCGACACTTCCATCACTGCTGATACGGAGGCCTCCATACGAGAGATCAAGGTAGTCTTTCTGCCCTCTCTCTTTCGCTCTCTCTCTTTTCCAGGATCTTAGATTTTCTGCCACCAACGTCAGTCCTATGTTTCACTATCCATTCTTAATGCCTTCCTGTTGTCATTGCTGTTTGCCCTTATTCTTCAGCATTCTCAACACCTCCTGCTAAAGTTTGACCATGTCATCATGTTTCCCTTTTCTCAGCTTTGTCATGGCCTGTGTGTCCTGTGTTCTGCTGTTTCATTATTACACTGAAAAACACAAAACTCACTACTGTCAACACTTTAGCTATGACACTCATGGTAGTTTGTTGTGTCAATTAGGGTGCCTTGGGTTGGAGACCCTCTTGAATTCTATTACAAGATTTGTGGAAAAGGTCGTTTGAGGATTTATTTTATATACATACACTACAACAGCTTTTCCATCAAAGTGAAAGTTCTGGATTACGTGTCTTTGTGATTCAAATAAATATGAATCACATAGTTTTATTCATAGTGTTTTTTATTAATAGATAAATAGTTTTATGTGTAAAGCTTAGATTCAGGCTTTCCTCAGTCTGGCAACACATTTCCGCTCTTATGTCCATGTTTGTTCTGTACAGCAGGCATCTCTTCTCATGCAGTTTCTCCCTCAGCACTAATGTCTGAGCCGCATGTGTCCCACCATCCTACGCATCCTCACCTCTCTCTCTCTCTCTGTCATTCTCCTTCTGCTTTCCTTCATACTCTGCACCCCAGGAGATTCACGAACTTAAGGATCAGATCCAAGATGTGGAGGCCAAATATATGCAGAGCCTCAAAGAACTCAAGGTACCCAGAAAACCCAGAGCCAAATGTAGACTAAAGTGCAATGGACTGGTGGCTCCCATTGCACTTTAAAGTCTTGCATCTTGTTTTTTTTTTTTTTTCAAGGAGTATATTAAGGCAGTTATTTTCGATGAGAGAAAAACTGAGTGGTGGCCATTTTAGCTGGTAATTCTGGCATCACCAGAGTAGAGTGTTGAGTGTGTGGAATGTGGTCATCAGAAAATAGTCTACCTAAATATGAATATGAGTTTTCCTTACATAGGCACAGAATTGAGGAATCCATCTTAAGACTGTGATCTAATGTAAATGTGCATTAGAATTTGACTGATATAACTTCCATAATCATACCCAAGCCCTCAAAACTCAGAATTAGAATTTAGATAGGCCAATAAACTTTATTCATTAATGCTTCTTTCTTTTTATGATGTGCTGTTATTTCGACTTCAGCTGCAAAGCATGAATAGATATTCGGCGCTAAATGAATGCCAGATGAGTGAATCTATCTGAAGTAGCTTGCTTACCTTCAGCCTCTCTTTGATGCATCTCTGTTATTAAACTCAGTGGCACGTTTCCTCTGCTTGGCCTGAGACAGAAACATGTCATGAAAACAGTGCCTGGTCCTTTTCATGCACATCCTGTTTCTGGAAGTCTGATCTTTTAGTTCTGTCCATTCTCATCCGTGTCATTCATCACTGTACTCTCTCTCCCTCATATGGTGTCATGTTTTATGCCGTCGCTACAGCAGATAACATGGATTATGACATTGTGAAGAATGTTTACAGACAAGTTTTATCCAAAGACATACAAATATTTGAATCCTTCCTCCTCTATTTGGGATAATCTATGCATTCCAGTGGCTGGTGGTTGACACAGAGTATGAAGTATAAAATTGTGAATCCAAGAAAGCTAGGGGGTCTGGGTATGGCCCCTTTTTAAACAATAAGCCCTTAAATGGTGACTTCTGGAAAGAAATGATGAGACTCTCAACAGATTCAAGATATCACATGTTACTACAGGCAAGCATTACATGATCATGCTCCTAACTGATAATTGTCAAATGGCTGTAGAAAATACTGGAATTTTCACCAAGGGTACATTTTTTTATGTTATAAAATGTTATAAAATGGTTATGTCCCTGTCTGGGGTTTGGGGAACATACAGTATTATTCCATTCCCCTGCCTCAGCAGTACACATACAAACCAAAGATTGAATCAAATTAATTAAATGTATTATACGGCTCTTCAAAGTATCGTTGATTTGAATGGGCCATCCCAACGTTCGCAGGCTGCGAAAAGATAATGACTAATTCACATCTTTCATATCATTCCGCAAATAGTCCGGTCATTTAACGTAACAGACTGTAATTTGAAGTCAGCAAGTAATGGGTTGCTACGCAACACCTGAAACTTAAAAGTTCTATTTGCTTGAAGAACTACTTATTTCGGGAATCACGAAACGGCAACTAAATCATTAAAAATAGGTATGTTGGAGGAATGTCTTCTATCGTTTTGGCATGTAACCGTATAATAAGCGGATAATGTATTGTCCGTCGGTCATTATCCAAAAATAAATCCTAATTAAAAAAATAACACGAACGACAACTAAAGCAAAGGGAGAGGTCAAGGTAACAATAATTCGCTATTTTGAGTGAAATAAATCTGACTTACCACAAAGCAAAAGTCAAACACCAGTAACTAATCCCATCCTACAAAATAGGAGGGCAAAAAGTAGAAGAAATGTCTCCCAAACTCACTATACAAGCTTCCCATTCAATGTAGATATTTACAATTAGATAAGATAAGTATCATAGGTATATTATTGCTGTAAGATGAAACATCACCAGCACCTATTCCAAAAACAACTGCAATTAGATACATTTCATTATCAGCGTAACATAATATACAGATAAAAGTTGATTTTAATAACTAATGCACTCTGGCAAACATCAAGATTGTCTAGATTTGTTTGTACAGCTTACTTTGTCAGTTTATCTATGCAATACATAGCAACACCGGCAAGTAATCAATTAACAGACATAAAATCCATGCATCCGTGATTTTTTTTATTTGCTTAAATGGATAAGCCGCCCCTGATGCATTCACATATATTTGCGAATGCAGGTTTGTTTCACGTTTATTTATTTATTTTTGTGTGTGAGTGTATTTGTGGGTTTCATGAATGTCTAGGTGCAATCTGTGTGTACTGTGGATTTTTGGACTATTTGTTTATTTCTGTGTATGTATGTTTCTATGTATGTGTGTGTGAGATGTGTGTGGGGAGTAAGCTCTGAATTTGACCATGACCCTCTCTGTAGGACACTCTCACAGAGATGGAGGAGAAATATCGTAAAGCCATGGTGTCCAATGCCCAGCTAGACAACGACAAATGCAACCTGATGTACCAGGTAGACATTCAGAAGGACTCGCTCATGGAGCTGGAGGAGCTGCTGTTTGAGATCCGCCGAGAATACGAGGAAAAGGCCAAGGTAAAGCAGAGAAGAGAGATATATTTAGGGAGTCTACCATTCTCTGTGGTTCATTTTTCTCATCACAGATAGAGATGGGGTGAGTAGTTTGTTCACTTCAATAATGAAAAAAAAACACTATTCCTATATTTGGAATAATCTATGCATTCTAGTGCATGGAGGGGGGGGGGGGGTGCAGTTTGTCCACTTCAGTAATGAACAAACAACAACAATGTAGTATGGTATTCCATTCCTATGCCACTCATCTGTCCAGGAACTGGAGCGGGAGAAACATGCCCATAGCATACTGCAGTTCCAGTTCAATGAGCTCAAGCACACACTGAAGCAGAGTGAGGAACTATTAACGGTGAGTACAGAGATATATTTTACACAGTTCAATGATGACTGGAGTCATACAATGTTGTGTATTTTCCTCATGTTATATACACACTGTTTCTGAATAGACAACAGACACTGTATATCGGACATGCTACACAGTCTAATTGTAGCTCTCTAAATGAGGTCTTACTTTAACTGTGGTCTTGTTCTGAAAATAGCATTGCAGTGCATGTAGATGTAGACTCTAACCTAAATGTTAGTACAGTCTCATACAGATTGAGTGATATCTCATTTATAACCTAGACAATAACTACTAGCTAGAATTCTTCTGTCTCAATACATAACATTATTCAATACTGTAAAGCCGAAACCTTAAAACCAGCATGGTTTGGCAGTATTAGCATGTGTTAAACGTGCCAAGAAAACTGTGCCACAAAGAAAATCCCAGCTTTGTTCTGGAATAATATATGTACTGCACTGAGATTACTTCACAAGGTATGATTTTATTTGTATCGCTCATTTTTTTCCAAATTGTCCAAAAGCTTAAGGTTAAGGTTAGGGTTGCTAAACAGTAGTTTATCAGTTAGTTATGGAGGCTAGCTGACAGGTGTATGAGTCCCCAACTTGTCATTTCTGTAGCTGGCTCTCCAACACTTACTCAACTTTCTGGTGTTTCTTGGTTTAACTGACTGTTTGTAGAATATCAAACATGAGTTTAAAGTGTCTCATAATAAACATCTTGGCCCGTATTCACAAAACATTTTATCTTAAGTCAAACTAAGTCACACTAAAAGTTTCTAACTAAAGGTTTTATCCTAAATCCTATTCACGAAGCTGCTGAAAACAACTTTTACTAAGGAAAGGTAACAACTCCTTATCTAAGAGAAAGACTTGCTATGGCTGACATCAAGTCTCATGAATGTCTTATGAGGAGATCGCTTTCAAAAACCTTGGTGATCCCGGTGAGTGGTTTGAGAATTACTCTTAGGCCAAAAGAATCCTAAAGTTGTCCTAAAGTTAAGACCGACACGTCCATTATTTTTAGGAGTTACTCCTAAATCGGCAAGTTAGGAGCTACTTTTAGCCTTAGGATGCTTTGTGAAGACGGGCCCTGATTTTTAGGCAACATAAAAGGGCTGTAAGGGTAAACGCGCATGAATTCAGTAGACATTTCTGGTTCTGTCCTTCTCTTATTGGGTATCAGAAGGAACTGTCTTCTGATCTTTCTCAAAAGCATGCTTTCTTTCTCCTTGGCTGTTGTCTTTCTCATCCTCTACCTCCCTCTCTGCGGTCCTCACTTCATCCTCCTGCCTTCATCTCACTACCGTACCACTGAGCAGGAGATTCGTCAGCTGCATCTCCAGCAGGAAGGCAATGTTAGGGAGATCGCTGACCTGCAGGAAACTCTGGAGTGGAAAGATAAAAAAATTGGGGTATGCCCGGAGACCCCCTCATACAATACAGTGCTGGTCTTAGCCACTAGTTTACATTTCTTTTCTTCCCTTCTGTGAAATATCCTGCATGATTGCTTTATTGTTGTACTCTATTTTCCATTTACTCTGTCAGCATAAACATCTATATGGCTTTCTATCATGTATGCTTTTCTGCCTGCTTCACTGTTCCTTTCCCACCTTTGCTTCCTCCTTCTCGCCTGTGGGGGTGCTGTTCAGGCCTTAGAGAGGCAGAAGGAGTATTCTGATGCGATCCGAAATGAGCGGGATGAGCTCAGGGATGAGGTTGTCCAACTGAAAGATATTTTGAAGGTACTAGAGTAGTATGATGTGCTTCTAAAGGTTTGTGAAGATAATCAAAAAATTGCCATAAATGAACACCAAATGTTCTAAAAACATCAGTGTGTGATGTATTGTAGACATTCTTATTTCATAATATATTTGCTTTGTCCAGAAACATGGTATTGTCCTTGGACCAGACTTGAGCACCAACGGGGAGACAGGAGAGTCTGTGCTTGACGGACCAGGTCAGGCAGACACCGACACCAAGACATCACCCACAGAAGGAAGTAGCATACTTGGTAAGCAGTTTTGTTCCGTAAGCTGCATGCTGAAATAGCACTGTCATATATCTGCATGCATCTGCATCTTGCCTAACAAGCTTACCAGGAGTGCATGTCAAACAATTCTATAGTATCCTCTTCCGCACGCCTGCTGGTTCTCTTCAAATGCATACAGCCATGCTTGTTTCTGCGTCCTGTTGTATCAGCACCAATATGTCGATCGCAGTTTTTGCATCATTTTCAAATCTGCATCAATTGAAGTGAATTATATTTGGGTGGGATTTGATACACTTGATTTAGGTGAAGGAATGTTCCATGACTGGAACGATGTCTGTAACATTTGATGTCCTTAAATCTTCACCAATTGTTGCATACCTTCTTGATTGACCTTTGATTGGTCATTTTACTGCTGTTGCAATAATAGTTGCATGCTTTCATATCATATTATACAGTTTATTTCCAGAATACCAAAGTCCTTAGTTTATTGTACTTGCACACCATGTTGTGTTAAGCAATACTTCCCCCGGGTTCTTCTTCTTGAGCCTACATGGTGTTATGAGTACATGCTCTTGGGAATGTCCAACGTACTAGTCTTGTACTTCAGTTGCCAACACATTCTCTCATTCTTCTGTGAGAATAATTAGCAGAAAATACAGTCTGATGTAAAGCAGTTACAGCGTTTGCCCTGTATACTGCAGTAGATGTTCTGGGTGTGTGATTTGCATCATACCTAAATAAGGTGCTGATCAATGCTTTCCTGATCTGATTCAACCAGGATTGAGAGCTTTGCTTCTGTACAATCTTCTTCCTTTCTTCTTGCGCCCACTCTGTGATCTTCCAAATCTTTTTCTGATCTTCTGCAATACGCTAACTGGCACAGCTTCAACCACAGCATTTGATATGGCCACCTGATACTGACTTGCTAATGGTCTCCCAGGCAGAAGTGAGGAGAAGCAGTCTGGAGTTGTGAAGGCGGTTGAAGGCTTGCAGGCGAATCAGCTGGATGAGGCAGTGCCCCAGAACCATCTGACTTCCCCCTCCCCCAGTGGCCCTGCAAGTGTTGTAGAGACCTGCCAATCAGAGGAGCCAGGGGCTCCGCCAATAGGAAACAAAGAAGAGATCGAGTCAGGGAATACAATTAATGCTAAATTAAATAATTTGTGCGATGATACAAAAGAAAGTGTGCATTTAGATTCTCTAGTTAGTACAGGCTCTGAGGAAGAAGTCACTAGGGAAGACAAGGTGGGTTTGGATGCTTCGGGTAGTAGTCTAGAGAGCTGTAAGCCTCCTGAGGACGTGAAGGAGATGGGTAGCACTGAGGTAGATGGGCTGGATCCCAAAGCAGAAGGCCAACTAGACCAGAAAGTTGAGGAGGTGTGTGCTGGAGAACCAGCAACAGAAACAAGTGGGGAAGTGGAGGAAATAAGTGTGACTGATACATCTGAGAATGGGAATGTTATTGCAGCAAGAGAGAGTATACCCCCTGTGCCTGAAATTATTGTTAGTATTGACAACTCAGACCAGTCAGAGGAGAAATCATCAGAGAGGGCTTCAGAGGATACTGCAGAGTTGTCCTCCTCAAGGGTGGTGGAAGCAGATAAAGAGGCATCACACCAAGCAGAGGCTGAGGCATCACACGAAGCAGAGGCTGAGGCATCACATCAAGCAAAAACAGAGGCTAAGGCTGAGGCGGTACCAGTCAGTGAGGAGGAGGCCGAAGGTGCAGCATCACAGACACCTGCCAAGCCCCCGCAATCTCAAGGTGCCAGTGCCTCTGGCAAGAAGAAGAAAAAGAGAAAGAAGGGTAAACAGAAGCAGAAAGGGGGAGTACAGAGTGACACAAATCACGACAAAGACTCAAAGCTTCAAGAGACCAGCTCACTGAGTAAAGATCCAGGACAGAAAACAGGAGAGGAGAATTTAGAAGGGAAGGCTGAAGGCAGCTGTGTGGAGTCTATCCAAGAATCTCCTGTGTCTGGTAAGGCTGATACCATTGCAGATGAGCGGCCTCTGGCTGAAACAAAGGATGATGCTCCTTCAGAAGATTTAGAAAATGTGCCGTGCCTTCAAGCTTCAACCAACACAGATGACGTGAGAGACACACCTGAACCAGTAAGCATAGAACATTCTGAAACACATCCTAATCCTGAAAGTGATAACAGAGAACATCCTTCAGGTGATTTAGAATCTAGCCCAGACACAGTTAGTGTTACAGGTGACGCTGAGTGCATTACTGGTAGCAAAGACCTTATAGACACCACAGAGCCCAATCTCAGTGAAGATAAGGATTACTGTGCCCCTGAGGTCACTTCAGATAACCCAAACAATACAGTTGCTCAGTCAAATAATACAGATGAACAAGAAAATACTGAAATCTCTGTGGACGTTTCTGAGTCCACTGTAAACACTGATGTTTCTGAAAGTTGTCAGGATCAACAAGTTGAAGTGGATGGTCTTCCTTGTGACACTCTGATAAATGCACAACTCCCCATAGACCCTGAAACCCAGTTAACCGAATCAGAATTAAATGTAGAGCATCAAAGTTCAGGTGACTTTCCAAAGGATACAGATGCAAGTGACTGTCCTGATAATGAGTTGGTTGAGCAGAATACTGAGGGGTGTCCTGCCTTCCTTACTGATTCTGCAGATACACAGTCTCAGCTCGATGGCTCTGAATCAGTTGAGACAAGCGGAAGTCAATCAGAATTAACATTGCACTCAATAGAAAACACCAAAAGTCAAGATGACACAACGGAGTCACCACCAGACACTGGAAGGAATGATACCGAGACTCAACCAAATGAAACAGAAGAGGCTTCTGATGCATGCATACAGAGTGGAGAAATTGTTCAACACTTGACTTCAACGGATGGAGAGAGAGAGCAGGTCATCCAAGACCCGCCTGCTGCCACTTCTCTGTCTGACGATTTCAACAAAAGCCCTAGTGGTGAAGCTAATCCAGAAACAAACAATGATGCACCCGTATCAAAAGCTGAGGAAGATGAGGAAGATGAAGTGGGGGAAGAATTTCAATTTGAAGACCAAGATTTGGAAGCAATGCCAGAGAGCTCCAGAAGCCCCCCTACAGAGAGAACCGAAGAAGAGAGAACCGAAGAAGAGAGAACCTGCCCAGTGGTGGAAGCGGGTGAAGAACATGAAGGTCATCAGGGACAAGACCAGGAGAGCAATGGTAGTCAAGAGCAAAGTAATGTAGAGGAGGAGGATACCGTGGAGAGAGGGACCGACCAACAGCAAGAGGGTAGAGGGAAAACTGAGGATGAGCAACTTGAGATCAGACAAGACCCAAAGGTCACAGGAGGGGAAGAGGGAAGTGCAGGAGAGGAACACAAAACAGAGGAAACTAATGAGGAGGGGTCTTCAGAGAAGGATCAAAGCCCAGCAAAGAATGAGCCGCCGTCAAATAGCACAGAGGTTGAGTCTGAGCAGCCATCAAATAGCACAGAGGAGCCGCCATCAAATAGCACAGAGGAGCAGCCATCAAATAGCACAGAGGTTGAGTCTGAGGCCACAGAAAAAGGAGAGGCAGTTTCGAGAGGTAGGGATCCAGAGGGAGCAGGTCAGGTTGTAGAGGTAGAGTCCGGCCAAGGAGGAGGGCCAACAGGGAAAGACTCTAAAAAAGGAGGAAAGAAGAACAAGGGGAAGGGGAAAGAGGACTGCAAAATGTCTTAGTCATCATCTTGCCTGGAAAGTGTATGTGTCAGTGAAATTGTGTTTCAGTGGCTAAAGAAATAACAAGACAAGCATAGGCATATACAACGAGCAGCAGTCACACATTATTTAAACTGTTTGGAATATTTTTGGAAAACATTTGAATATTATCTCCAATTTTTTTGCAGTTTTCAAAGTTGGATATTTTAACTATTTTACTTTTTCTGTCTGAAAGGGCCTCTACCTAGATGCGGTTGACTTTGTTGAAAATTGAATAACACTTGAAGTGTTTGATGACCTCCAGTCAGTTTAGATGTGCACATATCTGTCTGGTTAAATGTTGTTACATCTCCAGTGTTTTTTGTCTGAGGAGAGGCTTAAAAGGTTCCATTGGGTAGTGATACAATGTAGTGTTTACTAATGTTTCAATGTTGAATGTAGATGGGAGACAAGACCAATCCAATAACTTATTTATTTTACAATTCAATTTCAAATTTAAAGGCAAAACATTTTTTACACACCTGAACGAATGGCAGATTTAACTGGATTATTTCAGCCTCAAAACTATTGAAATGTAATATTTGAAGAAGAAAAAAATACTATGTACTATGTATGACCTAAAATGTTGCAGTTTACTTACCTAATATCACGCAGGGCTAGTCAGATTTCATGTGCATGTCAGTAAGTGTCATATATTGCGTAATTGATGTTTATAAACCACACATTTAGCAAGTAAAAGACTGTTAGTGGGGTGGGCTGACTCATAGTGATGTTACTTTAAAAAGATTTTTGTATTTTCAATACCTGAATTGAGTTTATATCAGTTAAGTCCTATGGCTTTTATGTCCTTTGGCATTCCATCTTTATCACATACCATACAATGTTCTTCCCGATGCAGAGTATTAAGGAAGGTAGTTTCTCCCTTTAGGACACATACCTTGGCATGCTACAACCAAAGATTGGCTTATGTGTTTTGATACTAATATTAAATAAAACCCCATGTCTTGTGTTTTATCTGTTCCTGGGTCTTTTTATTTCCTTTAAAACAATATGTCAACTGTTGACACAGTGACATCATTGTAATACTGGTATATCATGTCTTAGTAGAAAACAAAAGAGACACAGTAAGAGTTTTATTTCTGGTCATGGTCAGTACCTATACCTACTCTCAATACGTACCACATTTACCTGTAACGCCACCAACTTATGACCGTGTCCTTTGATATGCATGAGAGTGTTTCTTACGTTGCTGTGACATTACTTTAGACTGTGCATATAAACCTCCCCATCACCACACTTACCCCAGCCTTACTCCCTGCTGCCCACCCCTCTCCTCACAAAAGACTTGCATGTTGTGATCCAACTCCTCCCCTTTCCATGTCTCAGGCTCCTCCCCATCCCGGTATGTGAACATCTCTTCTGAATTCTCATCATTCTGTTCATTGCTCCTTTGCCAAAAAAAATGGTGTATCATCTGTTTAGTAGTTATGTGAAGCTGTTAAGTGCTGTGATTGTATCTGAAACCACCCTCTTAACTCTACTGGCTGTTCTCCAAAGCGGGTATTAAGTGTTCTCGATCTTTCGCTCTTACTAGATTCATAACTGACTAAAGGAATCTCTACCCAGGTGTTCTCTGACTTTGGTTCCATCTGTTTTTTTCGCAGAGATCCGCTTGAGAAAACTGGTGGATGAGAGGGAGAACCTCATAGAACAGGTGAGAAACCTCAGCATGTGCTCATGTTTCCTCTGAGCAATATTGTTTTCTCAAACCAATTGAAAAGGACCCTAGATGATTTGCTGAAATCCTATTTTTTTTTTATTTCCAGGTGAAAAACCTGAAAGCACAAATGGAGCAGAGAAAACCGAGAAATGGGACAGACAATGGGTCTAGCCCTGAGGGAGAGGTCTTGGAGAATGGTAGCGATCCAAATATTATTGACATGCAAAGTATGTCCTACATTATGACTGTATGCTTTCTGTTTTAAACCTATTTATGGGGTGATTAAAGTACCGTAAAGAGGTTTAATTAAGACTTTAATTGTCTGGTTTTCAGGAGATGCCAACAGGCTCATTAGTGACCTCAAATTTAAGGTTGTGAAATCAGAGCAAGAAGTTACTGCTCTGGAACAAAATGTAAGTGCTGTCAGACTAATGTTTCTCATAACTGTTGGTCTCTGTGTGTGTTGCACTGTGTAATTATTCTCATCATGTTGTGTATAACTAATGATTCATTTATGTGTGTTACTAATCAGGAGTTCTTCTTTCTTGATTTCCACTGATTAGATCTCCCGGTTGGAAGGTCAGGTGACACGGTACAAATCGGCATCGGAAAATGCTGAGAAAATAGAGGACGACCTTAAAGCTGAGAAACGCAAGATGCAGAGAGAGGTATGATATGGACACCTCGTCATGCTTCCCCTATTGCAGTCAGTGATCTGCAGTCTGACACCTGGCTTATTTTCTGTCTCTCTGCAGCTTCGCTCAGCTTTGGATAAGGTGGATGAACTGGAGGCGAGCAACAGCCACTTGAACAAACGGCTGGAGAAGATGAAGGTTGGTCGTGGAAACGCAACGAGTCCGCAGTGAGGAAGGGGACGCCCCTCATGTCTGCTAAATGCTGAGTGATACCTCTGTCCCTGATTGGCTGGTTGCCTTGAAGGCCCACTGCTCTTCTCACTCTGCCTCACTCCTCGAAGAAGACTCTTCTCTGATGTATCAACACGCAAACGTGCCATTTTGTTGCCTATATGTTTTTTTTTCTCCCACTGTTGGTTTAAATGAACTTATCAGGATGGATATCCTATTGGAAACCACATACAGGACTGTTGAGAAATAAACTCTTTGCGTATGTGTGTATCATCCTGCAAAAAGCACAATGTGGTTAATGCAATGCTGTAATTGGAATGAAATCTTATTGCGATTTCTAGCCTTTACCCACGAATGATAAAGGTAATAGAGATATCAGGTTTTGGAGACTGGGTTTTCAGATGGGCTCCTGGCTGATGACAAATTAGACTAGCCTAACCATATCTTACATCCTACAGACATCTTGAACAGTGCTGTCTGCAGCTTTAACAACTCATTTATAGGTGTCCGTTAGTGTTACCATCTCTCTCTCTCTCGATCGATATGTTGACCCTTCAACACAAACTTTGCATCTTTTCACATGCTTTCTTAAGCCAAAGTGTGTACAATTCTATTTTTTGTCTGGAATGTATGCAAGTATGTGAGTGTGGATTTTTCTTATGTTTGTGTGTCTGAGACCAAGGGCGTTTAGGGTAAATGTTCAGCTTGTGGACATGCAGTTGAGAATGCATTAATTCAGTGTATACCTACACAAACACCTGTCACATTAGATATAGTGTTGCACAATCAGGAAATATATTGTATCTGCACTTGCAATTTCACAGGCTTTTATTTCAGATGATTTGTTGGGGTGTGAGGTGCTTTTCCCCCACCCTTTTAGCTATAGATTTAAGTAACTCTTGAATGTACCTGCTGTTTCATTGACATGGAGAATCAATGAGAACAACCAGATAAAGCATATTTTTTAGAGGAATTGCTGAGCAGGAACATTGCTGTTGGTAAATAGCTAGCACAAAGTTGGCTGCCACCACCCTGGATGGTGACTATACATTTACAGTTAGCGTTATCTTAGGATTGAAATGAACTTGCAAATGTATGTGACATGTATGAAACTCTATACAGAAAAAGGCCTTTGAAGGAACTGTCCACAAATACACTATGGAGTCACTAATTATTTTGCTTACTCACAACCTCTGTCATAAGTGTATGGTTATTATGGTATGGCAATTTTTGAGACTAGTTTTACAGCCATGTCCGCAGTAAACTGTAGCCTTCATACAACTGACTGGCGAGATCTTTCAGTATGCTTTGACATTCAGGCATCGCTAAAACATTCAGCTTTGAGGCTAGATTGTATTTTAAGGTTCACATAAATATTTAGTGATGCTTAATAGCCCTTGCTGAGTAAAAAAAATCACTACGATAATAACCTTCGCCCTGGTGAGAAGCTGCTTCACCTTGTTTACAAAGCTTTAAAATGGTTGAAGGAAACCTACTGAATTGTATTTTTGTGCAATAAAATGTCTACTCTGATAAATCACTATGTGCGTGGATTGGTGTAGTTTATTCCCACAACATGTATAACACATTGCTGGATCAACTCATTATGCCTGCTGGAATTCCTGATACTACTTGCTGAAATGCTCAGGCTTGCGCAACAAAACAAAGTGAGTGTTTTCACATACCACCTCTGGCACAAATCTGAGGTATAACACCACAATAATAATATTCTGCGTCTCCTTAAGACAAAAATGAAAACAGTCCAACTGTGATGACGTTTGTATGAGGGTGATTTACCATAGTTAACTTATATCCTGGTAAATGTTTCATTTAGGTTCAAGTCACAGGTAAATGTGAAGCAAGGACCTTATTTCAGCTCAGTCACGTGTACACTAACTTAGTAAAAAACATCAACCCGCAGCATCCCGTTGAGATCAAGCTATGTCTCAGTCTGAGCAGGACCCAGCTTTGTTTCACTGGAGGTGCGAGTGCTCTCCATGTCTCTACAGTCCTGTCCAGCCTCTGCTGGCTGAGTGGAGTAAGCCCAGCTCCGGATGCGCAGCACCATCCTGCGGGCGTAGAAGTCTCTGTAGTCTGCCGGGAGCTCGTCCAGGACACCCAGCGCCCTCTTCAGGGCCTGGAGGGCCCGCGCAGCCGGCACCAGGTCTTTGTTCCCATACGGATCCTTCTTGTCATAGCTGTTCTCTGGCAGGTGCCGCCAAAACACGTTGACACCCACGCCAAACTGAAGAGCCAGGGTATTGTGAAACCACAGAGCTGTGAACAAAATGAAGAGGTAATAATAATAATGAATAAATAAAACTAGTTTAGAAATAAAACTCAAATTGTCATGTACTATCCATGTTATATTTCATTCATTTCTGGAAGGGAAAAAAATGATTTCTTTATTTGCTTACAAAACTGCTTCTTTTAGTTCCCTGTTTTATACAAACCAGGGATGTAGAGCAGGTCGCCTGGCTCCAGTACGCACTCACAGCGCTGTGCCTTCACAAACTCAGGATATTTCTCAAGGTCGGGAGAGTCAATGTCTAGCACCTCTGACTTGTCACCTAATGTCAAGCAGATGGGACAAAATTGTAAGATAAATGTGGGCTGTGGGCTAAACTATGCTCTCATCCAATATCACATTGTTATAGTTTTTGTTTGGTTATTAAGTTCCACAGAGAAGGCTTACCTGACAGGTACAGGTATTCTGCCTCCTGAGGGCTATACAGGACAACACGCTTCCTACCAGTCACCTGGGCTAACAGGTTGTCCATCACCTGACAAGGAAATAACGCATGAATGAAAGAGAGATAATGCGACTGTGTCCACACAGTATGGTACACAGTTTTGCAATTTGCTTTACAATAAATTTAACAACTTTAAAGGGGACCTATTATGCTCAGTTTTAATGTTCATCATTTTTTTGGGGGGGGTCTACTAGAATACATTTACACGCTTCAATGTTCCATTATTTTTCTCATACTGTACATATCTATTCACCCTCTGTCTGAAACGCTCAGTTAGAGCTCCTGTATCTTTAAGTCCCCACTCCCGATGAACCCAGTGGGCTCTGATGAGTCTGCTAGATGGGCAATAAGGATTGTGTAACAAGATTTGCATCATCATGTTACAACGGAGAAGGCCTGGATTTTACCAACGAGGAGAGAGTTACTCCCTCTGGCGTGTACTTTGGGCTTTGTTACTTTGCAGACCGTTTACATGCACAGAAAGCTATGTAACACACTAAAGGAAAGAGAAAAAAATTAAAAAGCATAATATGTCCTCTTTAAGGTTACAAGTTTACATGTGTTCATCGTATCTTTTATTTATTTTTTAAATTCCATGAATGAATGAAGCACTATTTAGAGCACTCATTTCTCACATCATAGTGGGTGCAGAGTTGTAGTCCACAAGAGCTCATGCGGAATACACGTGAGAAAAACTGCTGAGGCTCAAAAAAAGGAGGTATGTGGAAATATTCTGCTAGGTCAGAAAACTATATTGAAATAATATTTTGAGCGAATCTTCCAAAAATTCACCTGTACAAGACATTTTTATGAAGGAAGTCCATTTGGGGCACCGAGGCGACATGAATCTTGACCTCTTTGTCACCTCCTTTCTGGCAAAGGTAATCCACGGTCCATTTCTCCAGGCATGGCCCTAGAGGTACACCCTTTAGGACAGCGGGGCGTCGCTGAAAAACAACAACAAACTAGATATCACACAATACAGCAGAAGTATTTCACATTGATGTAACTTAGCCAATTTCACTTCAGAGACAATGTGACAGCTTGGTTGAATAGCTCTAGCCAGAATCATGTCTTACCAGAGGATACATATTTTGGGTAAAGACCCCTTTATCCACTGCTGAGAAGACGGCCACTGGTACCTTTCTCTGGTGTTCCATTTTAGAGTACGTTCGCTTCACATGGTATTTACATTCCCCACGTTTTTGACAAGTTCTTCTGTCTTTGGATATTTCTCGTGTATTGGTTCCCTTGTATTACTGTCCCCGGCAGCAACGACCCGTGTGTTTGTTGGGTTTGTAAAATGTTTTTAAATTACTTTGAATATAGTGGAATACTTACACAGTCAGATACGTATTTAAATGTATAAACTGTGTTAAGCAGCTAGCTCACTGAAGTGGCTGTGTATGTGGATATTTAAAATGTATCGATAATTTGGTCTGTCAGAACACTAAACGTTACTAACGTTGTTTCCAGTAGGACGATTTCAATCGCAGGACATGTGAAGCCCTGAAGAAAGTGAATGATGGCGCTACCCATTTTGAGATGTAGTTGTAATGTCAGTAGGCCACCCTCGCTTCTATGTCTTCTCTTTAAATCTAACGCTCTGGTACAGAACCGAATACATGTTACACGTACTATTCCCTTGGCTTCTGTTGTATCCACTGTTCGAAAGTACAGCTCGGACCGCGGTGGGGAAAAACAGAATCAGAAGGTGGTTGTAGTTGGTATTCCAAACCCTTTCATATGGTTCCGGACACGGATATATTACTTTTTGATCAGGACATATTTTGATAAGGAGTTCAATATTGAAGATTTCAGCGAAGGTGCGAAACAGGTGAGTGCAAACAAAAGACAGCAAGGTTTTAACAGCTTAACCACGTCTGTAGTTAAGGCTGTTTAGCTGAATAACGTTAGCTAACTTTTCTGTAGCTTGGAAGAAAATGAGAGGTCAACCGATAGACATACAGCTATGATTTGACAGCTGAACATTTGCGTCTAACGATGGCGTTTGGGTCAAATGTGATCACAGTTAATATTGTACATTTGTCAGTAGTTAATTGTTAGAAGAAAATATCCAGTGACCGTGGAGTGAGTTGATGGATGACACAGTAAAGTTGTCGAGATGCAGAGTGATTTAAGTCAGCCATGTACCTAGGAGATCAGTTTGAAGTGTGTAATATGCAGTATTAATATATCAGTTTGAACTGTGTAATATGCAGTATGCCCTTTTAGTTGGAAAATACAGATGTTCTCCATTTTGATGTCTTTGTAGGCGTTTTCCCACGTATCCAATCTCCTTTCTCGGTGTCAGTTTGAGGCTCTCGAAGGACTTGTCGCAAAAGACGTGAGTAGAGGGTATTTAATTGTTGTGTCTGACCATGATTAATGTCCTTTCCTCCTATTATCAGACTTTAAAAAGTGACATGACAGCCTTAATATAAAGTCTGTTTGCCCGTCAGTATTGTGGACAGCAGACCTCTCTAGTTCGCTGAAGTTACAAAGACTTATCAGCTAACTCATAGGTCTGCTGTATCTTATCATTTGGCAATTACCACACCACAATTATAGAGATTACATTGCTGTTCACCATTCAGTATTTACAATTGCACTTCAAGGAGTATAAGTAGGCCAGTTTGAGTAGTTTTAGTGGGAAGCTAGCCTACTATATTAATTCTGCCCACTAGAGTCTGATGCATAGCAGAATAGGTACTTGCATCTAAATTTACACATTACATTGGATTGTAGGCAACCACTAGCAAGCAAGCAACATAGTTATGTCAATATATGCAAGCAATGGGAATTGCTGGATGAGTTCTTGTTTTACTGCCAGTTGGATATAAACAATAAAGCTTCCAAAACATTGTGAAGAATAACTTGTGTATTTTATTAGGTAAGAAATGATATTGACATGAATAAATGACTCAAAGTTCCCCACAGCTTGAGCTTGTACTAACAACTGACAGCAAACAAAGTTATTTTTATTTGCATCAAAGTTACAGTTTTAACACCATTTTTTTTCAGTTGGTAGGTAAACTTCAGGAGAAATGGGATGTGCTTCCTGCAAGCCACAAGAGGGCCCTCTCTGCTGATCCAGACGATATTATGTACACCACTCCTGGTGATGTCGGCATTTACTATGATGACGATGGTGAGAGGCAAAGATGCAAAGCTACTAATTTGACGGTCTAGTTAACTTATGAAGGGGGGATATTCAGTTGAACATCTCTATGATCTCCTTTTTGACTTTGAATAAAGTTGGTCTATTACTAACTGGTAATGTATGTTTTTTTAATTCTCTAATAAATTGTTTGTCCTCTATTCTCCCACTTTCAGGGCGGAAATTTGTGAGTATTCTCATGCGTTACTGGTACTTAACAAGTGCCAAGCTACCTGAGGAGACCATGGAAGGGGCACGAATCTTCCAGGTATCCATTGGTGGAGAGGGCGAGACAGAGACCAAGCGACTCCTCACAGCCAATTATGAGTGGGTACCTCCTGACACCACTTTTATTCATAAAGTCTAATGTTGTAATTACAGAATTACATAATGAGTGAACCAGTGACTGAAGTCTGAATACATTAGTGCAGTTAAAGGACCTATAGACCTATAATCCCAACGCTATATATTGACACCACTTTTGTTCTAACTATGACAGGTTCCAGAGGGAGTTCACCAAGGGAGTGGTACCTGACTGGATCATCACACGAATAGAACACTCCAAGCTGCTAGACTGAAGTTCACTGAAATCAAAAAGATGAATGGTGGACAGGGGATACTCTTCCATTCTTTACTTTTTATTGTTTGCACTTTTCAGGAAGTTCAAGGTCCCTTGTGAGCATTGCTGGGAGAACTACAACACAAGTTTGCCTGACCACACATGTTGAAAACTAAGATGACAATGCCTCATTTCAGCAGCAGCAAGGGATTTTATTGCCAAGCTCCCTGGGAAAAGCTGCCTTTGTAATGTCTGTATGTTTGTAGCTGGACTAGTGTGTGACTTTGGTTAAAGTATTCAGCTCAGACACAACATAAGAGGGGAAAAGGTCAGAGGGGGAAAAAAAAAACATACAGTCAGTGTATGTATGTATGAGATTTAACTGCTAGTCTTAGTCTTAGCTCAGCTGTGGAGTTTATTTTTGTTTTAATCTCTGTATCGGGTCCAGATGAGAGAATGGACTAGCACAGACACAGGTTGTGGTTTGGGATTCTTTTTCTTTTTAAATATCATTGTCATTCCCTGCATAATCTGTACATCTCTTTATATATTGCAGCCCAGTATACAGAGATGTATTATATACTTAAAGAGGTGTATCTGTCCTCTTCAGGTTTCACAATTAAAAGCTTTGTAAGCTGTGGAGACTTTTGAAGAATCTGAACGCTGTCAACTGGTGGGCCTCATTCAAGCACCATGTGAAATTAGAAGCCCAATTTTATTTGGAGACAAGCATTTCTATTTTTAATGTGTTTTTGTGTCATCTCAGGTGCATTGTATTATGACAGTTTATCCCACAGTGTGTCTGGAGGTCTGAGTGAGATGCTGGCCCGTGCAGCACCAGAGATTTGTGTGTTTGTGGCAGCTTGACACAGCTGAACTTTGTAATAAATCAAACCGCTGAGAAATCCATAACAAAAATCCATTCAGTTGTATTTATATAGTGCCAGTACCAACTAAAATAATCTCAAAGCACTTTACAGAGCCTGAACTTAGAGCAAGCACTAAGGTGACAATGGCCAGGGAAAACTCCCCTTTAACAGGAAGAAGGGAGAAGAGAATCAGAGCAAGCAGTTCAATTCATATACTCCTCAATATTAGCATGGTGTATAGACACACACACAAGATGACCTTTTACAAGATTGTATATACATGATACATACAGGATTGATAGTGGATACAAAATCGAGAGAGCCATTCAAAGTATTGGTGCAGGTTAGTGGGTATAGAGTATTCATAATGCCAGCATGCAATTATAAAAACATTGAGTGTTGTAATGTTCCTATTAATAGAATGAGCGGATAATAAGTGAATGGCTTAATGATGCGAGGTCAGACCCGAAGTGAGGGGAGTGAAGGGTTTAAGTAGAGAGGTGACAGGTGTGCGTGATTAGTACTCCGGTGATTGTGAACGAGACGGAGTTGCGTGAGTTGAAGTCGAAGGGGCCGTGGCAGAGGAGCAGAGTTCAGCGCGGGCGTGACATATGCACACATCAAACCACAACCACACGGCCCTCATGCCCATTTTCCTTCAGGGCAACAAACTGAACTAGTTTACATTTCCGACCAGCAGGCCCACGCTATATTGCAAAGGGGATTGGGCAAAAAGTGTCAAATTATGCAAGGTATTTGTTTGTAAAAACTTTCTTGTGTGTTGTCGCAAATTATGTGTTATTCACTAGTAAAATATCTCGGTGAAATGCTGCATTTGGGCCTAAAAAGGATATCCTGACATTCCAATCAATACAGTGGCACATAACAACAGCTTTACATATTTAGTATTGAGTTCAGTTGGTTGTGTAACACATAGCTATGACAATATAGTAAATGTTGATATTTGTAGCATACTAAGTTCATTTCCTCAGTAATAAGTAGGGCGCCCACACCAGATGTTATTTATATAGCACTACTACTGCACAAATGCAGAAAGTATGTCATCTGAAAAAGCTGTTGTGTGCCCTTATAGGAGGTGTTTGTGGATAGCACAACCACTTCATGAAATGCATGTGACCATTGAGTTGCACAGTTTCGGACGCTAGCAGTACATGTCTTTGTCTTCAAGGTTGGACCAATGTTTTTCAGCATTTATATCCATCACAGACATAAAAAATGGAGAAACCACCAATATACAGTGGATAAGGCTATTGATGTCTCTTTTCTGTTATCTTCATTTGCACATTTGGCATTGAGGTAATCCAAAAGTAACGGAAAGCTATCAAGTTACATTACTTTAATATTGTGATACTTGGATTAGGTTACTGAATACAATTTTTAACAGGTAATCAGTAATTGTTTCGGAATACCTTTTTAAAGTAATCCTCCCAACCCTGATTAAAGTAATCCTCCCAAACCTGATTATAGGCAATAAGTAGTATTTTGATACTAACACGATTGTTAACTGGGAATGGGCAGCAGGAATCAGTGGACAGCCACAATTGTCAATGGAGAGTCTAAACTGAGAAGGGGAGAGAATAATGAGAGGATGGATTTAGGTATGCTAATAGATTATCGTATATGTAAACGTAGTTATAATGGTGGAGAATAATGCTCACGGCCATCTGCGTTGGAAGCTACATTTCAACTCTTCATCAGTTGTGGCTCATATTGGTTAATTCATCGTTCACTGTTCATGAGTTGACAGACAGGACTTCAGCCATTTCTCGCCTGGTTTACTACAGTTCAGAAGACATTACTGACTGATTTTTCAAATCCACTCCCATGCTCAGAATAGAACTGTCTCTTTAAAATAAATGTTTCGGTCATTTTGAAGTGCCCTCTTTCCTATTGGTTTATGTTCTTGCATTTCAGTTTCTATTGGCCAATTATTATGTCAGTGTAATCGACGACACCACGGAGGGTTTCCTCGAAACGCCCCCCATAGGTTGGAACTTGGAACAGGCAGACAGAGTGGGTTTCTATTTTAATCGGCAAGATGGAGACATGAAGCATATTCCTCTTCGCAGCATCACAACATAAAATAGACAACATGAAACCCGCTGCTTTAGCGTTCTACGGTTGTGCATTAGGACTTTTAGGACTGGGGCTTAGGGAATTACTTCTTGGTTTCGAGGAAAACAGGTGTAGCATGACATATATGTTCGAGTACCCCGAATACCGGGTGAGTAAAGAATAAATGCATATCTCTATCGGATCTTCTTTCATTTAAACTTAAGATGACGTCTCGAGTGCTAGGCTTTGCAAACAATATCAGCAACATTTGAGTTTTCTTCGCAGCTAAATTAGCCCCAAGCTAGTTTGGAGAGGGCAGTGGCTTAGCCACTGTGTAATCTGTTAGCCTTAACACTTTGGCCATTATATCAGCACCCCTGTCAACCTGTTGTGGTGGACCTCAGCATCTATTTCACTAGTATTGAAGTAAACATCCATATGGACAGTTTACGGGAATAGTCGCGTAACCCCCTACTCAAAGTTTCAGCATCATTTTTAAATCAGCGCTTTCAACAGTTTGTATTGGTGGGAAAAAACAAAACACCATTACGAAGTGACACCTCAGACAGTCAACGGCACATTTGAACACACCTATGTGGTAGTTGAAAATGAACCTGATCGTACATGTTGTGAAGGAAGCTGGGTTGTGTTTTGAGTGAGGCAGGTGTTAGATTGTCTCAGAGGTCACGTGTGTGGCCGGCCACCTTTAAGGTGTTGACAATGGGCTGTTTCACATGATGACAGTGTCAGCAACTGTAACCTAATACCTTCTCCATTGACAGGCTTCTCCGTGCAGCTATGAAAGACTGTCAGTCAGGCAGTGCAAATCAGATATGGGGGTGGGGGGTGCTGTGTCAGGATGCTGCTTTAATGACATGATTGATAAGCTGAGTATCCAGTGGCTAACGTTTTTGTGTGTGTTGTTTGTCCGCTCAGCGTGTCCAGCTGCCTCGAAGAGTGGCCCGTCTGTATCCAGCTTATGGACTCTACCTGTATGGAGAGGGAGTGTACGCTCAGGAGACGAGGGGCCTCAAGCTTAGCGGAGCCCCAGTGCTCTTTTTGCCAGGGAATGCTGGCAGCTACAAACAAGGTATGTCACAGCTTTCAAAGAAGTGACATTACATCTGTGGTCAGTTCACTCAGGTCTATTCCTACAATGTGTTAATGGTATGCATGCTCTCTAAAGTATAACCTAGTGCTGACTTGTCCTTAGAGGCTTCTCTAAGCCAATGAACAACCAGTGCAGAATCATAGAGATTTCCCCATTAGGCATTCCTCTGTGAACTTTGGCCTTAAATTAATGAGAAGCTGAAAGAAGCTCAACCTGAGGGATTTTGCCTACCACAGAATGTCAGGTGATGGACTGGGCAGCTTGAGGAAACGGATGTGTCCATATCTGGCTAACAGGGGTTTGATTCATGGATGCATATAATTTATTAAATGTTTATTAAAAAGTCTGTTAGGCCTAAATGATGCTCAGGCTTTAACAAACATGTACCAGCAGTATTTTCCCATAGTGTATATTATTACAAAGACAGTCTATGTTTTACTGTTTTGTCATGTTTGCATGCAGATTTGAGTTTAACAAGTAGCCTATATCGAGAAGGGATTTGTTAGTGTGTCTCCATTTTGGTTGGTCTTGTCTCTCTTAGGGCATGTGTAGGTGGAAACCACCCACTCACTACTGCATACACACACACACACACACACACACATTGATATGTGGGTGCGCACAGTAACATGGGTCTGCATTTTTTTAGTGAAGTATAATTCACAGCATTCATTAATTACCTTCGTGTGTGTGTGTGTGTGTGTGTGTTTGTGTGTGTGTCACACAACCACAGCTGTGCACATTACATTTGTAGCTATCTTTCATATCCACACAATTCAAAATCTGATTGATTGCTATCTGGGTTCTTGTCAATATCTCTTCAGGCTCATTGCTATTATGTAGTTGAGAAGGTATCCAATTCCAAACAACAGGTCTTAACAATGAGTTGCTTTATGACTGTTGAACTTTTCACCTCAGTAATGATCCTACTTTAATATCACACTATCGGTTTTCCTCAGCCCTGTGGTAATACAGCCAGGGGTCTATGTCATTCATTTGCTTGAAGCCTTCAGGACAGTTGAAGTTGCATGCAACTAAACATGTTAACAGTTATGTTTCCAGTGTTCAGACTCTGTTCAGTCTGTGTGCACTTTGTGATGATCTGCAGTATTCATTGAAAGGTAATGATTACATGTTTGAGATTTGTCTTCCTGTTTATTCCAATTGGCTGTGATTCAATACTAACAGTTATCTGTTATCAGCATTTATCTGGCTTGAGAAATACTGTATCCTCAAGTTACCCTAACTTTACTGATTTGATGAAGCCTGGGCCGTCTTTAACTATAGCACATTGTATATGTTATATGCACGGTCAGTCTTAATACAGTACAATATAGTACAGTTGTTTGGTTGCCTCTCATTACATTATAAAATAAATTAGATTTTTCAAAGACAAAAATACTTTTATTAGTCCTTATCTCGGACCATGTAGTGGACTACCTGTGTACATTATCTTGAGGGAATATATGGAAACAACTCATTCGTGCACATTTAAGAGTGTGCTATGGAACCCCCCTCACCCATTCTGATTGTCTGATGTTTCTTTTGTTTTATAAAAACGATTTGTTGTTTAGCCATTCACATAGGCTGATCTATCTACATAGATGCAATAGAATTGGGTTCGTTTTGCTGTCACTGAGGACATGGAATTTGACTTCAGATCACTTCTAATTTAGAAGCTTATATGTAGGCCTACAGTACATCAAACATAACCGACCACACTTGAAGTAAGGCGTCAATGTCACTCAAAAGTCCTCAGAAAATAATAATGTTTATCCTGATTTTCCACCGTTCTTTCTTTCTTTCTTTCTGTCTGTGCCAGCTCGTTCCCTCGGCTCAGTGGCGTTGCGGAAGGCAGAGGGGCTGGAGGGTGGTGTCCACTTAAACGTGTTCACTATAGACTTCAATGAGGAGCTGGTGGCGCTGTATGGAGGAAGCCTGCTCAGGCAGACCCGCTTCCTGCACGAGAGCATCAAGGCCATCCTGCGCCTTTACAAGGTGTGCGTGCATACATACATGCGTATACATACACATACACAAATGAGAGCTAACAGGACGTACAACTTATTTAGTCATTATTGTGAATGATGTAGTAGGGTTAAAATGATTTATGTTTTTATTAGTGCATGACACTGCATAACATTTTCTAGTTTGTAGTGGATGCAAGGGTAATATGAGTGTAGAAAAACACAAATACATACTTCTCTCCGTATCAGTCATTTTTTACCTTAATAATTTACAATTAGGACAACATCCATAGCTAAACTATGTGGATCCGTTAACGAACTTTAAATGCTCTATCTCTTGCAGGAGCAACCAGACCCCCCTACTAGTGTGGTGTTGGTGGGACACTCCATGGGAGGTGTTGTGGCCCGAGCTCTGTTCACTCTGCCCAGGTTCAACCCACGTCTGGTCAGCCTCATCATCACGCAGGCGTCCCCACACCAGGCTGCAGTGCTCACACTAGACCCGTACTTACTGGGTATGATCCAGACTGCACACATTTAGCTACGCATGTTCATCCACAGGAATAAATGGACCACTGCCTATAGCAGACACACACACACCTACATTTAACCATGCCACGCTCACCACTGTAAGCATTTATGTATAGCGTTCACATTCATTTGGTAGTTTCATAACATGCGCAAGAGAGTCGAGTGCTTTCGAGGGCAGACTGATGCTTCATTTGGGTGGTTTCTGGTTAAAAAAGGTGGCGGTTTTGTGTAAATAGTTTTGAGGACGGCACACTCCCATATCCTGGTTTTCGACGTCTGACAGGCACATCTAATCTAATCTCTACATTGTTGAACAGCATAATATTGACCACTCTGTTACTAAGTAACCCAATATCATGCATCAAGGCGTTCGGTATTGGGCAACAAAGAGTGAGACATAATAGTCATATTTTTATTTTGTTTTGTATTATACAGCATACCCAGTTTAGACCCCTGATCATTGCATCTGTCTTCCATTTCCTGTTCCAAATAGACTAACGTCATTACGGTATGTAGATCCAGTGAAGATAGGCCTGAAGTGAGAGGGCGGATCATTTCTCTTTCTCATTGCCATGAAATATTCACATAGTTTTCACTGTTTATTGACAATGACTTATAAGTTAACATTTGACAGTGCAGGGTGCACCGTAAGTCTATCACAGTTCAGTAACGTTGCTTGAAGCTCTAGCCACAAGCCGTAAATGTAAGGTAAATACAAGAGTCATTGTATCAGTGATAGTGTCACTGCAAGGATCACCTTCATTATATAGGAAGGCTATGGTATTCTATGTCCACGTGATGTAAAAAGCCAGAAACATAGAGAGCCTGGTCAGATGCTCAGTCTATATTACCTATATTTCCCAGTCTGTATTTCGTCTCAGTCAAATCTATTGGATTAAATATTCTGTTTAAAATGTCATTTGAAAAATTAGAATGCAACATAAGTATTAGAGAAAGATAAGCCGAGGTAGACGATACATTTTTACCGTCACACACCTCCTTACCCTTGGAAGCACCGAACTGAGATGATTTTCTATTATTATTTTAAGCTCTGCTTGGCTTATTGGTCAGTGTCGAGAAGTCTATTCACTTCATTTGGAAAATTAATATTACCTGTGTTTCCACCGTTTAAAGTTGCAGTATGGAGGATTTCGGGTGATCTATTAGCAGAGATTGCATTCCTTTCTCCACAGAGTAAAAGAGGACTTCCAAAAATTAGGCCATGCATCACTACTACCTTCTTCACTTACCTTTCCACTATATTCTACATAATTCCCAAACATCTATGTTGTTTGCTTTTAGGCATGTTTATTAGGTCTGTATATATATATATTAAACAGTGTGAAGGTCACATGTTTAGGCCCGTATATATACTGTATATTAAACAATGTGAAGGTCACGGCAGTGATTACACTTAGGAGGCTTGAACTGTGCTTGAAATTCTGCTCAGCCACTCCCTTTGATGTTACCCTATTTGATGCCATGACACTTAATGCAGAGCACACTGTCTTTCAAATTAGGCCTTTTTGTCTGCAAAAGGGCTTACCGCAAGGAATGCATAAATGCAACATGTAAAGAAAGTGTTCAATTTGTCATCTGCATTAGCACACCTGTAGATCTTTCTCTTTCTCTCTCTGTTAGAGTTCTACTCTGCTGTCAGACGGCGATGGATCGCTGGAGCACAAGACCTCCGGAACGTGACGGTGCTCTCTGTCGGGGGCGGTTACCGTGACTACCAGGTGCGCTCCGGCCTCACAGCCCTGCGATGCCCCATGGCTGACCCCAACAAGCTGTCCCTGGTGGTAAGAGACGCTGCGCTGTCTAGGCTGCCATGACTCATTTGACACGTGCCCACAGAGGTGGCATGCTGTTGATGGTTTAGATGAAGCATCCAAGGTCCAGCCACCTCTGGCCATTTTCTATTCATGACCCATTTGTGCCATTTAAAAAAAAAAAGATTTATTTATGGGCTTTTTAGCCTTTATTTGGATAGGACAGTGAAGTATTTTGGACAGGAAGTGAGGAGGAGTGAAGAGGTGGGGAGAGGATCGGGAAACGACAGCAGGCCGGAATTGAACCTGTGTCCCCGCGGGCATTGTAGCCTGTAAATGGGGGGCTTATTGGCTCGCGCCACAGTGCTCCCCTCCATTTGTTATTAATTAATTGTTTCTTTTTTGTAGTTATGCTGAAGTTCTTTATCTCGGGAACTGGAGTGATATTTCTAGTATGTGTTATGCTTAAATTTAGACTACCTAAGTTTACTTTCCTTTTGTCAAAGGCCACTGCTGTACCAAGGACCTGGGTGTCTACAGACCACCTGTCTATAGTCTGGTAAGATGCTAATATGGTAATTATGTCTTGCAGTTGTGGCTGTATGGTAGATTTTCCACATCTTTGGTTAACAGTATGACACTGGCAATGGTAAAGCACTTGGTCAACTAGCAGATGATGGTACCTTACCTGCAGCTGGTCCAGTAGCCACTGTAAAGAACCCTGGGTAAGCACTGTGAATCCTCTGTTTGTTTTCAGGTGTAAGGAGCTGGTTCTGGCAACAGTGAGGGCTTTCATTGACCTCATCGAACCTGAGACTGGCCAGGTAACCTCTCCTGGTCCTACCGCATCCAAAAGTTTATATATCTGCACTCAGTGCTTGTTTACATTTTACACTCATGTTGAAGCATGTCATCCTCTCATTCTTGATACCTTTGAGTTGATGTGTGATTGATGTTAGTTCACAGATGACACTGAGACGAGGCTCTCCGTCCTGAATTATCACTTCATCAGACACCCAGTGCAGGTGCCTGATGAGAAACCAGAGCCTGTAGTCACCTTTACAGGTAATTGTGAATCTCCTATAGTAGTCAGCATGCACTAAGACGTGCAGGTGAGTGAGCGTTACAGCTTATTTTCTCTTATTGTTTTTTCTCTGTTATTTTTCTCTGAAGCCCCACCTGAGGCCTGGAGTGAAGTGAACACTCTCCGCCTCTTCTACAGTGCCCCTAAGGTGAGCTGCTGTACATGCATTAGACAGAGAGAGACAAACAACGAGAGGGCGCGACAGAGCAACTGACATGTGCACTATCCAAGCTAGCTCAAAAATGTTTGAGATCAACCTCCACACTAGTGAATTCCATGATTGTCTCATTGCAGGAACCCCAGGTGAAGCACTTCCTGTTTGCCCTCTCCAGCCGCAGGAAAGCCTACAGCCATTTCTACTGTCGAAACAGCAACTTGGTAAGGGCACCGCTACTATACTGTATATACTCACAATAGTGTCCACCATATGAGCCTCGTTTTTCCCTGTTTTTCGGACCTAAACCACAAAGCAATGCTGTTTTTAGTAATGTTTTATTTTGTTTTAGTCAGAACATTTCTACTGACAGCATGTAGTAAAGAAGGTTGCTCTGCTCAAACCCCTCATACAGGAGATGACCAGCTGGCTCTATGGCTGCACAGAAATGAATGGTTCTATGTGGTGAGTGCAACACTGACATATTGTTCTCTGCAGATGTTTTTTTTTTTTTTGTTGTTTTCGTTCTGGCTCTATAAATGACTCTGCCCTGTTTGCTAAAAACAACAATCAGTCTGGTCTTCCTTTAGTCTGCAGGCGGTGGATCTGTCATGGAGGACGGAGCTTCTCCCGTCTTACAAGGTAGAGTCTCCTCTGTTGTTGGCACACTTACTGATGGTGACCCTGATCAATGCACCTGATCAATGCACCTGATCAATGCACCTGATCAATGCACCTGATCAATGCACCTGTCTCGCATTAAACAAATATGAGGGAACAACCTCTAAATGAACCTTTCCTTGTTGCAGTGGGAAAGGCTGGGTGAGACTTTTATCGTCGCAGAAATTAAGACGTCTTTGCTAAATTTTACATTTAGCTCTCATTTGTTAGGACCAGCTACCTTTCCTATCTAGGAGATACTGTCAAACTAGCCTGCTGTGTTTAAGTGTTCACTTAATATCACACCTCAGATTAGAACCTCTGATTAACACACATTTCCCTGTGTACTATCGTAACGGGGTATAATAGCGGCATGCGTGTGTTATCGGCTACGTTCGCGTTGTCATGTTAATATATTATTAAACTTATATAACCGATGTAGCTACGCTATAAGTCTTATGGTGCACATTCAAATTCCTCTTATACCTAAAGTCCTTGCTCTTATTATCATTCTGCCCATTTCTCTAGGCACTGACTGTTCGAGTGAGCGAGCTATCCTCAGTCTCCAATCTGGTCATCATTGCCTCCAACCCTAGTGGCAACCAGGTACACCCTACGTCGCATAGGACTATGTATATCCATACATAGGTATGTACATATCCATGTAGGCATGGGATCAAATGCAAATTATGTACCTCCGCTTTGTACGTTTTTCAGTTTATTATCGAGTGTGAGTGGCAGAGGGAGGAGTCTCAGACCATTCCCTTAGCTGTGCCTCATGTGCTGTCCTTCGGTGAGTGGAAACCGACCGCTGACCAACTAAGCTTTCTGTCTTTACAGTAGATGGGGTGTTTACCTTAAAGCCACCAGTGCCTATAATTGATTTTCTTTTTTAAACCTCATGGGAATTGCCCTTTTTTTGCCTCCAGGCCTGACTGTTAGTGATGTGACCATCAACTCCACTGGGCTTCTCCACACAGTTCAGCTGCAGCATTTTCACCAGGTGCTGTAACCTCCCCTCTCTGCCTTCTAACTTGTTTCTCTTCCTGTGTAGATTATATATCCATGCTGACATGTTTGGTGAATTTGTACTGCTCTATCTTCAGGTCTACCAGGCATTCAGAATCACAGTTGTGAGCCAGTGCAAGGTGAGCAAAGGTAAGTTGGCATGCTTGTCTTTTAGTGCTCAGGATAGGTTGGGCTGTATGTTTATCAGAGGAAGACTGGGATTCAAGAATGACCGCTGATGTGTGTTTTGGTGCCGTTCTGTGAATTTGGAGCACGGTTTTGATAAGTCTTTTTGGTTTGCAGAACGACTGCCCAGCGTTTACAGACTCAAGGTCCCCTGGTTCAGAGAGGACTCCTTCACTACTGCAAGGTAGGAACTGTTGTCCTCTGTGATCTCCACTGTCATGACTGTTTAAGTTTGCAGATGTGCAGAAGAGAAATCTGGCAGTACTCTGTCTCTAAGGCCTTTTTATTTACTTGTATTCTTTCCGTTATTTCTCTCCCTAAGCATCCCCTCTATAACTGAGATTTCTGGAATGCTTCATACAAGTCGTCCCGTCAACACCTCAAGTGCCCGCTTGTTGCTTCACACTGCCCCTAACTGCCAGTATAAGGTATTACACCTCTTACTCTCAAGTTAAACTGTTTTAACTGTGATGTATGGAGTAATCTGGTCCGTAAACTCAGCACTCTCCATTTCAGGTATCAGTGAGGACCTCCTTCCCCAAAGTGCTTGGACAGGTGAGGTGCCCAGTCATCAGCACTGAATCAATCCTCAGAAAAGTAGTTCTATATTCAACAGCAGACTTGACATTGGAAGTTAATAAAGCCTATTAAGCCTTAAAAGAAAAGAGTTTTTCACATTCCTTCGTACTGTAGGAATTGCTAGATAAGAGACACTACATATATACTCTGTCCTTGAGATTTGATAAATGTGTACAAGTACATACATCCACTGGAGGCTTTGACTTTTGCCGTTGCAGGTTCTGCGCTTCTGTGGCCCGGTGCTGCCAGTCTACTTGGCCGTGACTCTGCTCCTGTCCCTGGGGGTGCAGGTGGGCTCCATCAGCCAGGTGGGGCGACCTGTGGGGATGGGCGAGGCCATGAGCAAGGCCCTGAGGCCGCACAGGCTGGAGCTCCCCATCTACCTGCTGCACCTGCTCCTCAGGTAAGCCACACCTCCTTACCAGAAACTTCCACCTAAGCCCTTACGCTGAGGTCAGCTTCAGCTTTCCTCATTCCTCAGTTGGCCAGTTTTTTTCATCTCTGTTTGGATTGGATTGAACATCATTCTCCAGTCTCTCACCTCTCCGATGTCTTTTCTGTCTGGTTTATCAGGCAGAGCTGGTTTGAAGAGGTCTGGGTGTCTCTCGGCCTCCCTGCGGTGGACACCCTGCCGCTCACCCTGGCAGAGAACACCGTCCAGAACACCACGGTGCCCACCGAGGACTGGCCCCGTCTCCTGGCCCCCGTCTTGTGCCTGCTGGGGGCCACTGTTGCATTCTGGGGCAGCATAGTGATGCGAATGGGCCTGCGCCTGCTCTCCTTCTTGCTGGCTCCCTTGCACAGGTGCGACTGAAGGAGGATGTCACTCACAAATCTGCTTCATGCGTCACGTCACTTCACTGGAAATCACACAGTCTGCTTTTCAGCGAATTGTTCCTCACTGTTCTCTAACTGTCTGTTCAATGTGAAAAAAAATGGTGTTTTGTACAGTCTTGGCTCTGTAAATGGAAAGCAAACATAGTTGCTCAGACTGAACCATAAACAATTTCAGCCAATCAACACGTTTGTTTCAGGACCACGGAAGTGGCTGTTGAGCTAAAAAATGAACAACATTTCAGCAGGATCACGGACTCTACCTTTGATTGTGTCTGTGTGTGCTTTTCTGTGTGTCATATTAGGCCCTCGGTCTCTCTGGACTGTGGAACCTTCCTCCCACAAACTCAGGTCTTCTTCATCCTGGCCTTGTGTGCTTTGGGCAGACTTACCTGCGGGGCTTTGTCTGTCACCGTGGCCTTCATGTTCCACTTATATCGGGTGAGATAAGGAAACTTCTAGTCCCCTCAGAATAATTTTAGCGATAGCACCCTAGCTTTGCTAACAGTAATACTGTGCTAACACACATACTAATGGACAATTGTCAGTTTTGATTTACATTCAGTAATTTGGCTCATCTTTCGTCTTCTCTGTGTTTAGGTGCTAAGGTTACAGATGACTCTGCGGTCATTACGCCATGTTCTGAACCTGGTGAGTGATAGGAAAGCACAGTATAAATCTCCATAGTGCAAACTAGTATTAAATAAAAAAAGGAAATCCATCTCTCCACCAGCGAACAGGTGCTGTGTGTTCGAAGATGCATGTCAGTGGTGCCAAGCTTAATTTGGCTTTACTCTACCCAGAGGGCATGACCTTCTTGTTTCATCGTTATCCATCTACCCAGGCTCCTCAGAAGATATCCCCAGAGATGGAGAATGGTTATGGGGCTGGTGGATGTCAGAGGCAGCCTAAAGAATGTAACGGTGGCCCCCTGCTGACCCAGTCAGTGCTACAGGAAGTCAGAGACGACCTCCAACTACACCTGAGTCTGTCAGCTCTGCTCACAGTACCCATGATGCTCTGTGCCCCGTCACTCATTTATTGGTTCCGCAACCTCAGGTACTGAAGAAGTCCTGGCATTAAAAAAATATGAAACGTAATATATAATTACCAATGTACGTTGTATGTAATTACTGTTGATGAAATTAAGGAAGATGTTTATGAAAATGTCTTCTTGCGTCGACATCACATGTCGCCTGAAGCTTTAAATTATACCACATTACTCAGATGTACTTCATAACTAGCATATATGCATACCTGTGTAGGTGTTGAAATGTTGTATTCATTTTCTCCTTGTGTATGATGTGTCTTTCAGTCTTCCTCTCTGTGTCCACAGATACTCAGTGCACCTGGACCCGGATCCCTGCTGGCCACACACACTACCCCTGCTCATGGCCACTGTGCTGCTCATCAACTGCAACGCTGTCAAGCTCAGTCACAGGTAGGGTGTTCGACTTATTGCCTAATCCTATTTGATCACATTATTCTCTGAGCAAAATGCAGTATGGGTTGAACATTTATGTGTTTTAATGCTTTTTCAATGTGAATTATTCTTACTCATGACCTGTCTTTGTGTGTGTGTGTGTGTGTGTGTGTGTGTGTGTGTGTGTGTGTGTGTGTGTGTGTGTGTGTGTGTGTGTGTTTGTGTTTGTGTGTGTGTGCACTCATTCTAGTAAAATTCTCAGACTGACCTCCCGGCTGTTGTTGCCCCTGTGCATTGCCATGGTGACGTTCTCCTCCCTTCACCTGTATCGAGTCACTCATTTCCTCTCTGTGGCTCTGGGCTTTTTGGCTATTTCCTGTTACCTCTGACAGCTCCCGACTGGGTCCAGTCCCAAACCCGTCCGCAGGTATAACCCATCCCGGACAGCCTTACAATGTGTGTTACTACTCCCACCCTGAAGGGGGAGACAGTGACTCCACTTCGGAAGACCCATGCCGTGCAATCTTACCAATGGAGTCTCAACAGGGTATTCCTGTGTTAGCCATACTGATCTGTGTTTCTGATTGTGCTGTGGGGTGTGGTGGGCATTAGTATTGTGTTTTGTGTTGTTTCCTTGTTGTTTGGGTTCTCTCTCTATCACACTGCAGTTTCTTTTAGCTGACCTGATGTTCTGTCTGTCTCTGTCTATTGTTCTTGTTGTGTACTTGTCTATTCTGTCCCATCCCCACATGCGCCTTAACATAAAGCTCAAATTGAGATAGGGGATGAGATAAATACATAGTTTATGTAATGCTGCCAGTGTTCTCCCTGCAGCACACTCATACAATGTGGAACAGTGCATCCATGTCATAGTGGATTCATTGCCAAAAATGACCCATAGAAAATCCTAATCATCACTCGACAGCCACGCTTTCTTTTTTAAAGGGAGAATTTTCTGCTGGCTTTTTTACGCCTACTGTGTAATGAGATTAATGTCACAGGTTTACTGCTAGCACCTGACCCGTGAGATTTGAGAACTTGAACCTGGTCAGATCAGTGTCATAGTTTGCCAGAACATTCAGTCAAGCTAGGAAATGGCCAGGAGTCTCAAGGCTCCTCAGCTCCGCTCCATCTACAGACCCATCGCGTATGCAGGGCAGATGCCTTGGACCGTGTGTGTGCCCACCACTGTTAGTATGACATATGTGTCACGAATGCTGTGCATCTACATCATTTAGTGCTTGAATAGAGTACTACTTAGAGATCATAAAGGGTAAGAATATCCACTTTACCAGCTGGTACAGCCATGGTGCTGGCCTACTGTAAGTAGTGATTACTAGTGTGTGCTATTAGCAGTAATTACTGACATGTGAGGGCGGTGGCTCTCACACCTGCAAGGGAATGTCTATCCTGCTCACGTCTGAATGATCAGGGCACTGACAAGCAATGTAGCTACAGAATGTTGCCATAGCAGCTGATCCTTGTTCGTTATTGGGACGGCGGAGAACACTAATCCGTCACCCTGTACCCACACAATGTACTGTTTGTGGTGCCGAGTTAACATTTATGAGTGTGTTTGTGTGTGTGGGGGGGGTGAAGGTGGGAGGGTTGCAATTATTCCCATTTCAGTTTGGGATTTGATACTGTATAACCTTGGTTGTCATGTCACTGTAGTGGGGGTAGATTGTCAGTTTAAACTACTAATGCACCGCTCACCAGCACCACCTGTCTTCACTATTAGATCTGTGTTCCACTTGACGTCCTTAACAAATTAACCATGGCCGCGGATTAAGAATGTTTCCCCCCAGTGATTTATGGTCTGGATGGGCAAGAGGTCATGCTAAAAAAACACTTGGGAAAGACAGTGAGTTGGCAGAGCATTCCCTGAACAAAACAACTAGTGCCTTGCTACAATCAGTCCCATGTGGTTTGCTTGAGCGCATCTCTCTCCTGTTCCTGGCCCACCCAACAGATTTAGTCATAGATATCACAGGATGGCCGGTGTGAGCACAACGAGGTCTAATAAATGACCAACCAGTGTGATATATGGTCAGGATTTACTTATAGCAGGTGCAGAGTCTTCTGTAAATCGTCTTGTACTGTAAGTTTAACCCCGGCTTTGGTGTCAAAGAGTGTTTCAGAGATGTTACCAGTAACAGGACTGAAAGAACTCTTAACGGTGTGTTAAAATCAGGGTGTGTCTCAATGTTCCGTGACTCGATAAGCCAAAAATATCTGTCAGGATTCATAGATTTTACAACAGCATCCCTCGTTTTAAATGTGAACAATACCAGAAGAGAAAAATCCATAAAAGATGCAGAAACTGTTTGTGAACATTGGGAAACACTTTTCTTTTTATGATACCTTTTATCTTCTGAATCATTGGTAGAGGTCTAGAAGCATCTTCTTCAGCAACAAGAACGCAGTACTTAACTTAATAAGCTGGTATAGTTCTCGCTTCCTGGACCAAACTCCGCTGTCACGCTCCTGTTGAAGACACACTCCCGTGCCACCTGCACTGTGATTGTACCTGTACCTGCACCTGTTCGTTTGTGAGTGTGTGTGTGTGTACTGATGTGGTGATGGCACACGATATTAGTGACTTGCGCCATCTGCCTAGCGAGTGTTTGTGGATATCGTCCGTCTCTTAGTGTGAGGTGCGGTTATTTTCTGTGCTTTGAAGTGCACATATTCTGACTCGTTTCGAGTTGTGAGTCCCGATGTGATTTATACGATGTTAACACTTTGGTACGTAGGCTCTTCTTTGTGGTCAAAGTGATGGAGAAATGGACATACGTTTTTGGATCAAACATGATTTTTTTTACAATTAGTGTTCACTGTGATGTGTTGTGAACTTCCAGGAGCAATTTTTACAGCATCGTCTGTTTGTTCCTCTGCCCTGTAAGAGGAGGCTTATCGAGACATGTTGAGCTTTGTGGCAAAAATACAGTCTTAAGCGATGTCTAATAATACAGAATAGATGTTTTTTCTGTGGTAGATGTTCTGTTGCAGGTAGAGCTCTTCATGGACTATGACCTGTGTATTAGCCTCTAATGCTTACTCAGCTTTGACTCCTTGTTCATGGGCGTTAATATGGGCCTAGAGCATAATGTAACACAAGCACGTTTTGTCATCGTTCAGCCGTGCTGAACACAACCATGTGTGCACGCTGACTTTGACTAAAACATTGCAGCGACTGTTTCTGACTCCTCCCGATCCTACACTCCTCCATCACTACAGTACAACTGACTCACTAATCAACCAAACGTCTGTGTTTTTATTAATGGTGTTACTGCTTTTTTCCAAGTACACTTCCTTGCACTACAAACTGCTGTCACTGTCTAGTATACTGCTCTGAGTATCACAGAAGCGAACAGATGTGGCTCCAGCGAGATGGCATTAAATTCATTTGTAAATACATTATGACCAGGCAAACAGATGTTTGTGCAGGCATTTTTACTTTGGTAATTAGTACAAGTGCGAGCAAGTACAAGTGCTTGGTGTGAATACACTGTAAGATGTTTAAGTACAGTGATGAATGTTGATTTAGTAATGTCAAATAGTGTATCCATCGTAGATGGTGACTTGCCTAAGCATCACATGTTTCTCTAAAGGAAACCTTTAACAATGTGGAATACATCTTCTACTTGATTTGTGGTTTTAGTATTTTGAGAGTTTCTTTGCTTTATTTTGAAAAGGGATTTTATCCAAGCAACCTGTAGAGGTAAGCATAGCTTAGTTTGTTTACCTGACCAGAGAACGGCCTGATCTGCTGTCCCCATCAGTAAGCTACCTACGTCTGCTACAGCTCTGGTATGACCCAAGTGTGGTTAGTCATGCCAGAGACATTATAGGAGGTCAGGCATCCCCTACCTGCAGTGCCAAGTATGCAATACATAGCCAGTTGCATCCAATTAAAATATATCCTGCATACTATGACCATGGCACAGGGATTCCTTCTGGTTCATTTTTTATTTCATACTCATTACTGTAAGGCCAATGTTCCCAGTGTCAGTAGCTTGACACGTGTTTCTGACCCTACAGACCATTCATGTCTTCAACCACCTTGGCATTTTTTCTTGCTGTGTGTATTATCGAAGTGTTTATGGCTAGCTACCTGGTTCACTGTATACTCCCGAGTCTTTTATTATTTGTCTAATGGACATTAACTACAATGTTTTAAGACAGATGCTTGGTGGTGGAAATGGTCAGGTCCAGCATTACTGCCTATTACTGCCCTTGTTATTGTCTGGTTTTATATAATAACTGAGTGGCCCAAATGGCATTCTCAATTCTCAGGTTTAAATACTGTCACAAGGAAGAGATTGGTTGGTGTTTTATATGATGTTCAGATAAAAAAAAAAAAAAAAGGTTATTACATTTATCAGAATGTTGTGCTATTTGTGAGCACTGTTACTGTTAAAATAAAAAATAAAAAAAGTCTGTGTATGAAAGTTCTTCTGCTACACTCAACACAAGCACTGTACTCTTCTAGAACAATCTAGCCTTCCTTTGGCGTCCTTTTTTCCTGAAGCTCTTGCATTGGATGCTATTCGTGCATAGAATATCCTCTGTGGTATATGTGCCCTGAAATATGAAAAGGAGATGATCACAATAACATTTCCCAGAATATTTTGTTCTATGGAATTAGATTATTTTCTTATTTGGGAATGTGTTTTTTGCCCCTGCACATGGCTAGATTTCCAGATATTTAATGTAAAAGGTGCCTTCTACTCCAAGGTGATATAACTTAAACATAACATTATCATAGTCTGTTGTTCTACCTAAAACTGATCTCGGAAGTTGCCTGGTAGATGCTGCCATAACACAGCTCTGTTGCTGCATTACTTTGCCAAAGACACACTAACTTTCTATCCTATTTATTTGAACACTGCAAAGTATTAATCACTTGATGAAACTATTATTCACTCATCTTATGGACATGTATGTAATATATAGATTCAAGATTTAACTTAGTTCTCATTTAATCTTTTTTTACTGAGGGCACAACTTCTCACTTCATATTTGTTTAAAAATATTTTCCAATCTTGGCCTATCTGTAACAGTTCATAATCCTCCTTTATGGAATATAAGGTTTATTTAATAACTTACTTTGTGTCTTTTGATGTGATTTTTAAAATGTTAGTCATCCAGGGAGAAAGCCTGTAACTAAATGACTTAATGAAAATGAACACTTTCATAAGGATAATGGTTTATCTAGTGCAAAATTGTTAACTGTTTGACCATGGCAAATGTTATGGAGTTTTGCTCCAGGGCAGAGGTAAAAACTGTAAAGAATGAAATTCAGAAACCTGTATTCGCTTCTTTCATGGTGGGGAATTGCAATTTTGGCGCCCCTGGAGAGCTCGAGCGTGAGCAGAGATAAAATGCTTGCGAGGGAAGAGGAAGGGAGAGGAAACAAGTGGAGGGGAGAAACTCCGAGGAGAAGCTTCGGGGCGATTTGAGAAGGGGGCAGTTAGACGGAATATGCAGAAGAAAAATGGAGAGAAGTAGCCATATCTATACTGAGGGTGAGTTACTGACTGCACGAACGCAATGTATATGTATATGTCTTGGGTATATGTGTGTGTATATAAGGGTGCCTCCCACCTCCCATCATAGCATGACGCCTCGAGGACTATCTTGGTCTATCCCCCTCACGTCGCCGCCCACTCTTAGCCGCACATCAGAAGCACGAACGCAGAAGTATTGGCTATTATAACAAGCCAATTACCAAATGGCAACTTAAGACGACTGGCGAGGTATTTTTTTTATTTCAGCTGCGGTGCTTAAAGATGTGGGGAATACGGGGGAAAGACGCAGCGGGATTTGGTAACGTCAACAGGGGAATAAACCCCCAGCGCATATTTATCACATTGTAATGCAGGTGACTTGGGGCACGTCCTACTGAAACATTTCTTTAGACTAGTTCGTGAGTGCTCAGGGGTGTCTGGTGTTTTGCATGCGACGCTTTCGAGATAAGGTCTCAGTCACTAGGCTAGAGGTAACGGTACGCTGGTCAGTGCTGTAGTCGTGATTTTCAGCGCGGATGGTGACAGTCCCTCTCTCCAGGAGGCCCCGCTGATTCCCCGCTGATCTGCAGCAGGGGTGATGAACCCTCAAGGATTGCCATTTTCTAAATGAATGACAATTACAGACGAAAGGTAATTATGATGCTCATCCGTCACCTGTAAATTAGTGGTTTGCTCTGGGCTATGGAGGGTCCCTGCATTAGACGGTATGTTACATAATATACCTCTGATTTAAAAAATGTATGTTATGTTAGGTAACATTCTATGGTCTGGCTTTGCGCTTTCGATTAATGCCAAGAGACCTGTGCTGCAGTAGGCTATCATATGACGTGTCGTAATGTGGCAATTCATTAGCAATGGAAAAGAAATGGCTCGCCCGTTTGAAAGCTTTGATCAGAATGCTGATACTGCGTTATGCTGCATAGTGTTACGGATATGATGAACATAAATACATGACGTAGGGAATTCCCAGTGTAACTCAATAGCGACCGATGACTGAGCCGCATGCTTGCGTGTCAGAGCGTGCATGCTGGTCAGTAAAAAAAAATTGGCTATCGAGACACGTATGGAGCCCATATTGTTCTGTTGGATAGCAAATGTGCGAAACATTTTGTATATACAAAATGCTGTGAGAGCCTGTGGCGCAACAACAATAATAATAATGATAATAATAATAAGAATAATATGTAATTATACATTTAATTTAATATTTAATAATAATTATAATGATGATGATGATAATGTTTTGATATAACTATTTTTTATATGTATATGTAGGCTAAAGCCTTGTTTATGGAGGTCTTGACTACAAATGTAGCGCTATGCTTCAAGTTATTTCCCTAAATTACCTAATTTGAAAAGGAAGGAAAATGATTTTGGCTCGAACACAAGTGTGTTGGCACAAACTTGGTGGTTTTGGAATGGCACTCATGTATCTGTGCCCAGGAGTCTGTCAGGGGGATGTTTATCCACAGCAGAGGACAGAGGTGAGAGCCAAAGCCTGCCACTTATAACTGATGTATGCAACTACCCTGTAACATGATGTACCACTATAAATTAATATTTAAAAGAATAGACCATTTTGCAGTAACCTACATGCCATCAGTCATGCATGGTGCATCAGTGGGGAAAATATGCCCAATCTCTGAACATCAATAACAGTGGTTCTTTAACCAGCAGTGTAGAGTAAGCATCCTGCAGTAATCTACTGACCCAAACCATTGCATTTCACCACCCGAATAAGGCAAGAAATACTTGGGATAAACATAAATGAATCAAACAGTGCTGCATCTACTGGAAATATTACTTCAGTTGATTCACACAGGCTTTTTAAAATATTCTAAACTTATGTCTTGAAATTAAAAGATTCCTTGCGTAAGCTGGTAAGGTCTGCTACATGAACTGGCCACATTGCTAAGGGGGTCTAAGGTAGGGTCTGAGATGAGAGAGATGCTCCTAGGGTATGGTTTCCTTCATAGGCGGGGGGGTAATGAGCCGAGGGGATGCTGTGTGCCTCATACAGTGGGTCACGCTGGGATAATTCCCATGAGTAAGCAGCTTGGGAAAGGGCCCAGAAGGCATCTGCAGTGATATCTGATGGGCATTTAGGAACTAATACTCTGCAAGTATTTCAAAGCTCTTCGTCCTCATATTGTAAGGACAAAATGTTGTAATGCTGTGCGTGTATGTATGCGCGCGCGCATGTGTGTGTGTGTGTGTGTGTGTGTGTGAGAGAGAGAGAGAGAGAGAGAGAGAGAGAGAGAGAGAGAGAGAGAGAGAGAGAGAGAGAGAGAGAGAGACAGACAGACAGACAGACAGACAGACAGAGAGAAAGAGACTATGTTTGTATTGTGTGTAATTAAGAGATGAGGGGACCTGGCTGTGTGTGTGTGTGTGTGTGTGTGTGTGTGAGAGAGAGAGAGAGACTGTGTTTGTATTGTGTGTAAAGAAGAGATGAGGGGGACCTGGCTGTGTGTTTGTGTGTTTGTGTGTGTGTGTGCGTGTGTGTGTGTGTGTGTGTGTGTGTGTGTGTGTGTGTGTGTGTGTGAGAGAGAGAGAGAGAGACTGTTTCTGTATCAAAATAAAGCCTGTACAATTCTCTCTGCCAGCTCCCCAAGGTGCCCGTTCTGTCAAGCAGTAAAGTACTGCAGTCACCTCCACTGGTGCACAGAGGGGTCCTGTGCTGACAACAATACTCTAGTCCTCTCTCTCCCTCCCTCTCTGTCTTTCTCCATCTCTCTCCCTCTCTCGCTCTCTCTCTCTCTCTCTCTCTCTCTCTCTTTTTGGGGGATTTCAAAATGAATCTGTTCAAACTCTGAGTCAAACTCTGGAAGAACTGATAGAAACAGTGATCGGAATCAAGTTTAATACCGAATCATCAAACGTGTATAACCTAAATCTTTGTAAACCCAGGCTACTAAATAAATACCTTGCTTGAACGGTTTCCTTTTTAAGGCTGAGCCACTCAAGCTCTCGTGAGTCTCGTGAGTGAGAGCAGAGACTAGGCCAGCAGACATATCATTACATTACCCAGAGACTGAGACTGAGACTGAGACTGAGAGGACCTGGGTGAGGATTCCTTCTGTTCTCTTCAAAGAGCTGAATGTGAGAAGGAAGTGAGATAACTTTGCAGTCAGGGACTCAATATGAAATTAATGTTAAACCTTTAAAAAATGAGAACCTTTCAGTTTTTAGATGTCACAGAGAATACCTTGATAAAGCGATAGTACTAATAATATTATATTATATAATAATAATGTTATATATTATTATAATAATAATAAGTGCAATTCTTTGTTAAAAATAACTTATATATTGGAAATATCAAAAGAACTACATCTACTTTGTCCTAAGTAATACGTATATAAAATACTGAATCCATGATAACATAGATAAGCATGAGCCTGCTTTGGGGAAAAAAGCCAACAAAACCTGTGGTAGGGAGATGGAGGCGTGAAGGCCTCCCTGTGCCGTCCATGAGAGATGAGCTGGAGAGGGAAAGGCTGGTTGACATGCATCATCCTGTCTGGCGTCCGTGCTGAGCGGAGGTGGTTAAGACAGACCCAGTGTGGGGCTGCGCTGACGGAGCCGGCTGACAGCGCTGATTTAAAGGATCTCGTCCCAGTGGCAGGCGCAGCTGCGGCCCCCCCGACCACATGCAGCACATGTGATTTAGCTCCCCTGGATACTGACTGAAAGAGACTCCACTGAAGAGAGAGAGAGAGAGAGAGAGAGAGAAAGAGAGAGCAGAAGTGGTGGGAGAGAGAGTATTTTTTTGACAGCTCGTGTAATCATTTTTGAAAGGTCACAAATATGTTGGATATGTGTAAAATCAATCAAAGGCCATACAGTGTAAGTCATGCAGGGGATGCCTGTGACGACCATGTCATGGTAGATGTTAGATTAGCTTGTGTTTTTGCAGGTCTGCATACTTCCATGTCAAGGAGAGAGCCTGCTGCATTTTGCCCTGAAAAATTGCACTGTAGATGAAAATGAAACTCTGGAGGTCTTCTGTGTGTGGTTGTGTGAGTCTATACCTCGCTGTCTTTAGGGGGCGGTGCAAAGGTCCAGTGATGAGTGCTTGTTCAGGGATTCCTTGATTCCATTTTTGGTTTAATCTGTGTGCTACCCTTGCAGTGCATGTTCTGGTGAAAAAAAGGCACTGACGTGTTCATTTCCTGTACCCTCTTCCTCTGCCCTGCCCCCTTCCTCTCCCTCCGTTCCCTCCCCATTTCTTCCTCTCCCTCTGTCTCCCTCTCTCAGGCTCTTCGTTAATCTGGTGGTTGGAAACTCTGATATCCAATATTCCCATTGAATTCATGGGCTGTCTTCCATGCACTCCCCTGTTTAAAGGGCAGGCTTAACCATCAGCAGAGCCGTTCAGAATCTGACAGAGAGGTATTTTGCCCTGTACTCTTGTGGAAAGAGACACAAAGGGCCCATCTACCAAACAGGATCAGAACATCTGACAAGTCCAAATTACCTAGCAGGCAGAGAGCCAGTGAAGCCCCCTATTCAGCCTGATTCTCTTGCTATGGGTTTAGGCCTGCTGTGAACCCCCCTCTGTCTGTTCCCACTGCGCCAAGCCCCCCCCCCCCCCCCCCCCGCTCTTACACTCCCCCTCTTTGAGTCCCATCTGCGGCATCTGCCCCCCCACCACCAGCCACCATTCGGCCCTCTCTAGCCACAGCGGTCCTCGCATCCCGGCCCCGCGCCCATGCGGCCGGCGAGAGCGGCAGCGGCAGCGGTGGGAGGACCATGGCCCCTCAGGGGCGGGAGCACCTGACAGCCCCGGCCCGGGACCACCCGGCCTCAGCCCAGCGCCGGCGCAGCCCCCACACGCGCCACACGCTCAGCCCCGACAACCTGCGGAGCCTGTCAGAGCGTGGGAGCAGCGATGGGGCCATCGGGGAAGCAAGGATGGCGGGCATCGTGGGGCTGCTGCGTGCCAACAGCGACACGGACCTGGTGAGCTCGCAGGGCCGCTCCTCGCTCACCGCCAACACGGTGGACTTCGCCCTGGGCCGGGGACAGAATCTGATCATCTCCTGGGACATCAAGGAGGAGGTGGACGCCACCGACTGGATAGGCCTTTACCATATTGGTGAGTAGTCCATATGATTATTACAAATGCACATGTACGACACATGTACGTTGATTATTACACATGTGCCTTCCTGTTGCATCTCTCCAGGCAGATACTTTATTTCAATCATATCAATGAGAGAATCATATTACATTTATAATTTATATAATTTCTAAATGTCAAAACATGGGACTCTGAATGTTATCGCTGGCTTCAGGATTCATCAGTTTAGGATGAAATTCAAAATTCAGCCTCAGAGCACTAAATGACACATCCTCAAACATCAACCATATATCCTTGTATTGGAAGTGATGTCATTTCTTAGCTATTGTAACGCTCTTGAAGTGTTCACAGTATTAACTGTCATTTCTTAGCTATTGTAACTCTCTTGAAGTGTTCACAGTATTAACTGTCATTTCTTAGCTATTGTAACTCTCTTGAAGTGTTCACAGTATTAACTGTCATTTCTTAGCTATTGTAACTCTCTTGAAGTGTTCACAGTATTAACTGTCATTTCTTAGCTATTGTAACTCTCTTGAAGTGTTCACAGTATTAACTGTCATTTCTTAGCTATTGTAACGCTCTTGAAGTGTTCACAGTATTAACTGTCATTTCCCAGCATTTCTATTGGGCATTTGCCAGTTCCTTCCCCACCTCTTCGTCTGTGATGAATTGGCCTGGGGCCGCTGTCGCACATTCACTTCATTCGTTGTGGGCTGGAAACCGTTGGATTCCAGTCAGACAAGATGTTTAGCTAATGAGCACTGATTTAAAGTCTATTGGAAGCAGGCTACCAGATCAGTTCACAGCTCTCATCGTGGACAATGGCCTCACAACAGTGCAGAGACAATTAGCAAATCAAGCTGAGCCTAGAGACGAGCCATTCTTTTCCCCTTGAGAATAGCTGAGGCAAAAAAGCTTAGTGTTCCATGACTGTATCAGTATAGGTTGTCCCAGAATGGATCCAAATGGAGCCATATAATTGTTTTCAGTCGAAGGTGCCCTCTCATTGCAATGTCCTAAACCACTACCCTGAGCTTGCTGATTGGTAGCAAAAAAAAAAACCCTGGCTAACACTTTTTTTTCCCAGACCATAATCCTACCTTAAATTGACCTGAGATATAGCAGCCTAGCAGTCTAGCAGCCAAGATATAGTCTAGCAATCAAGCTAAGGGTGAATTGTACATTTAGTCAGGGAAGTCTGTTTAAAGCCGGTGAAACTTTGCGCTTCAGAATGATAAACAACTCCCTTTTCCCAGCCCAGCTATGCTGTAAGGTGCAAGAACTTAGCCTTTTTTAAGTCTCGCTTTTTTAAGGGGGTGTCAATAAGCTATGCCCTTCTAAGAGAGGTTACCCGTGGTTACACCAATGGTGCTGTCATCAGTCTTCAAACCCAAAAATGTTCGAAGGCTGACAGTTCTTCACAGTTGTACAACCCTTTGTAGTTTCAAGGAGATCTTTGATCCCCTCTTAAAAATTCACGCGCTGGTGCCGCTACTTAAACCGAGGCAGAGGAGTCCACCGCATTTCCTTCCTTTGGTTTTGATTTTTTGCAAACTCTGCTGTGGAGTGCGTGCTGACCTGTTATATCTGCTGTCATCGAATAGAAAAGCGCTCTGGTTGTAGAGAGTCTCAAATCAATGCCGGAAACTTAAGCCTGCATGCCTGACTCAAGGGAAGTCTAGATGCTTCTGACTCAACAGGAGTACTACTGCCTGATCGTGATCATCATCACTCACCATCAGGCTCCGGCTGTTTTTTAATAGGTCTCCCACAATTCAGTCCAAAATGTTCCTTCATGAAAATAGGGAGAGAGGGGAATAGCACAGCCAATTTGCATGCCATACAATACAACAGCTACTTATTACTCACTTCATCAGCTTCATGTCATCAAAGGAGACCATAACCTTCTGCGACCTTTGGTCCACCTCCTTAAAGACTGCTGGTCCCAGCTCCTCTGTCATGCAAAAATTTGAGACAAGGGGAAGCAATCAATCTGGGCACCATGCCATGCCACATCGATCAAGAGGGCTATCGCCTACTTCATTACTTGCAATGGGGTCTCCTCCCCAGGGTCCCTCAGTTTCAGCAAGTAAGCAGACATTTAATGATGGGGCTCAGTGTGGCCACCCATGTCATGGGTAGAGAAAAATAGAACGCGTCGGATCTTACTCAGTGAAAAAAGTTAGACGTGTGGTCGTTCAGGGAGTTCCTGAAATTCCTCCGTTAATTCTGTATAGGTCCGTGTCAGAACTCATTACGTTTCCAGGGCAACCGCTGCTGGGCATAGTGACAGCTTCTTGAGCATGGCTGCTGCTTCAGCATTAGCTTGCTCTTAAAATATGCAGTCGTTTGGTGTAACTCAAATAAGGTAATAACGTCCTTGAACATCCAGTCTTCCCTGAAACATAACTTATGGCTACACACACACTCAAACACACACATACACACACACACACACACACACACACACACACACACACACACACACACACACACACACACACACACACACACATATTCAAACACACACATATGCAAACACATACATACACAAACACAAACTGATTATGTAAGGTGAAAATTCACTCAAGTTACCTCAGGACTTCAGGGTTGCATTTAAGTATATTTATTCAACAACAACAACAAGCCTGTCGGGCTCCCCCCCCCGTCCTGGCAGGCCAGAGAGAGGCACGGGCCCACTCTCAGAGAGAGAGAGAGCCCGGGCTCACTCCCAGACTGCAGCAGACGAGAGAGAAGCAAAATAAAACACATAACACAAGGTTTATATAGAAAGAAGTTAGCGTTCTCTGTCGCCAAAACAATTTGTCAGCAGGGATAACCACTGGGTGGGTCTCTGATGTCCGAGGTCATCTTACTATGCTTTCTGATGCAAGGATGTCAGAAAGAAGCACAGTTCGACCCTTCTTATCACCTCTGACCCAAACATGCTCTTACACATATGCAGACTAAGTGGCGTCAGCAGCACCTAATAATCTAAGTTACACACCCGAAGAAAGACAGAAAAGCCATGTTCCTGCTTACATAAGCACATGATTCATACAAGGTAATTATTAATACAAGGCATTTGATTTATACATTCCTATGTTATTAACAGTGTTTCGAAATATTTTCTTTCACAAACACAAACACAGAGGTATAGACACACACTCTGCTGTTTATTCTTGCATCGTGCCTCTCCTGAGTGTTAATGCCACATCTGTGTCCTGCCCTTAGATGAGACCTGTCCCTCAAATGTGTGGGACTGCAAGAACCGCGGCGTGAATGGAACGCAGAAAGGACAAATCGTATGGAAACTGGAGGCAGGACCCTACTTCATGGAACGTGAGTGATGACAGAAGAAAGAGGGGTGTGTGTGAGAGGAGGGGGGAAAAAACATGACAGAGTAGGGAGTCTGTGGGAAGATAAGGCATATATCACTCGCTTCTGGGCCACGGAGCTAATGGAGTACTACATCACAAGAGCGGAGCGAGAAACCTGCACTCAGCTCCACTGTAATGGGCTTCTGGGGGACGCTGCTACACTGGTCACACAGTGTTCTTAGCCCTTGCCCTGTGTCTTTATGTGCTGAGGTATGGTCATGAGCTCAAAGGAGCCACAGGCTAATCGTCATGTAAGTAATGCCGCCTCTGTTGAGTCATGCTGCGGCTGATGTGCCGTTCAGTGTCTGTGTGAAGCAGCCTTGTGACGTGTCTTTCCAGCGGAGACCAGGGTGTGCTTTAAATACTACCATGGAGTAAGTGGAGCCCTGAGGGCAACCACGCCCTGCATCACAGTGAAGAACCCTGGAGTGCAGGTCAGTGTGGGTCGCCTTGTACACGTATGCATGTGTGTATGTGTGTGTCTGTTACAACCCGGCTCTAGGGAAGCAACATAAGGCGAACATGGAGACAACTCCCTTTTCCCAGCCCAGCTATGCTGTAAGGTGCAAGAACTTGGCCTTTTTTAAGTCTCGCTTTTTTAAGGGGGTGTCAATAAGCTATGCCCTTCTAAGAGAGGTTACCCGTAGTTACACCAATGGTGCTGTCATCAGTCTTCAAATCCAAAAATGTTCGAATGTCAGAATAGTTTCTGTTTTTTAGGCTGACAGTTCTTCACAGTTGTACAACCCTTTGTAGTTTCATCGCACCTTATCTTAACCAGTGTATTTATTAATTATAAGGGAAAAGGTTAGTGAAATTAAGGCAAACAGTGAGCACAGACAAACAACAACTACCAGGCCCGTAACAGTGTCTTACAGTTATTAAGAAGTCTGTTCATCTCTATTCATCTCAGGCTGAAGGACAAGGTGAGGGACAGCAAGATACTAATCGGAGACTGCTCAGCTTCACTCTGTCAGGTGAGATACTGGTGTATCTTTGTACATGTTTGTGTGTGTGTGTGTGTGTGTGTATGTGTGTGTGTGTGTGTGTGTGTGTGTGTGTGTGTGAGAGAGAGAGAGAGAGAGAGAGAGAGAGAGAGAGAGAGAGAGAGAGAGAGAGAGAGAGAGAATGTGTTTCTGTGTAGGGGGGAGTGGGGGGATATGTATGTTTGAGGTTTTTATGTGTACGTAATTGCATTAATGATTATGATGATTGTAATGATTACGTATCTTAATGACTTGCGCCCCTACAGACCTTTGTGCAATGGGTCTGAAGAAGGGCATGTTCTTTAACCCTGACCCTTACCTGAAGATATCCATCCAGCCGGGCAAGAGGAGCTGCTTCCCCAGCCTCTCTCACCACGGCCAGGAGAGACGCACCTCCATAAAGTCCAACACCACCAACCCTGTGTGGCGTGGAGAGGTACAAACACACAAACACACACACACACACACACACACACACACGCACACACACGCACAAAAACACACACACAGAAACATACACTCATACATACATGCACACACACACACACACACACACACACACACACACACACACACACACACACACACACACACACACACACACACACACACACACACACACACACACACACACACACACACACACACACACACACACACACAGACCTATCCATGTTCACTCAAACTTACTCATGGGAACACATATGTATACACACTCACACACTCCCTGTCTCTTTCTCTCTCTCGTACACACACACACACACACACACACACACACACACACACACACTCACACACACTCAACCTCCCACTATCAATGAAAAAATGTTGTCATTCACAAACCCATGCATTCACAGTCTATTCCTTGCTCCTCCACAGAAACACACTTTTGTAGCATTAATGACAGACGTCCTGGTGATGGAAGTCAAGGACAAGTTTGCGAAGAGCCGACCGATCATCAAGCGCTTCCTGGGTCAGCTGCACATCCCCGTGCAGATCTTGCTGGAGAGACAGACTGGGTGGGTGCTATGGCAACGTCTCGCCTCCCTCTGTCCTGCTTACACAGAGTGTCATCATGCTCAGGCACTCGAGCTTGTGTAGACCAATGTAAAATATCTGTGATCTCTGTTTGCGTGTGTGTGTGTGTGTGTGTGTGTGTGTGTGTGTGTGTGTGTGTGTGTGTGTGTGTGTGTGTGTGTGTGTGTGTGTGTGTGTGTGTGTGTGTGGTTGTGTGTGGTTGTGTGTGTTTGTGTGTGTTTGTGTGGCTGTGTGTGTGTGTGAGGTCTTGTTTGTGTCCTCGTCTACAGCACCCAGCCCTTGAGTCTTTCTCTGTGCCGCCGCTTACCCACGGATCATGTGAGCGGCCAGCTGCAGCTCAGAGTGGAGGTCACATCTGCTGGGCATGAGGGTGAGTCTGAGAGCAATGGAGGGCCTCTGAGTGCCTAGAATATTATGGAACAGAAGGGAGCCTGGTCAATAACCAAAGTCCTTGTTTCTCTCGTCACCTGATCCCCGGTAGTTTCTCCAGAGTCCATCCTCGTGGCTGCAGCCATGAATGGAGCCCCAGGTACTCCTTCAGACGATGAAGACCTCCCCCATCCTCTCCCCATGAACTCGGTGTTCCACTCCCCCACTAGCTCCCTGGGCTCGCATAGGAACAGCGACGGGGACATCATCACCCCTCCCGAGAGGGACTACATGGCCAACGCCCTGGAAGACGACTCGCCGTCCTCGCACGACCTGCTCCAGGGCTCTTTCAGCGAGCATATGGACGCCATCGAGGCCCCCAAGGGCCCTGGGGAGAGGCCCCTGGGCGCCGCCTCCCCCAAGCTCTGCTCCAGCTTCCCTACGCACACGCGGCTCAGTGCCATGCTGCACATCGACTCGGATGAGGATGAGGAACGCTCCGTGGCCAATGACACTCCACCGCCCAGGCTCAACGGGAGCCCCAGGCTGCCGCCTTTACCACCAGCACCGCCTGAGGAGACGGAAGAGGAGGAGGAGGAGGAGATGGACTCCTGCAGGGAGGCGGATGAGACGGAGAGGGAGGTGCTGCCACTGGAGATGGTGGAGGGTCTGGTGATGGAGGGGGCCCCTGCACTGGGAGAGGAGATGCCCAGCTCCCTGGCCCCTGAGGTGGGAACAGCCACCCTGCGGGACAGGCAGGAGGAGCCAGAGGAGGACGGACAGGGACCCAGCGAGGACCAGAGCACTGAGGTGGACGTGTCGTCCATGGCTACAGACAGCTGTCCGGCGGGCGCATCTGGGAACGAGGTTTGTGTCTTATTACATTTTAAAACAGGAGTGATCAGTCCTGCTCTTGGGCACCCAATGCTCTCCATGTTTCATCAGCACTCTTGATTAGCTGAATACGCCTGATTTAACTAATCAAGAGCATCATAATCATGTCGGTTTCAATCAGGTTTGCTTGAAGAATGGGTAGATAGAAGATATGCAGGGCAACAGGGCCTCAGCAGTAGGATTATGTTGAAGATTTCAGGCTTTTTAAAGGCCAAAGACAAATGCTGTATGCAGCTGCAAGGTCCTCTATGTAATAATAATTGCCTTGAACTTTTGACACACTGAATTAAAATATAATGAGGAATTTCTTCATCACCAGATCAGTGATAAAACCTTTTTTCTCGGTTCTGGCCACAGGATATGCAAGAGAGTGAGGAGGGGGCTGAGACAGCAATCGACCCTGGGGGAGGGGAGTCTGAACAGGTCTCGCCCACATCCGGTGGCGCCAGCGATCCGGCAGGAGAGCCACCACCCACTGAGATCGCGAGACCGCCGCCACCCACTGAGATTGCGAGACCGCCGCCACCCAGTGAGATCACGAGACCGCCGCCGCCACCCACTGAGATGCCGCCGCTGCCGCCGCCGCCGGAGCCTCGAGCCAATGAGGAGGAGGAGGAAGAGGAGGAGCCAGACACCATGTCGAGGAGGTGGAGCTTAGAGGCCACGGCGGGCGTGTCTCAGGGGGAAGAGGAAGAGGAGGATCTCATTCCCTCGGCGGAGGGCGGGTCCGTGGATTCGGAGACGTTCGTAACCGACACCGAAACTGAAGGGTCAGAGGGTAAGAGTCAGTCCCTGAGATTAGAAGAATGTGGCTTGCATAGAGCATGCATATCAGCTGCTGCTGGTGAATCTCATCGCTGGTGTTAAAAATATAATTACCTTCACATTCGGTATATTTACTGTGAAATAATATATTTTAGACATTTAAAATATTGTATACATTTAATAAAAAACACCCTAGCTGGTCATTTATATAAATAGACTCAGAATTGTCTTTTAAAATACTTTAAAAAGTACCTTTTGTGTACCATGAGAAACTTTTTGGGGATATTTAATCGAACTGAATGTTCTTGTCATGATTGACAGCTCCTGGAGCGCAGGTGAATGGGCACAGCGTCCGCTCCCTCCCCTCTGTGAGACAGGACATCCATCGCTACCAGAGGGTGGATGAGGCCCTGCCTCCTAGTGAGTGTGTGTGTTAACAGTGTTTGTGCGTTTTGTGGGTCTGGGTCTGTGTTAAAGGTAGAGAGTGCGATTCTAATCCAAAACACTTTTAGTCAAATTCAGCTCTTTGCTCCTTTAACTGTCTGTTCCGTGTGTGTGCTAAAAAAAATAATAAAAAAAAACAGATGGAAACAAACATGTTGCTTCAGGAGCCTTGAAGGGAGGGGTGTAATTTGATATGCTGTTGAGCTCAAATATCAAAAACCTTTCGCTAGAATTACAGACTCTACCTTTAATGTGTATTTGTGCCACATGACAATGTGTTCTTAACTGTATGTAACACAATAGGTCATTCATATGTATGTGGTGCATGCACACATATGTACGGGTAAACCGAGGTATTACACTCGAATAATTAAATATTTAATGTATAAGAATTATAATTACATATAATGTATAAGATACACAATATTTATATGTGTTTGACATAAAAAATGACGACTGTAAAATATCCTCACTAACAGAAGGCTTGTATTTATCTCTCAGACTGGGAAGCCCGTATTGACAGTCATGGCCGTATTTTCTTTGTGGACCACGTGAACCGCACCACCACCTGGCAGCGCCCCACAGGGCCGCCGGCGCCAGCGGGGCTGACCCGGTCCAGCTCCATCCAGCAAATGGAGCAGCTCAACCGCAGGTGAGACCCCAACACTCACCTGCCACAGGCACAGGGTATTTAAGGATGGCTACATACTGCATGCCACACACTTACGTTACTACACACCCCTAGAGATGTGCTGAATATGAGCACAGAGCACAGAAACAAACCCAAACAGACATTTACTACCCAAACAGCCATTTACTATGATGCTCTCTCTCTCTCTCTCTCTCTCTCTCTCTCTCTCTCTATCACACACATGTGAAATTAGGTACCAGAGTATCCGTAGGACTATGACTAATGAGAGGTCAGAAGAGCCACCTGTTGAACCACCTGAAGATGCAGACCTGCTGCCCCAAAACATCTCTGGTATGCTGTCACGGTAACAGTCACTTGCGCCAAAACTGGGGTTCTTAAGTAGCCATGTTTGCGTGTGTATTACTTGCCCCTGCATTGAGCCTGCTGACTGCACTCATTTGCTTTGTCCCCTAATTTAAAAATGGCAATCAGCTCATTTAGAAGGTGAATTGAGAATACTCGACTTTGCTTCGTAACCCTGGAATTCCCATATCTAATTACAGTCAATAGCTATGTGCTATTTTTAGGCTACTACACAAACACACCACAGGGGAGCTGCATTGAGCTGTATACCCCCTTGGTGTTTTTTTATATATATTTATTTCTTTGTTTGCTTTTTTAATATTTGTTTTCTTGCAATTTGCAATTTTTCGACTGTGTGTGTGTGTGTGTGTGTGTGTGTGTTTTTGGTTTCAGAGTACCGGAGGGAAGGTCACTCCAGCTCCCGCTCGCGCCTGGCTTTGCTGCTCCAGTCCCCTGGTGCCAAGTTCCTATCCAGTCCTGACTTCTTCACTGTGCTGCATTCCAACTCTGTGAGTGGCACGGATACAGTCCAGACTTGTTATCTGCCTGATGATTGGCTGATGACAGAACTGAATAATGCTCATGCTGTGAAAGTAACTCATGGTGTGTTTACAGTAGATCCTTTCTGGAGGCTGCGCGAGAAGCATTCTTTCACGGAGATTGTTTCACCCACAGGGTCATTTGTGGCTCAGCTAGCTGTCATAAGCTGTTTGATTGTCTCTCGCTGTTGTGTTTTCCTCTCAAGAGTGCCTACCGTATGTTTACGAGCAACACCTGCCTGAAGCACATGATCAGCAAGGTGCGGCGAGACGCGCACCACTTCGAGCGCTACCAGCACAACCGTGACCTGGTCACCTTCCTCAACCTGTTCCTCAACAAGCAGCTGGAGTTGCCCCGGGGCTGGGAGATGAAACATGACCAAACCGGCAAGGTCTGCCCCCGTCAGGCTCGCTGGGCCTTCATCTGTCTGTCTGACAGTGTCCATCCATTACCTTCAGTATGGCTCTTAGCCCCATTGTGCCTGTTCATTTTCAGAGACTAATAGTTTTCTTTCTTTGAATTGTCCTGCCTTTTTTCAGTTTCATCCTGACACCTGATTTTCTATTACTTTCATATAACTGTAAGCTGCATTTATAACCAATAGGAACATAGACTCCTTGACTAAGTGCTAAACACAAGGTCCATTAATGAGAAATGTTCCTAATATCAGTGATGCATATGTAATAGAGTCAAGCTAGTCAAACACTGTCTAGCGTAGGCCTCACTCCATAAAGCTCCCCAGAGGCATATTAGTGATGCAGCTGTGCAGCTGTGCAGCTGTGACTCTTGGTATTTTTGGCAAAGTGACCAACTCCCATGTCTGAAATTGCAGGTTCAAGCCAGTGAGGAACACTGACATAGCATTCACAGTACTACAGTACATCTATCTATAATTCTTCTAAGAAGGCCCACTCTTTATAGCCTATACTCAATAAACTAAACATCTTTGGTTAGCACTAGTAGAAAAGACTTACAGAGTTGCCTTTCAAAGCTTACTATTTCATTATTTTTTCATGCTAGCATGAGACAGGACATAAAAGTGTGTTGGCAACCCTGGACATACACTTAAAATGTGTGCATATGTATGCCTGTAAGCATCTAACACCTGTCTGTTCCTGCAGCCCTTCTTTGTGGATCATAACTGCCGCACCACCACCTTCATCGACCCACGGCTACCCCTGCAGAGCTCACGCTCCAGCGGGCTCCTGGCCCACCGGCAGCACCTAAGCCGCCAGCGCAGCCACAGCGCAGGGGAGGTGAGCCTGCCCTCAGACTCATCATCCAGCTCCGGGGTTAGCATGCTTAAACTAATGTCAACAGTAGGATTAGTTCCACAATACAAATGTTGCTTTGATGTCTCACAGTCCAAAGCCACTCCACATTTTATGGTCGCTACCAAACGCTTGTTCAAAATACATTCTACTTTCAAAGCGACCTTCTGCCAACGAGGCAATATAAACATATTGATGTATCACTCACCTAAAGTGGGTTTGCAGAGGCTGGACACATATAGGAGTTGACGTTAAGAATGTTGTGTCACAGGTGGCTGATGACTCCCGCTCCCCTAGCCCGCCCACTCCCCGGCCCTCCAGCACCTTCAGTGGATCCAGCCGCAACCAGTACCATGACCTCGTCCCCGTAGGTGAGCGTGCTCTCTGCGTAATTATTGCATTATTATGCACATTATTGCAATTATTGCACATTATTGCGTAATTACTCATGTTAAACGAAGTACCATTCGGACTGCCCTGGACTGAGGTGTGAAGTGAAGTGAAGTGTGCTAAAGGAAATGTAATATTGAATAAGACCTCTCAGCTCATTCTTCAATAACGTGTTGTGTTGTTTTCACAGCCTACAATGAGAAGATTGTGGCTTTTCTTCGGCAACCCAACATCTTTGAAATTCTGCAGGAGAGACAGCCGGAGCTTGTGCGAAATCACTCTCTCAAGTAGGGGCTTCCGTCCAGTCAGATTCACCTTTCTCTCCTTTCTTTTTCTTTGAAATTATGTTATTTATATAAAACAATATCATTATTTGTATTATGCTGCCACAATTTACATAAAACCTAATAACACAAATGAAAGTCTGGAGTGTGATGTTATGACTGTTTTTCCCCTGTAGAGAGAAGGTGCAGTTTATCCGCAGTGAGGGTTCGTCTGGGTTAGCTCGCCTATCCAGTGATGCTGACCTGGTTATGCTGTTGAGGTGAGATCACACAGGCAAACACTGCGCTCGTTATATTATCTGTTTTTATCAGTCGTGTGTTTGCTGATGAGGAGGAAGTCTAAAAGGGGAACCATGAAATAGGCCATGTAAGTGTGTGCATGTCAACACATCTGAACGTCATTGTACAAACCAGAGACAGAGCTAGCTAGTCATCGGTTATGCGTTAGAGCATGCCTTATCTTTCCGTACGCATCTGTGAGTCTGGTTTATGACTACATATTTGTGTGTGGAAGTCAGTGTGTCTTTGACCACCGCATAATCTGTGTGATCTCTCTGCCTGCAGTCTGTTTGAAGAGGAAGTGATGTCGTACGTGCCGCCACATGCCTTATTGCAGGCAGGCTATTGTCATGCCTCTCCCCAAAGTTCCCCTGGTGAGAATAAACCCATGACATTGTGCCCATGCTAAGTGTCACGTGGGGATTTATAACCACATCTGTCACCAAAAAGCCAAAGACTCAAAACTAAAGTGAATTATCACCAATATCCTGGTGATTGTGTGCTGTGACATCTCCAGTTCTTTCTTTCTCTCTCTCTGTCTCTCTTGCTCAGGTACTCCACGAGCGAATGCGCGTGCTCCAGCTCCCTACAAACGTGACTTTGAAGCCAAACTGAGAAACTTCTACCGCAAACTGGAGACTAAAGGCTACGGCCAGGGCCCTGGGAAAGTGAAGTGAGTGTGACCGCCACTGAATGATGTCATAAGAAAAACAAGGGCCCTACAATGCACATTGTTCTCTGAATTGTGCTTTCAGAACAGTCGCAGCTCAATACTGTATGCTGTAGCATGCACAAGCACGAGCTCAGCAATAATATGTTTCACTATCAGGTTTCCAAAAGAAGAGAAGTGACAACAGTACACTTCTCTTTCAAATTATTTCTTTTTAGTAATCCCCTAACAACGTATTCCCTAATTCACCCACCACCCATCTTTAACATTCCTCTAGGGCCTGTTTTTCTCTGTTCCTACCCTGCACACGACCTTGTAGCTTCCCCCTGGGCATCGGTTACCTATTGCCATCGCGCAACATATTTTCTAATCAGATTAAGGCTTTCAAATGTATTTTGCTCAAGTACAATAGAACAATAGCATGTTCCAGTAGCTATAAATAAAAGCTTTCAACCACCAAGCCATTCTATCTACATGGATTCTATCTTTAGTCTGCGATTTCCTCATGTGTTCTCTTGAAACGGCTGGCTGTTGAAGACTGGTCCAATTTTGTTTTGTTTGCTGTAAGAGTACAGTGTGTAAAGATCAGTCACGATGGTGTAGACTCATTTGTAAAGTGAAGTAATTATGTGTTTTAAAGAAGCAATCGAAGAAAGTTTGATGATACGCACCTCTTGATCTCTCTCCTCCGGAGAAGCCTTAGACTCTCAAAGATCCTCCTAATCTCCACCATTTTAGCTTGTTGGCTCAGCACCCCTTCAAATGAAGACTTATGAACAAATCCATTTTATTTGTGGTGCCAAGTGACAGCCATTTGCAGTTCAGGATCCGCTTGATGGGCTTTTTAAGCACTTTAAGCACCAGAGGAAAGAAAATGTTTCCAGAGTTTCCAAGATTCCCTTTTGAGACTGATGAAATACATTTCGATTGGAAAGTAACTTCCTTACTTAAACACTAAGTAACTCCTGCTAGACATTTTTCGTCAATAAAACCTAAAATTTCCATAATAATTCCATATACTACATTTGCATACTCAGTGTTTGCTATTTCTGTCATTCTGACATTTAAACACGTATCTAGTCTGTTGTTTGATCCATGCTCCTTTTCCCCATGTTTCCAGACTCATCATTCGTAGAGATCACCTACTGGAGGACGCCTTTAACCAGATCATGTGTTACTCCCGTAAGGACCTGCAGAGGAGCAAATTATACGTTAGCTTTGTAGGAGAAGAAGGGTGAGTATTTTGTTGCTTTTGACTGGGCTCTTCAGTGACCACATTAACAACCATCACTGCACAATATCAGATCCCTCAGAATTGCATGTGTTTTTACTGAAAATGTGTCTTTTTAGGATGTGAAGATTTCCTCTGCCAAGTGCATTCGTTTGTAGCCACCACAGTGAAAGTACTTCCTGTTTCTATCTGTCGTCAGTGGTATAAATTTGAGTCTTTTAAGTGTGTGCCATTATATTTGCTTGTTGTAGATTGGACTACAGTGGCCCTTCAAGGGAGTTCTTCTTTTTGGTTTCACGGGAGCTCTTCAACCCTTACTATGGCCTCTTTGAATACTCAGCTAATGACACTTACACTGTGCAAATCAGCCCGATGTCAGCCTTTGTGGACAACCACCATGACTGGTGAGTCAAAGAGGGGGATGGGGCTTCGGGAGCAGGTGAGACAAAGCCATGGACAAACTGATTAGAGGAGAGAGGATGGACGAATGGACAGTTTGATGGATGAATTGATGGATTTCCAGCTGTATGGATAGATTGATGGAATAACAGATGGATTGATGGATGGATTGGTGACTTGATGAATGGCTGAATACTGGAAAGGATAACTCTGACACACTGAAACCTTTACATTAAAATCCAGGTTCCGCTTTAGTGGCCGTATCCTGGGCTTGGCTCTCATCCATCAGTACCTTTTGGACGCTTTCTTCACCCGGCCCTTCTACAAAGGGCTGCTGCGCATGTGAGCATACACATACTACATACCACTAAACTTGGGCTGTCTTTGAATATACAGTACATGTGCTTATTATGTTGGTCATTGGGAATACATTTCTAAATGACAGAGAATACAATGTTGTACTTAACATGTGTCCTACCGTCTGTAAACTAAGAATATGGAAGAATCTTAGAATATGGCAGAAATGGGTGAATATTAAACAGAACTACTTGTAAACAAAGATTAATAAGAAAGATGTGAAGAATCACATCAGTGGAGACAGAGGTGCTTCCCTATTGGTGCTTTGTGCATCCAATCAGCAAACAGGAAAAAATGACATTGTTTTCATTCCGACCCCTCTTTAGCCCCTGTGAACTCAGCGACCTGGAATTCCTAGATGAGGAGTTCCACCAGAGCTTGCAGTGGATGAAGGACAACGACATAGAGGACACCTTGGACCTCACTTTCACCGTCAACGAGGAGGTGTTTGGACAGGTCAGATGAGAGATATGGTATAAGCAAGACATATGTGTGTGTTTGTTGCTCCTATGGGCTTCATTAGTCAAAGTAACAGATTCATTGCGCCCTTGAGATTTGGTAATGAGCTGTTGCACCAAACCCAGCAATTCAGCAGCAGGAGACCCTGCATACTTCACTTAAAAAACTTTAGATGGGAAGAAATACCTAAAAAACTTTAAATGGGGAACATTTTTAAAGTTGTCAATAGAACCCATTGCACTCTTAAAGTGCACATTTTTTGATCTGTGACCTTGAACAGTGCAATGATGAAGGCCAAAGACTGAAATGTTTGCACTTTTGGTATGCTGTTAAATCTTTGATGTTGTGAGTTTCGCTGACCTCACCACACTTTGTTACTTTGTCCCTGTGGGTTTAAAAAAAAAAAAAACACTACTACAGACTAGGCAGGCAGAACTGACCTCAAAGTACTGTACATGTAACAGCAAACATATACATTCAGAGAGTTAATAGTTTTTCTTTTTTTGTACAGTATGTATTATATGAAATGTGTGTTCCAGCTTCACTTTTCGTCTTCCCACCGTAGATTACAGAGCGTGAGCTGAAGCCTGGTGGGTCGGGCATCCCTGTGTCTGAGAAGAACAAGAAGGAGTACATCGAGCGCATGGTGAAGTGGCGCATCGAGAGAGGCGTGGCACAGCAGACTGAGAGCCTCGTGCGAGGCTTTTACGAGGTACTGTTACAGGTGGCCCAGAATGCTCAATGTCTGCGTGATATCTATGCGAATAATAAATTATGAAGTGTTTGAAATTGTAATCATTTACAAATGTATTGGTTCTTTGGACTACTGGGATACAAAAGAAACAAGGTGCTGAATATAATACATTTCTGTCTACCAGGTGGTGGACGTGCGACTGGTGTCTGTGTTTGATGCGCGGGAGCTGGAGTTGGTTATAGCTGGTACTGCAGAGATCGACCTTGCAGACTGGAGGAGCAACACGGAATACAGAGGAGGTACTGATGGAGGAGGCATTTTAAGCATGGCCTAGGCTGGTTTAAACACTTTCCTGTTGAACAGTTGATTCATAGGGAAAAAAAGAAAGTATTGTACTCCCAGAAAGTATTGCATCATTTAGCTATGGTGGTGCATCTCTCTCCCTGACATGCTTTCTCCCTTTTGCTTGCTTGACCAATCCCTCTGTCTCTTCTCTCTCCTTCTCCCTTCAGGTTACCATGACAACCACATTGTGATCCGCTGGTTCTGGGCTGCAGTGGAGAGGTTCAATAATGAGCAGAGACTGCGGCTGCTGCAGGTATTGCTTGCACACACACACACACACACACACACACACACACACACACACACACACACACACACACACACACACACACACACACACACACACACACAAACACACACACATTCAGTACATGCGCACAGGCATACATCCACTGACAATATCAATGTGACAAAGGACTTATTCTAAGGAGAGGCGATTACATGACAAATGCTCAAAGGGATCAGATAATGAATGAGCCATAATTGGATTGATAGACTCACACTTGAACATGGCATCTTCTAATGCATGATGCACACAACTATTTTCATGTAGAAAATGTCAGGTTGCTTTAGTAATGAATGCATGGCAACTACACCAGCTTCATGTGTATGTGGATGGTTACAGACCCCCTTACAGTACAAGCTTTTCTGTCTCTGTAGTTTGTTACAGGCACATCTAGTGTCCCTTACGAAGGGTTTGCCTCCCTGAGGGGGAGTAATGGCCCACGCCGTTTCTGTGTGGAGAAGTGGGGCAAGGTCACTTCCCTCCCGAGGTACTGTCACTCTTTTTGACACTCGTCATCAGTGTTGTTTAGTCTTCTGCCACCCTAGCTCAGTTCTGTCTGTGCCAGATAGAGACAAGGCCACAAGCTGTTCAGTAGTGTTTTGCTGGTAATTAATGTAAAAATGAACTAATTTTTCTAAGTTTGATAAAGCGTAGGTTACATGGTTGCAAAGAAATAGTCTAGCCGTAACATAAACAACGCTTTCTGTTATGATGGCATAATGACATTGGTGAATGCCATTGATTTTACCATTAATTATCTGCTAGACCTACTTCAGTCAAATAAAATGGATGTAACCCATCTTTAAACTAAACTCCTCAGATATACTCAAATGTATTTGTTTGGTGTGTGTGTGTGTGTGTGTGTGTGTGTGTGTGTGTGTGTGTGTGTGTTTTCTATGTTCCGTGTATGTGTGTTCACTCCAGGGCTCACACCTGCTTTAACCGCCTGGATCTACCACCATACCCCTGCTTCTCCATGCTTTATGAGAAGATGCTCACAGCCGTGGAGGAGACCAGCACCTTTGGCCTGGAGTAGCACCACAATCCACCACCTCCCTCCACCTTTTCTCCACTTATCTTGGTCACTGCTCGATACCTCCAAGCCCTTAGCTCTTAACTCTACCCCTAGTGCCCTAGTCCTCTCCTTGCCTTCAGTCTATGGCCTTGGTTACTTCACTGTTGCAAAAGGAAAAAAATAACTCTCTTTATCAGATACATGCCCTGAAAAAAACACACTGGAATGATCTCATCTGTGGACTTCTCTAATGTCACATCCGGACTCTTTCTTGTGAAGCAATTAATGCTTGATGCACACACACACACACACACACACACACACACACACAATCACACTCACACACACACACCATCCTTACAAGAATGTAGAAAACATGATGAATGTATGAACTTCTAATGCTTAATTGTGGTATGAAGTTAGTGGTATGGTAGTCGAGAATTTAGCTCTTTGGATATGGGCTCGATTTGAAACACTTGAGACCAGTCACTTGACAGACAGAGACCTCGGATGAGAGTTGGAATTGTACCAAAAAGACAGATATCATACAGCATCATGTGACTAAGAAAGAAACAACTGGGGTTTTCAAGGAAATCAGGGAGGGGTGCATCTATAATGGATGATAGTTTTAACTGATTCTAAGTTATATTTTACACTCCGGAACCTTCTTAATATGAACAAGCGAACTTTCAAAGCTGTCTTTGAATCTGCTACTGCGGGAAAAAGTTGAAAGCTTTTACAATAAATAGCTTTTATCCCCAGTTATTGAGGATATTTAACATGTGACTCAGCCCAGTAGGCAGTACTGGGGGGGCTCAAGAGACTAGCCTGCTTCAGCGACAATGCAGCAAGAAGCTATTAAACATTCAATGACATGGAGCCTTGGACTGAGGAGCGACATAAACCAGCCACCACCTCCTCAGTCACATTGGCCTCTGGTGCAGGTGCAGTGAAGCATGTTAGTGAGCTGTCAGTGCATATAACTTGCCATTTCCACAGCATATAGGAATGGAATGATCAAGTACAAGAGTACATCGTTGTTGCATGTTCTCCCTTGTAAATCTGTTGGCCTCAAGCGCATTCACTGCATGCAGGCCGACATGCACTTGGATGTATTGTGTTTGGTTCGTCACCCCAGTAGTTGTGGCCCTAATTTAAAAAAAATAGTGCCAAAGCAGCTCTCCAGTATGACTGAGTCCATTGAGGTGCAGCAGACTGTTACTGTTTGTTTGTATGTCCCACTGCTCATCACACACACACACACACACACACACACACACACACACACAATATCACACATTCATAAGAGACACTAACACAAGTTTGGCTTCAATAACCAATTCAGCTAGATCTTAACTCTTCTTGCATACAGATCAAATCTGTAACAAACTAAAGAAAACTGAAAAAAAGCCCCACTTCTCTGTATATCCAAACCTGGCTCAATAATACTGCATGCAGGGTCTGCATAGTAACTCTGTGCCAAGTTTGACCCTTAGATGGTGTCGTGTTATAGCTTGATATTGCATGCTGGAATAGTGCAACAACACCAGTCCAGATTAGCATTTTGCATGAGGATTCGCTGTAAGGGCGGATGTAATGGAGATGAAAATGTGTCAGTTTCACTTTCACAACGTGTCCACATGTTATGTTTTTTTTTCCATCTACTGGTTGATTTGTGAAGGTCGGAGTTCATAGGTCACAGGTCATGGCTCATCTCAATAGCGTGTCAGGGCAAGCACTTGAAAAGCAAGGGAGAATGTGAGAGACTTTCTGTATTTCCCATGTGTGTCCATATCTGTATATAGTTGTATGATACATATGTCTGTCCCGTCCTGTGTCAAAATTATATTTTGCACTGAATGTAGCAAACTTTTTGGGGCAAAGAGTCTGTTGTTTGTCTGTCTGAGTCCATCCTTCACCTCTTCCTAATGCTGTCGAGTCAAAACAGTAGCCCACCCTCTCACTTCTTGTGATACACATACTCTGCTGAAAGGTGTGAATGTTTAACTGCACTGCTCCATAAGCCAATGGGAACAGTTTATTTTTTTAAATGACATCCAATGTTTTCCTGTTTAAAATCATATCTTCCTTTCAGCCAGGATGAGATTGTAAGGGTGAGGCTAGAGTGTTAGAAAAGGCAGAGACATGTAAAGATTATTCTCTGAAATATACAGTTCAAGGGGATCAATATGGAATCAGTAAACAGGACTGAATTCAAATCTCTTAACTCTGAATGCTGAACAGTATCCAACCATGTACATATTGTATCTAAATAGAAGATATCACACTTGCAGCCAATTCTGCAAGAGCTTCATAAGCATTGTATTGGGTGCGTCGTAAGGTAATGAAAACACGAATTAGAAAATGATGAGGGAAAGGTGGCCTTGACAGTTGTTGGGCAACTGCATGACGGTAGCTTGCGTCTGTCAAACCAGAGACTTTATTCGCTTTGGTCAAATGGACATAGTCGACATAGACTTGGATCGGAAGGCTGATTGCCATTTCAGGCACCTAGAGGGCGCGCCACGCCACAACGAGGATGAATGGTTGCTTTTAATCGAAACTGTGACGTATACAGTGTATCTGTAATGTTGGCCACCGGCTTCGCTTTTCAAAACTGCCCAGGGATAATATCGGCGGGAGTGGATTACTGTGCCTATCAGTGGTCAGTGTGATTTGGACAAAAGTATTCAACTCAAGATGACAAAGTAACTTTTGTCTCTACCGGCTCTTCGGGGCAGTACCATTAAGTGTTCCTTTCATCTTGTATTGGCTTTTAAACTGCTAGCTCGCTATCGCTAGCTAAGTTACTAATTTAGACGGACACAGCTGAAAAGCTAGTAACCAACATTAACTTGTCTGCAAGAGGTGGTTTTTCAAGAGGAGTGACGTACCGCACCAAGGAAGGATGTCGCTTGTGTTGAAAACAATGATTCGTCGAATGATTTCCTCTCTGTTAAACGACTCTCTGGATATCTAACGTTAACTATATTTCAGTCGCGAAGGGTCTGTGTTAAATTACATTAGGTAACAGGGTTAACGCACCTTGTTTTATAAATAGTCGGTCTTCGTCAAGGCTGTTGTTTAGCCAGCTAGCTAGGATTGGACCCTAGCTAGCATGTATAAGTTAGTCATAGGTAATACTTTAGTCAACTTTCCTTTCACTATACACAGTGAAAAACCCGAGGTTGGGACAGGTAAGGGCATCTCAACTAAATAACCTAACGTTACTTTATCTTGCACATTAAAGACTGTCCGAGCTAGCTCGCGAGTTACAAGTGTCAAGTATGGTATGGCTGACGACTAATTTTAACTTTGTTGGATAAGGTAGCAAGCTAGCTGGCCGTTTTGTAGCAGTGGAAGAGTCCGTTTACATCTACAAACTTGTGTTGACTTCGTTAAAGTTAGGCCTTATTTTTGCAAAAAGGTGGATTTTTTTAAAAACTGAAGCGGAAGAAGACTTCTGCTCACGGCTTGGACTGGAACAATGTCTAGAAGACGACTTGACAGTCGCAGCATTGCTGCGGGGCTGCTGGGTGACATCCAGACACAAATATCGACGGATCCTCTGGATAGCCTGTATGAAATCACAGGGGAGCTGGGCAGGTCAGTCATCTCATCTACTTTCCTGTACATTTACAGTTTGTACATTAAGTTATCTTAATTGCTTTGGCAACAGCACCCTTTGGACAAGTAAGCAAAGCAATTGTATGCAGTCTCAAGCAAATTATTAACTATGCTGCCGTCAAATTATGGGGATGACTTATCTTACCGATGGGAGCAAAAATGTCTTTATCCTTTAAATAAAACGATCGTCAGTGGGTGAAGCACTGCTTTTTGATTTGTCTTCCTTCGAGTGTATTTAATAATTACGTAGTAATTATAAAGTTATTTCTGGAGGACCCTTGGCACTGTCAACGCATCTGCCACAGGGCCATTTTTTAGTTATACACAGGAAAATATGTTACATTTCTCCTACTATTGTTTGAGGACTTCACACAGCGGCCAATCCTCTCACTGTCACATGCAAGTGCTCATACCTAACAACCTAGCTTAAGTATAATAACAACAGGGTGCACTACAGCCATCACAGCTACACGATACTTAACAAAACGACGATGACGTAAATACCTTCGTGAGCATTTCACTGGGGTTGTCAAGTGGGCATTTTCCTCCGTCAGTGTTTCGTTGAATTAGTCCCACGACATCTCCAGAATGTACAACAGGGGTGTCTGGTAACCCAGACCCACTCCCCTCCATACTTACGATGGGCTAGGACACATGTCAATACCAGGGATAACAACAGATACACCTCAAGATACGCATGGAAAAGATTTAATATGGATATGTCGTGTCTGAACGATACTCTGCCTAATGATCTAAACATAAATCTCATTATCCTATGGCATGCCACAGGCTATCTAGGGTAAGGGGTGGGAGGGTTGGTTGGTTACCCCCTGTGGGAGTGCAATCCTGAGTTAGGGTTAGAGTAAGGGTAGGAGCCAGATGCGAACACAGGTTAGGGAAGTGGTGGGGGGTGGTAGATGGAGGTAAAGTCATCTCCAAGCTGGTCTTAGCACATTTTAACTCCTCCACCAAGCTGGTCATCGCTAACTCCAAAAAAAATGTTTCATACAATTTTACAGTACTTGGACAACTTGGCAGCCCAAGCTGTTTCCTAACCGCCTTATTCACGATTCACTCAATTTTCTTCACCTGTGAAATAGCATCTTCATACACAGTCAAAGGCGACCTTATGCATGGCAAAAGCCCAAACTGCAAGCACAACAATTTAAATTTACCAGGCAAGAAGGTCTTCTCAATGGTTATTGATTGCCTTAACAATTCATTCTCTAAGTTCTTAAATCTGTTCTTGGTCACTCAACGTGGAATTGTATCGCCTGCCTAAACTCTTCATCAATTTCTTGACAACAGAGGGAATCACCTCACCATCAATATAAAAACTCTCTTACACTCATACGGAAAGATACACTTCTACATTTGCTAGGCTACCGGGATAAGTGTGCACCCTTGATAGTATTAAGACCCTATTAAGGTTGTGGTTATGCATGTGTGTAACCCCGTGTGTGACACACTCTTCTGGGGTAAGAGGAAGGAAATCCAGACATATGGGAACCACGGTGCTTGCACTGAGAAATAGGAAGTGGCCCTGTCTACTTCCTCATTTTTCTGTGTATTTAACATGGATCCGTTTGATTGAGGGCAAACACACATTTGGCCATTTCAGGTCTGTGCTGTGAGAATTATAGACTAGCTCTGATGTTTGTGCAGTGCCCTGTGTGTAAAAGAAATAGCTGATGTGTGTGTTCACGCATACATTAGCTGTGCCATAAGCCCATCTGATTAACTTTCCCCCTTTCTTTTAAAACTGCGCTCATCCTTGCCTTTTCTCAAACAGGAAGCTCATTTCACAGTCCGTTCACTGTGCAAACATAACCTCATGAAACAAAAGGGTCTGTGAACAGTTTGTGCTGTGTGGCAACTACACTTGGTAGATGCAATTATCTCATGTTTGCTTGTGTGCATTTCAAAACAAATGGGCTTGCTCAAAGATACAGAGGTTATTAGGGGAGCATTTTTGCAGTTCCCTGACACTTTTCAAAAACACAAACCAGGAAGGAAGGAAGTAAATGTAGGTCTTGACGAGAAATTATAAAGTTTATGGTCTGAAATCATGTGTCCATGAGATGAATGAGATCATCAGTTCTGTAGATTGGTTGTTTTCTGTTTCTGTTGTTCTCTGTTTGTCTAGCACGACTGTTACTGCTCTGAGAAACATAGAGCCAGCCCTGCTGAGGGATTGTGCTTGAGAGTCTATCCATCATGCCTCATGGGCACACGCACTATTTGCCATGAGTATGAATGACTCAAATGAGTCATCAACTGACGATAAAATCTTAAAGAAAGCCTAGAGTATTTGTAAAGGATGTGACTCAGGTTATGGCCTAGCCGTATTTGTTTCATCACACTTGTCTTTGTCTGTATAGCTATATATGTCTCTCTCTCTTTCTCTTCCTGCAGTAAATTCTAGGCTGTGTAATTTAAAGGTATCGGGTCTCGTCCATCTGCATAAACACTACTTGATTAATATGTATGCTCTACTTCAAAGAGTGCTGTTCAAAGCCTCAGCAACAGGAGAAGGCTGAGTGGTTTGGATGTAGCTCAAATGGGAACAAAGCAAAAGCATCCCTCTACAAGGATGGACAAATCACTAGCCCAGGTGCCTGGGACAAGCAGATTATGTGTCCAGGATATCAACATTTTAAAACTGATGACTTTTTAACATGAGAATGCGATAGAACTTACAATGTAGATTTTGGCATGTCACATTTCTCTGGGTAACATAAATCGCATTGGGCAACTGAACATTTGAGCAATCACATGCCTAGGCCGCAAGCTAATGGAATCATGACATGTTCACCCCTTTTAACCCCTGCCCCCCTCTCTCTTTCTGCCCTCTGCATCAGGGGCAAGTTTGCGGTGGTGAAGCGATGCGTGGAGAAGGCCACGGGCAAAGTGTTTGCCGCCAAGTTCCTAAAGAAGCGGCGGCGTGGGCGCGACTGCCGGGCAGAGGTGGTGCACGAGATGGCCGTGCTAGAGGTGGCACGCAACAACCCGCGCGTGGTCAACCTGCATGTCGCCTACGAGACGGACCATGACATCGTCCTGCTGATGGAGTAGTAAGTAGAACTGACGCGGACAAGGAAGGAACTCCAGACATCTCTGGAGAACTTCAGGAAAGAGAGGTTTATATGTCCTCTGTGTAAACTCGGGCAGCCACAGTCAACTTTGTTAGCCAAATCGATGTTGCAGCCTTACAAGTGTTGATGCATTTTTAAGCTGTGTGTGTGTGTGTGTGTGTGTGTGTGTGTGTGTGTGTGTGTGTGTGTGTGTGTGTGTGTGTGTGTGTGTGTGTGTGTGTGTGTGTGTGTGTGTGTGTGTGTGTGTCTGTGTGTGTAACATGCCTAGGCATGTCAGAGGAGCTTTGGCCCAGTCTGTATAAGGCAGAGGAGAGAGATTGTCTTGACGTGTGCTGCCTTTTCCTTCCCCTAGTGCGGCGGGTGGCGAAATATTTGACCACTGTGTGTCCGACGAGTTGTTACCAGAGAGCCAAATCACTCGCCTCATCAGACAGACACTGGAGGGGGTTCATCACCTGCACCAGTGCGGTGTAGTGCACTTAGACCTTAAGGTTAGCTCAAAACTGACACAGCGCACACTGGCATTGCATCTGACCGAAATACAAATCTTATGTTACTTCCTTATGCATAAAACTTAGATCCACGTATAGTATGTTTGCACATGCTCAATACCCAACTGAAGGGTTGAAGCAAACATAGCAACACTTTCTCATGGATCTTTTCTTCTTGTGTTATGAACATGAACATTTCACTTCATTATAACATAGGAGCAGCAAACACATGAGCAAAAGATGCTCGTCTTTATTGTGTCTGGTAACTCTAAAAGTCCTGGTCTCGCTCTTTCAGCCCCAGAACATTCTCTTGACTAACCTGAGCCCACTGGGTGACATCAAGCTTGTGGACTTTGGCCTGGCGCGCAGGCTTGGCACAGCTGGCGAGCTGAGGGAGATCCTGGGTACTCCGGAGTATGTGGGTAAGACCTGTTCCTTCTTGTGGGCCAAACATCATTCCAAAACATTAAACTTTACTCTGTTTCTAGGTGTGGGCTGAAAGTAATACGTGTGAATGGTATCAGATATAATTTCCTTCCAAGGTTATTTATTTAGCATTTGACTCGTGAAAGGTTTGTTCCATTCTGTGGCAAGGGTGGTTGTTAAATTTATATTGCTATAATCTGTGAATGAGGGCAGACAATCATATAACCTCTCTTTACAGCACCAGAGATCCTGAACTATGAGCCCATCACAACAGCCACAGACCTTTGGTAAGTTGTTTTGTATTTGTTTTCACAATCACAGACAGTTCCATGTTTATAGCCAGGGAAATGTCCCAGCCCATAGGAGTTGCTCATGTCAAAAGTGAAAGTAAATATTTCTAGGAGCTATCACTGCTCTTTGCATATACATTTCTGTAACTCTACCATGTGTTTACATTTGAGCACAAAGTGATTATATTACTTCTGACCTCTTTGTTCCTTGCCCTCTCTGTCTGTTTACATTTGCGTTGGTGTGCGTGTGCGTGTGCATGTGTGTCCACCTTAGGAGTGTTGGAGTCATCGCCTACATGCTGGTTACGGGCGAGTCCCCTTTCGCTGGGGACAACAAGCAGGAGACGTTCCTGAATGTGTCGCAGGTGAACGTGGACTTCAGCCGCGAGACCTTCTCCCTGGTGTCCGAGCTGGCCGTGGACTTCATCCGCAAGCTGCTGGTCAAAGTGCCCGAGTGAGTTTCTCTCTCATGGGGCCGAGACAAACCCAGGTGGAACCTTGCCACTCTGGAGGACTGAATAATAGACGTGCAGCTCTTTTACTGCAGCATGGCGTGGAGCCATTACAGCCACGTTTGAGGAGTGGATGACCTCACCCACATAGCACATGGAAGTTTTCACATGAACCACCTGGCCTGTGTTAGAACCGTGTAACCTTTTTGCTTAATCCTATTTGCACGGCCTCACATGTACACAAATGTGGCTCAGTCTCACACTTGGTTTCCCCTCGTACACCAGCTGCGCATTGATCTTGGCTTTCAATCTTCATACTCATCAGGCTCATAAATCACTTGTCCTGTAATCATTAACTCTATACCAACTTGTACAATGTAAACATTACATAAACCATGTAATGGCATGCAAAGATTCTTCTAACAGTAGGGAGAGTTTGTCATTTTCAACCAAATTGACACAGACACAGCTGAGTGAGGCCAGTTTCTCCACTTAGGATTAACAGTGGTACTGGACCAAACTTCCATTACTGCGGAATTTCTCCCCAGGACTTGACCATTGTGAAGAATAGTTGGGTTCGAGAGATTGTGGAACTAATAGATGAGCACCTGATAATTTAGCTTGAGTGTGTTCTCACCTCTCCTTCCATCTGCTCTTTCTTCTACAGAGACAGGCCCAGTGCTGCAGACTGTATGACCCATCCCTGGCTGTGGCAGCACTACCCCGGCACAGAGTCCCTGCCCCCCACACCCCGCACCGCCCGGGAAAGGAGTGGGGGCGGCAAGTGGGCCGCACCGCCTGAAGACCTGGAGGACAAGGAGAACTTCCTGGACTCGCCCCATGCCAAACGGTTTCGCTTCCGCGAGGAAGACATGCCGACCTTTGGAGATGCTGACCACTGAGCACCACCATCAGGAGGCACTGATAATTCCTGTCTTTCTTTTTTCTTTTTTGTTAAATTAATTTCTCACGTCAAGGTTTGGGCCCCACTTTCTCCCATTAGCGGTTTAAGCCATTGTGCTGTCTGCAAAAAAACATCTAGCGTGACTTAAAATGGTTGTGCATAGCGTCCAATGAGGTGCAGCTGTGTGATTCAGTGTTGTGTGTCACTGAAGTCATTGTTTCTCTCGAGATTGAATAAGCTTTGTTGCGTGCAGTCACAATGAACTGTGCGTTTTTTAATTCCAACTTTAATTTAAAATTTAACTTTTACCCTTCTCTTGTTAGTGAAATATCGCTGGTCAAATGTTTCTTGATGAGAATCCTTGCAGTACTGTCTGGGCAATACCATCTTTAACCATCATTTAATGTTACGTTAATTGTATTTTTCATAATTTTTGAAGACTAGTAGCGTCCAGGCATATACCATGTTTTTAAAGACGTTTCTTCCTCGTTGATAGTCCCTTAAATTATACCGAAAAGGACCATTTATTTTCCTACCCTAAGTGAACCAAACAAATATTGTATGGAAACATTTCCTTTTTATAAGGACCAGAACACAAATGTGTCCTCCAGACATATTTCATCAATAAACATCTAAGGGTAAAGTCACCCAGAGATCACTTTACTCTTGGGCCTCACGCCAGTCCTTTCAAAAGGCTTCCTATTGGTTCTACTCTGTGACTAGAGGCAAAGTCGATCGCAGGTGATGGCTTGGTCAGCTTGGTGGTCTTGCTGACGTGTTTTAATTCGGTCAGACTCCACTGCTGAGGGTGTTTTGAACGTTCAGTTTGGAAAGATTAGGGACTGAGTCTGTAGACTCATCTGAACGCATTCTTCTGGCTGATGCAAAGCCTGCATCTCCAGGCACGTTTCATGTCAAAAATGTCCAGCCCATCCCAGGGCAATTAGAACATTGGATAGCCCCTCACAAAAGAATGACTCAGCGCCACTCCCAGGATTACTCAATTATGTTCTTGCGATCAGCATGCCACTTCCTTTAAGTCAATGACTTAGAATCTCGCAAAGCACTTAACTCTTCAGTGTCCCTCATTTTCAAAAGGGGAAATCCATTGGTGTCCTAAACCATTTAGTATCTTGCAGTGTGCAAACTGCAGTTTCTTTGTGTGCATTAAAAGAGGCAGTAATAGTACAGTGCAACATGTATTGAAATGAACCATTAAGGTTAAACCTCAGGAAGGGAAGCACTGTATTGTCAAACTATTGCCAGCTAGCCTTTAATTAACATTCCCCTACCCACCTAGTTATATAACACCGTATGAGGTGCTGAGTCTGCCGTATCCTGTGTAAAAACAGTATTTACCCCCCGTACCCCTACTGTATATTGGCTTCAGTGAACTCTCTTAAACATTTAATAGCATAGAATATCTAAATGTTTTGAAGTGTAATATTCTTTTATCTTTGTACATTCCGAGCCTTCTCATCTCAGGGTAAGCCCATGACTGGATGGGTATCGCCTGCCAGTCCACTGTGTGCCTCTTTATGCTTGCTCTGAGTCTTGGGGATTTCTCGCAATAAGTTATGCAATTTATATTTATATGTACGTGGGAATTATAGTCTCGTTCTATCGTGATAGATGTGTATATATGATGCAATAATTGAGTAACTTTAATTAGAATGGTGTATAACCGGTCATTCCTTGCACTAGATGGACTGATAACATAACATTGAAAGCATTGAGTTGGGAAATATCAAGCTGCATGGAGAGGTAGTCTGTGATGGTACGTTTGGATGCATATGTAAGTAAAGTATTGATATTTGTTATGGCCGTGTGGATTGAGAACGTTTTTGAAAATTAAGACATAGATAGTGTGGCCTGTGAGGATGGGTAGAGATTTGTAGGGATCGCTACAACAGAGTATTGTAGTGTAAGAAATGAGAAATGGTTAAGTTATTCTGTGAGGAAAGAAATGGAAAAGAATGGTGCCGAGATGGCACATTGTAATGAAGGTGGTGGTAGGTTGGGGCAGGAAAGGATGTTTTTGGCCTAATGTATTTATCAGGTAACATTCCAAATGGGAAGTGAACTCTCCATTACAAAGGGAAGTATCCAGTGTCAGTTCCACATTGGATATGAGGACAAATTGGTCCATAACGGGACCAATAAGGTGTTGGGTAACGGCGACTCTTCATTTAAACAGCACAGCCTGTGATACTGCATACCGCTACACTGCATTTCAGAACTGGAAATAAGACCGTAAACGCAAGCCTGTCTGCCAAATGTTTCTCTTTCTTCAGGGAGGTGTGAAGAGCGTACTGTTTGCTCTGTGTAGTTGCTCCCAGGGTCTCTTAGCGATGGCACCGGCTGCGACACACAAGTGGAGCCTTTGTCCCACAGACGGGTGTCTCCTGTTACGGCCGTGCTCTCACTGTATGCTGTCATTTTAAGGGAACCAGAGTTCGTGTCTGCTCTGGGAGATGGCGTCAGCGAAAGGCTCACTGGCTGTGGAGTGTCTGAAATTTTAAACCCAGGGAGAATGTCTGTATGGATTCATTGAGCCTACTGAGATGCACTGCTTGATATTGCAGTGTTTTTGTTGTAGCTTGGTGTATCACTGGGGCTCTGGTAATTTTATGTGTCAGCTGGAAATTGGTTTTCTGTTGTAGTGATTTGTGGCCAGTGTAACTTTCCCTTGTATGTAAGTTGGTAAACTGCACAGCACAGTTGGAAATTAGATGGAAAATAATTCTCGTGTTTTTTGTTTTGTTTTCTGAATTTTATAGCTTTTGTATTTCATACACACCATATATAAAGAGATTTACATATTTAATTGATTTGTGAAATATTGATTACACAGACCTACTCAAATTAATGAGTCTACTGTAGGTCATAATCAAAATGGATGGATGTGGATTTACATATGCAGTGCCATGGTTTTATGTGTACACCAATGTTAAACAAAACTGTTCACTTTACCAATAAACCTGGTCAGTATCCTTCATAATACTGTAATGTTGTCTCATTGACCTTGGGGTCTTTTGTTATTTGAGTCAGTCGGACACATTCCCACCGTCTGTTGTTAACTAAATATTGAGGGGGATATTGAGGCATTATTTAGTGTGTCCATTTACTGTTTTAGTGTGTGGTTCCACCTGTATATTTAAAGGATCGGTTCACAGAAAATGTACTTGCATTTTTGTACAATACAAAATCTCACACTTGTTAAATCTGGCTTAGTACTGTTTTTGATTTACATTCTTTATTGAATGGCATAGCATCAAGGAAAAACTTGGAATGGACCTGAAGCGCACTGTACATTTAATATAGGCTATTTTACAGGAGTTCAGAGGAATTGGAATCATTAATAAAGTTAGAATATGTATTATGTAAGTATCTAGTGCAGTTAGCTTCTATGCTGGCAACCACAGGAGTGGAACACAACACCCCATTATTGCAAATAATCAAGAGATTCCACTTCATTCAAAACAAACATCATATGAACTTGAAGCAACCCGCGCAGGAAGCAGAGGTAATAGATTATAGGTCGATGACACTAAATAGTTTTGAAAAGTACATTTTTTTCCAGTTGGGATCAATATATAACTTTTTCTAATCAGAACTTTTCAACTGGAATTTTAGCTTTGCCATTAACATGCAATCATATCTAAGAGTTTAGATAACAATGCTCTGTAAATGACACTCTTATGTCATGAGAATCGTTTTCATCACAGAACCTTAAAAATGCACACATCATACATTTGCATTAAGACTGAGTAGCTCCTGCTGATGTATAGGATTTTAAGCATAGTGTTGCTGTAAGACTTGAGAAATGACCATTTACATTCACGAGTGTCATCAACTTGGAAAGATTGTAGAAGTATCAGATTGCAGGGAAGATAGTAAACATTGACTGAATATACAACAGCATTACGAGGTGAGGCGAAAGTTTCATTAAATAGTCAAAATTGTTACATTTATGTTCCATATCTTTGTGCAAATTATAAAGCCCTTATATTTGACGGAATGAGGTAATTTCTTCCATTTCCTGCTAACACCTGTGACATGCTTTGTTGAGGTATCTGAGCAATGGGCCTAGAGGCTGCATCTTGCAACACATTCAAATTAATATCTGACTGTAGTATTTCAGGCCTCAGAATTCCTGAATGATGCGGAAGTGATTGTCAATAGATGCTGGCTCATCCTCAAAGTGCAATTTCTGAGAAAGCTGTGCGCCAAGCTCCTCGAGCGTATGTGTAAAGCGCTTGTGTTCGTTCCCTACCCAGGCCCGCATTGGATCACGTACCTCATAGGGTGTGACATGGGCATGCAGGGCTACTCCACTCCTCGCCAACTCTGCCAGTGCCCTTTTGTCTGTGACCCAAGTTTCACTGCCTCCTGGGTGACCCCCATCCAACCAGTACATGTCTGTCACACATTCCAAAAAGGGTGCAAGCTCTGGGTCTGTCTTTGCTGCTGGTAGTTCGTAGACCATCTGGTTGAGCACTACACAGCCCTTACTGAAGGCCACGATGGTGAGAGAGAAGCCAGGTGGAAAAGACGTGGCACTGCCCAGGGGGGGCAGAGGGTCTGGGAGGTTGGCAAGCTCCATGCCATGGCCAAGCAAGGCTCTCAGATGACGCAGACCGCCATAATCGGAGGAATGCTCAGGCGCCCCAAACAGATTGCTTTCCACAAAATTCTGGTAGCAGCTGAACTTGTGGAGGTACATTTGTGATGCCCGGATTATCCAGATATGGTGGCTGGGGAAACGGCGCCCCAAGATCAGGGCCACCCTCTCAAGGCTCCAGCTCTGCCATGGGGCTGCATCTGGCTGCAGGGCCATTTCCTGTTGAAAATTCTGAGGGGGGAGTCAGAAAAGGTATCAGGAAAAAAAGAGTGGAGGAGGAAATAAACAATATGAGGAAAAATACATTATAAATTTCCGCCTCAGACTAGTCCAACTACAACCTCCCTATTGGTCAAGATAAGAGTATCTCTCGTCTCTAATGCAATCTGTTTGCAATCGGTATGTCTTCTTCCATTCTGGTGAAAAAGTCAACTTAAAATATAAACACAACCAGCAACAGAATACGGCTATAGTTGAGAACATTTAATCAGTACAATTCTGCTGCCACTACTGTCTGTATGTTTATTAAAACGTGTTATTGCAGGTCAGGTCAAGGAACATAGGGCAGAGTAATTAGTGGTGGCAGGTCACTTTTGGCATAAACACCTGTTGTGTAAACAGCTCAGCTGATATTAGCTTACGAATTAAACAGATTTGCACACGACCTAACATTACTAGCAGATAAAATAGGGCGGGCATGTGTTCCGTATAAAACACATTTAGGTCATGATGACTTTTGTGAAGTAGTTGACGCCAGGGCGACAGCATTTGGCTAACAATTCATTAGCTAACAAGCGTTAGCAAGATACTAGCAATTCCAGCCAACATCACTCGTGTAACATACAGTACACTTGATTGAAATGGCTTTTCATAAAGACTGCAGTATTAAGTTCAACTCTAATACAGAAATAGAATTGTGCTTCTGTACAGTTTTCCATATTCTACTCAGCATAGTCACTAAGTGTTTGCGCTAACTGGTTTGTGAAATATTGTTAGCCTCCTAGCTAGCTAATGTTACGCATACAGTCAGCCACCAACAGGTCGATTACATATAAACGACCGTACTAGCACATAGCCACCTACGCTATATCCAGCTGGTACAAGAGACATTAGCTAGATGGCTTCTGAGAACTTTGCTAGTGACAAATAGGTAGATAGCAGCTAAGAATAATTTCCAACTCAAAACATTAGACATTAAAATAAAGGTCTGTTGTAATATGTAATCAGTTAAATCAACTGGATTATTAATTAGGAATGATTAACGTTAGGTAACGTCACTAAGAATAACTAAACAGTTTTAGATAACAGATGGCTACCAACAACCTATGCCATTATTTATTTTGGTTAACCAAGTGCACGGCACACTGTGAAGGAGGGGAATGTTGTGATGTTCCCCCTGCAACAGATATTTCGTGGTAAATGCTCTGACTAATGCATAGGAGATAATGCTTCATTTAAGTATTTGTTGCTTTTCATCAAGGGGCGATTACATGTAGCCAATGCTGCTACCTGCCCCAATCTTTGGACTCTGAAGTTGATAGTCTACTTGCTTTTCTCCTCGATCAAATGTATCTTTAGGTGTAACTGCAATAAAGCTCTACACCCGTCTACACCCCAGGAAATGAAGATAAGTAAATCCCATAAATGTGGGACTGGCGATTCAGTGTTTGGTTAATTATGGCAGGTTTGTTACTTCGAGGGTAGAGATGCTTTCGATAGCTATGCTGACCTGAATGTCCCCGGGAAAAAACACAATGTGTGCATTGCCACTCCCGGCCATCTCGGAGCTGCCGCACCGATGCACAGATCCAGTTGAAGGGCTATGCAGTAACAGATCATTCACCCGATGCTGCTCATATCCCGGGACGGCGGGCAGTCTGAGAAGCCGAGGCGGACTGTCCGGGCATACACCGACGGTGTTCCCTGGTAAACATAATCCTGGAGGGTCCGATGATCCTGCTGCAGCGCTCATCGCCTTTGCTACTGCAATTAATGTTAGTCCTGTGTTAACAGTACGGATGCTAAACATGAGCACTTGACCGCAACAGGATTAACGTTAAATGTGGACGTGATCAAAGCTGGCCAACGTTCTACGACACAATTATCCGTAATGCAAGACAATTATAAATACGTTTGCAAGCGATGATAGTCTCAATTTGTACGATTTCTATTAAAATGTTTTATTATTATCTGGTATTCTATAGTTCCACGAACAATCTTTGCACACATCACGCATATTTAGTATATTTATGTCAAGATATTTGTTATCCCTCCATTTTCTTGATTTCTGTTTTTTTTCCCCATACCACAGAGTGGCGCTGTCTAGCTACGAATGAAAATGCGCATGCTCAAACCACTGCCATACATTCGCTGATCTATATTACAAGTGGCATGGCTTCATAGTAAAACTTCAACATTGAATGTGTAAGACATATCAGCGCAAGAAGTTCGAAAAGTTGAATTCTTTGAACCCTGCAGCTTGTCTAAGCAGACCCGCCCACCGACCACATTGACTGAAATACTTTTATGAACAGCACGCATGTGACAACTTCAGGTCAGCGGATGATTTAAAAAGCAAGTATGTCATTCAGTAACATTTGTCAGATGTCGCATGACTAAGGCATAGCAATGGTTAATTGAAAAGTAATTGTTGCTTTTCCTTGAAGGGCGATTAAATGTAGCCTCTGCTGCTATCTCCCCCAATCTTTGGACTCTGAAGTTGCCAGTCTGTTTGTTTTTCTCAGTGATCATATTTGTTACGTGTAACTTTGCAAGAAAGCTTTTACACTCAAAACGTTTAGACCCCACGAAATAAAGTAAACAAAAAATATAACACCTCGCTTAGACATATAAAATATCTGTACAGCATTATGAATCTTGGATTGGTGACCCAGTGTTGGGTAAATCATGATGAGGACCTTCTTGACACAGGATGGCTTCCACGTTGGGAAAGCGCCTGGTAGCCTGTCTGCTCAACGTGTCTGAAGCCCGTAGAAAGGACCTGGTTGTAAAGATAGCCCAGGCAGCTATCACAAACAACAATGGTGAGTTTCAAACTGTACTGAAGAGCTGAACTGAATCTGTGCACAGCACTCTTGCCCTGTGTCCTATATTGTCCCTTTGTTTCCTATCAGGAGGTTGGCGAGTGGGGACTACAGTTCTCAACATCTTCAATGACTTTGACTACAACCGCTCAGTCATTACAATTGTCGCAAGCATTGACCACATCAGTGAGTGTTGAACTGTCTATGATACACTGAAAAATCAGAATACTCACAAGCCAATGGAAAAATGTAATAATGAGTATGTTGTCGTGTATACCATATGATCTCTTGAAGCACATGTCAGACAATGTATGATGTACAAGTTATTATGTTGTACTAGTTAATTTACTCCCTGTACCATGCACATTATTTTTCAGTGGACTAATGGAAAACTTGCAACCCTAGGGGAGGCTGTGTTGTCTGCATGTGAGCAGGCTTGTGGCCTTATCGATGTGAGCAGCCACTCCGGGGCTCACCCCTGCATGGGTGCAGTTGATCTAGTGCCACTGTACCCCCTTGGAGAGGAGGTGGGCTTGGAAGACTGCGCCAAAGAAGCCAGAGGTGATATATATTTCATTAGGAGTAGACGTTAGACTATACCGTACCATGTATTACGCGTTTGTGCAGAATGAAAACTACAGCTGACTTGGATGACATCTGGATGGCATGGGCACAAAATAAATAAATCTGGCTTCATTGTTTAAGCATACAAATGTTTTACTTTAATCACTATGTAAAGCCCTGGCCTCTGAGTTGACCCAGCAAGTGGTTGGGACCAGCACATTCTTTTTTGGCTGGGCTGATATGCCCCAGAAGCGGAGTCTGGCCCAGCGAAGGAAGGAGATGGGCTGGTTTAAAAAGCATCCAGACACGTCAATCATCCAACCAGATGTCGGACCATCACCTCAGAAACGATACGGCCTCACAGGTTACCTCATGGATTTCCTTTAATGCTTCAGTGGGATTAGAGGATTAGACTAGTGTCCTTTTTATAAAAGTATTCTTTGTAACACAAGGTCCTTCGATTAGCGAGAAGCTCTTAATGTAGAAGCATATAATGCATTTAGCAAGAACTGGGTCAAGTGTTATCAGAGTTTTGTTTGTAGTGTTGATAACATTTGAGATAAGGCTGCTCAATATCAATTTGTGAATTCACTGTTTACAGGTGTTGGGGCTAGTCCCTACGTGATGAACTGTAACGTGACCATTGGCACTGAGGACCTGGCCCTGGGCCGCCGCGTGGCAGCTGCTCTCCGGGAGTCCAACCCCAGTGGGATCCCAGGTGTGCAGGTCCTCGCCTTGCCCCACGAGGGGGCTGTGGAGATTGCCTGCAACGTGGAGAGTGTTCAGGGTGTGCCCCCCTCTTGCTCTGGATCGGGCGGAGGAGACCTCTGGCCCTCTTTCAACATCGGGGGCCAGGTTTACTGCCACGCACCCCCTTCGCTCATCACGGCGCGGGTGGCAGAGTTGGCAGGGCGCGATGGCGTGGCCACAAAGGGGACTGCCCTGGTGGGCTTCACCCCACGTGAGTGCCGCGGCCTGGCAGAACGGGCTTTGTCTCTCGGGATTGGTGAATTCTGGAAGGAACAGAGAAAACTGCACATGTGATGAGTAATAGGGGTCTCCATCTTTGCAAGGCCAAAATGGATTGTTTAGACTCGGTTTACTGGAATGACCAAAATCGAATTACTCATCAAGTGGGCAAAGCTCAAACAAAGGCAAAAGACAAAATAAAACGAGTTTCATGTAGAATAATACACCGTGTTTACAAGTTAATCAATCATCAGTATTCATTTTTATCTGTGTTTTTATCTCTCACTTTTAAATGAGCCTTAGCGTCAGACCTGCGAATTAAATGTCATTATCCAAATACTTTTACACCTATGGTAAACATCGGCTTCTTTGAAGCCAGGGAAGCATGCCAGTCCACATGCAACAAAGGGTGTGTGTTTTATGATCTTATTTTCTGGCACAGATGTTGTAATGCTAATGAGAGGCTATTCACTTTACCATGATTGCGGGAGAGCAGAATACTGCAGGTGACTGACCTGAACAGTTCTGGTTTGGGTCCAAGCATAATAAGTGTGATCTTAACTATTGTTTGTCTGGGCTGTTACTCTGATCATGATATTCCCAAGAATATTTGTTCTGGAACAGTGTTCTTCCAAAAAAATGTTTTATTACTGTTAGTAGTAATGAATGCACTGTTTCAATAATAATTCAATAAACATGAAGGTTACCATCATTAAGCTTGGTGGATTTGAAACGTAAACCAATGTGCTTGTGTCATTCCACTTCATGATGTACACCACAGTGACATCACCATGTTAAGGACACTAAAGAAGGATATCTGGTTGGTCATGTTACAAGAATCTGATCGATTAATCCAGTATTTACATGATCAAATGTGTTATCCTGATGAGAGTATGGCATGTATAGATAGATAGATGGATACTTTATTAATCCCGAGGGAAATTTAGGTATGCAGCCATTTTGCCAATCAAAACAGGAGGGGGTCAGTAGATTTCAACGTGTAGGAACTGGTGGACACACATGTGGATTGTACGTGTAAATGTTTGGATATTGTTTAAAGATACAAATTGGAATTTTAATTCTAAACATTTTTAGTTGGGCAATTCATGGACCGTTCTCTACTAGGGAGCCTTATTGTCAAACTGACAGAACACTAGGATTCAAAGACAAAATGCTGTCCATCTCTATTTTTCAAAGGTTTTGAGAGATGGTTAGAGAGAAAAGCACAGTAGCACCGTGTGGGAATAATGTTGTGTGTGAGGCAGTGCTTATGACATGGTATTGTGCAATCTTTGCAGTCTTGTTTGTCCTCTTTATTTACATTGGCTGTTTTCTCAGGATGAAAGAGTGAAATCTTCTTCAGGTCAAGTGCATGGAATGATCAGAGCCTATCTAAGAATTGCTTTTTTACCTAGACATTATGACCCTCATAAGACTTTCAGTTGTTTTTGTATGACATCTCAGTATGCCCATTGCCATTATTGAACACACATCTTTGGGTGGGCATGACTACATGCAACCACAAAAAGAACACACGGACTGCTGCCGACCAGGGTATGTGTCACACTAAGATGACACTGCTTTGTGGCACTTTACAGTAGTATAATACATGGCTAAAATACATTCATATATATACCTCTGAATGGGCTGGGAATTAAGTTGATTTTTTTATATGAAAGAAAATGCACACACAAAACACCATGGAGTTATCCTTCCCCCACAACACTCTTTGTTCTTTCTGACCAAATCTTTATTCTACTTAAATAAGCCTACGTGTTAAAAACCAAAACTATCACCTCTGCTTTCACAGTCACTCCTACTTTTTTTAAATGTGTCCTTTGGCCAAAGGGAGCCCCCTTTGATGACCTTTTCTCAACATTGGCAAGTCATTGCTTTATCACAAGTCAGTAATGCCCCCTTTATAACTTAAGAAAGTGCATCAAGTGTTCAAGTAGGGTGTAAGAATTTCATTCAACACTTTAAGGGAAAGGGCAAACATCGGTGGGCATAAAACTGGCACTGAATTGGTCAAACACACTTGGTGAATGGGTGTGGTTGGTTAACTGTTAAAAGAGTTCAGTTCCAGGAACAGGCAACTTATATGAACAAGTCAACACCATGATTTGGCCTTCTCAGTGCAGTGCTTCAACTGATGAAACAGGAATGTGGCACAACTAGTGAGGACTATCTGGCACAAGACAACTGAGGACAAAATGGACTAGTCATTTCAAAGTGGCAGTAACGTGATGTGTTCCGAGACTCGGATCTGAGTCGAGCCTGAAAGTGAGAGAAGTCGTGCGGGGAGGGGAAGAGTGTGGATGAGGGGTGTGTGCGCAATAGTGATTGTCGCTGTTGCTCCTCATCTCTTCGAAGCTCGTCGAGGGTCCCGGCCATTGCTGATGGTCACAGAGGGCTTGGGAGGAGCAGGGGGACCTTCTATGGTCACCGAGGGAGGCCCGTTGCCAGGAGGCCGGCCGTTGGCTCGGCCCAGCCCACCAAAAGCAGGATCACGAGGCACAGTCACAGCAGCATTATTATTAGAGTAGGTCCGCATCGAACCGTTTCCTGTGGGACGAGATGCACAGTGGTGGATCATGAATGGAACAAGCTTATGGGGTTTGACTTTTCCACAACTGTACCCATGCCTCTTTGCCTACTGTAACGCTGTCTACAAATTGCTCAGGGGTGAATATATGGCTCCCAGATCATCCTCTACTCACCTGTTTGATTGGGTGTACCTGAATTCTGATTAGGTGGAGAGTTTCCCCTCTGCTCCCCTTTACCCTGTTTAGAAACAGTGAAGTTGCCATCACTGACAGGGCATACAGCATAGAGGAAACATCTGGAAATGTCATTTTGAAAGGATGGCCTATGCCAGTTGGGTCCAACTTTATGTGAGAATACAGATTAATACCTGAATGCACAGACACCTGTAAAATACTGAATAATTATGTAAAAAAGTGTTACATACCGTCTTATTTTGCATATTAGTTTGGACTAGCAGGTCTGGATTTGGCTCACTGAAGTTAGGCACCTCTGAGTATACCATGCAAAACCTGCACGTCAAAGATTGATTGGATATCAGGTTTATGGAATCAAAGATCAGAATGTACACCGTGGGCCTCTGTATTAGCAATGATTTCACTACACCAGCACATCAGTTTCAACACAATGATGGCATGTCATACCTGTACTAGTGGCATTCAACATACATCCTCAACTTCACTTAATGAAGCCCACTTGACTGATACAAGAGACCTGTTGGTCACCTACACTTTAATTGTAGTGAAGTGCTTCTTTTGATGGTGGTCAAAAGACCTGTATATGAAGGCAACCACTTACTCTCCAATCTTCTGTAGATCTCCACCTCTTCCAGTGTATAGGGTTAAGCATCCCTTCCAAATTGAGGCATAGCTGAACACAAAATATAAATCAAGTCAATATAGTTCTTGAATGAGTGTGCCGATTTTCAGTACATTGTTCTTGAAAATCAAATATTTATAACGACTGCCCAACACATAGTTCATAGTTAATTAACGGACATGTGAGCAGACTATTAAAAAGTTAAATAACTCGTGATGTGAAGAGAAAGACACACACACGACACAACCACTCAGGTTGAAGATGACGACACTAACCCTCGTGTAAGGCGAATTATGTCTCCTGGTTGAATAAGGCTGCCCAGTTCATCCCACACAGAAATAGCAATGCTGCCACTCTTGTCTGCCACCTTGCAAGAGCGCACCTCGTGTCCATCTTTTGTCTTGGTGACACGTCCTATTAAATCAACGCAGTATAAATCAGTCCAACCGATTCATAAGTACATTTCAATAGCAACACTTATATAGTAAGTTAGCGATAAAACCACAAACTCTACATTCAAAGATAATTCTAAATGCATAATTTAAAAAACGGCTAGGCAATTAGAAGACATAAAGCAGCCCTTTAACTGTGGCACTACACTGCCCCCTTTAAGAAAAAAAGAAACGTGTAAATTTGTCATGAGGGACACGCTACATGATTAACTTACCTATCTCCAAAACAATAAAGACGATGTTTAAATTTTTCGATCCAGGCTTAACATCTTTTATCAGTAACGCACCTTCGTTAGATATAGTCGACATTTTCAATTTAATTAGGGAAAAGCTAGCGTTACTAGCTGTCTGTATGGCCGACTTTGTGAAACAAAAAGCAGCATTCAATAGCTATAGCAAACTTGCTAGCTACAGCACGAGTCGGTGAACAAAGTACTGGGAGCAATTGAATAAACTATGACTGGTTGTCACGCAGAAACCAATCTATATGCTGGTGTGCAGAATTTTCCCAGTGCCGTCTTGGCTAAAGTGAACCACTTTGGCAGTCTTTCTCAGTTAGCCTATCTAATGCAAGTTGAGGGGAAACTGACTACACCGGCAACGTTTGCTAAGTTACATCAAGTGTACTTTCGCTTCCCTTGTACGGTTATTAACGCTAACTAACTATTTTAACCTTGCTTGCCATCGCAAGCTCCATAGCTATACTCGGAGGCATGTCGCACCTAAGGTTAGAAGTAACAAATACTACGATGTTGCCCTGTCAGTGGTTTAAAACTATACGGGTAACCCTCTCTGGTCTTGCTAACCTGGCTAGCTTTAGGTTGCTAGTATTTTTCCCCCCGACACTTTTGTATCCTTCGCTGCGTCTTAGCAAGCTAGCTAGCGCTGATTTGGTCAGGGAGCTTCCCTAGCCTACCATCAACAGTATAAAGCTCGTGTGGGTTATCAAAAAGACTACTCCACAGCAATCGTGTTTTATGTTTCCGTTAGTTAAATGATTAGAGGAATGTTTAATATAAAACCTGCTCTAAAAAATATTTAATTTATTTAAAAACAACGACGAAGACGACTAGAAATCATAGTGCGTCTTTGTGACGAATCTAAGTTTGATCATGGTACGCCATAAATGTAGAAGGCGTTTGTGGAATGCCAATTGTTATTCCTATCGTATAAACTCGTTTTTTAAAAGTCCCTCGACATGTGAGGCGTCTCTATACCATGTTCTTGGCTATTTCTATTATCTTGAAAATCTACAACTATCACAGACTCTCCTGTTCCCTGTCACAATGCCCCGAACAACGCCAACGCGAAGTATGCGTGTTGTTCCATTTTTAAACGGAACAGACTAGTCCATTTCCTCGCATACAAAAGGGGGGGCGTGGGAACACCTTTAAATTAAAAAAAATATCTTCTCACAAATTGTATGGTGTACTTTCAAACAACATACAACGACGATAATGTTATACTTTTAAAAAAATTGGTGTGTTCATTATTTCTGTCTTTACACGATAAAGCAAAACATGTACATAGGGTAGATTTTGAAAATGCACCTTATGGTATTTACAGTGATCAAATTACAATAACATCAGCATCTGATTGGATACCAAGAAGAATGTGTCTGGATGGAAAAGCGATATCTGACCCCTTTCCATAAAATCATTGCCGATGTTGTATAATATAGTTGGAGCATAATTATAATAATATTTTCACGGTACAATGAGAAAGTAGTTTGTTGTTGAAACAAATACGATAGTAAGGCATGTCAAAACTCAAGAGACGTCGTAATTTACGGAGAACTGTAGACTTATTTTAACTCCAAATGACAGCGTCGCACTTCACCACAGATCACTTTCCCCTTTATTTTTAGTGGACTGTACACAGCATTCACTAGGCCTATTTGTCATTAACACCACGACCATAAAATGGCAAACCTTCCCGAGCAACGCCATATTAATCCTGTAGTGATAGAAGTTAACTGGAATGAAACACGATTAACAGGACGTTACGCTAGCATTTGATCATTGAGTTTGAAGTATGTTTCCATTCTTTGAGTGTCTCAAGGTTGTAGCAATACAGACGATCGAAAAGATTAACACGTCACGAACAGGATTCGAACCTGTGCGGGGAAACCCCATTGGATTTCGAGTCCAACGCCTTAACCTCTCGGCCACCGTGACTATGCATTCTTCTCTGTAGCCGGTAGATTCAAATATATAAAAATATCTAAAATCGAATTCTGAATCTCAATTTAGTATAACACGTCTCGTTGGAAAAAAAAGTCAAAGAAGGCCTTGACATGTATCATCACGATAGTAAACTATGGCACAGGTAGCAAATAGCAATTACCTAGGTAGCTTGCGCTGAACAACACAGTTTTATTTTAGTAAGCTAACGTAACCCTGACAGAAAATAACACAGGTTTTGTATGCTCAAGGTCAAAGTTTTCTAAAAAAGACTTTCGTTGGAGTCCGTAAATAAAACATCCATAAAACGGTTTAACCTACTTGAAAGGTGACAGCTGATATGACACATGTTGTGTTCGCCTTGCAGCACTTACCGCTGTAGTGGAAAGGTAGAACATATTTAGTTCGCCATCATATTTATGTAGGGTTCGTCTCCGTTCCAATCCGTGCAAGTGTTACAACGAGGCTGAAATTGATTTTCATGCCACTAGGGGGAGACACTGGATTACTCAACTGTCGGGAAGATTTAGATTTAGATTCAACTTTATTGTCATTGCACAGAGTACAGGTACTGAGGCAACGAAATGCAGTTAGCATCTAACCAGATGACAAATTGACAAATTGAAGTTTTTTATCTTGGAATCATGATTTTAATTATTTATAAGGCTCTCGACCCATGTAGCAAATGAGCTACTCTGAATGATACATCCATGCGACATAGTTCTGCATTTGTCAAGTAAATGAAATTCACCAAAGCCTGGCATGGAAGCCCATTTCAGCAAATAAAATGCCTATAAGGCCTTATAAGTCTATTTATCTCAGAATTGTATCTTAATGCCATAATTTTGACTTATGTATAGGCCTAGTTACGTCAAATTGGACTTTTCACCATGTTTTTTTTTTTTGCCGACTCAAAATGTGCTTACTGGAGAATCAAATCCGCAACATCTCTAGGGTGACCAGATGCAAACAGACCAGATGTGGGACGAGTTTGTGTGGGACAATGTTACCAATGCGGAGAGGTAACTTAAAACTTTCATATAATGTCTATCTAACTGATTAAGAAACATTTGTTGGCCTGTGAACACTTACATTGTCCAATAGTCGAATCCACAGCACAACAGTTGGGCCATAAAATATACAGGCTAGCTTCTGCTATATTAAATATATGCATAGTGCTGTTCGTCATCTCAAAGGCACACGAAGTTTGCAACGTCTTTATTTATAGACATTCAACATGCACTGGTTATTACAGGCCCATCAAAGGCAACTGTCTTTAAGTAAAGCACGTGTCCGTGATGTCGCCAGGTAGCTTTACTTGCAAAGTTTGTTTTTGTGACGAAGCAGAGGAGTTCACCGGCCCCACGTCTGCACAATTTCACTGCCGGCATTCACAGCCTGATGACCCCCTGATCATCTCTCTTCTAAGCCATGTAATCGTAGCAAGGCTTTTAGAAAAGCTTGGCTATATGTTGCATTACGAGCCAGGTTGCTGCTTTTGACGTAGCGCTATAATATAGAGTAGAAACTAAAGGGGCTTTTATACTCGGTTTTAACGTAGAAACGTACGCACGTAAGATACATAAGCGCTGTTTTAAGCCCCTTGCGCAGTTACATAAGACGTAAGTGCGTCCGCCAAAATTTTTAACTATCCAACAAAATCCTCCTAGGGCTCACGTACCCCGCAAGACTGTGATTGGCTGCTAACCGCATCCTTTCAGGAGTCTCACATTTCCGGTTTTCATAGCATAGTATCGCCATTTTTAAAGGCCAAGGCAAGACTACAATATTTTTGAATCATGAATAACCTGCATGAATAACCTGCAACAGCATAAGCGGCTAGTGTGGCGGGCTGGTAGAAGAATGCATCCAACGTATTTTAATTTCTGACAATTAAAAAACAAATTACCAATGAAAATGCGGGACGTTATCTCAATATGCGGGATGTGGGACAAAGAGTCAAAATGCTGTGCGGTACAATTGAAAGCGGGACATCTGGTCACCCTACACATCTCTAGTGCTAGTTGTTTTAATATATCACTTTCTGTTCGATATGTGCTAAGCTGTCTCTTTGGAGCACTCCCCCGATGGCTAACACGAACAATAACTACTAATTTATACAACACCCAAATTAAAATGTTGAGCAGAGCTTTGTCCTATCACCTTGTTTGAAGGTAGTGTACAATCTAACGTCAGCTGCGATAGCTTACAAACAATTGAGATTGTATGTCTGTTTTGACAATATGTTACCATAGCCTACTTATTAATGTGGCGGGGGATTTAACTTCTTTCTTTGATCTGAGAATGAGGGCGTATGGAATCCTGTGATTCACATCACTTCCCGGCCCCCTTTTACTGCTGGGCAATTGTATTTGACCATGTTGAGAAAATGGTGGACCCATATGACCATGCATATTGGCAAAACATTTTGAAATAAGCATCAAGGCTATAATGCTGTTACAAGTTCTTTATTTAAATTCTGCTATGGCTATCAGAAAAGACCAGCAGGTTAACCATAAATCCTATACATTGACATAGCATATCACAGTTAATGTGAATATGAGTTGTTTTGCCAGAAAGAAGGAGGCTTTGGCATCAGTGAATACAAAACTTTCTGTGAATTGTTACCAAGGATATTGAGAGTATTTCTTACAAATGGAAACGTTTTCAACATTTTGTATCTAATATAGCCATGGGTAATGTGATGTCTACTCTGGTCAAATTCATATACCTGCCCTTTTGGAACACATAAAGGACATACCTAATCCCTTTTTACATTTCAGCCAAGAGCATTTACAGAAAAAAAAAAGACTTATTCGTGACAAATGTCCAATAACAAGAATGCAAAACCCACTCAATTTGTACTATATTCTAATAGGCACAAACTCCCCTAAAGGTATATATATATATTTCTCATATTTGTTTCACTCTCCTCTTCAAAAACAAAAAAAAAACAATCCCATTGAATGTCTCCTTAACCTGTCCCCCAATGGTGAAACACACCCCTCATCATGGACACAAAAGCCTCATTCCAGTCATGTTTAGAATACGGCAATAGTATTGTACAGTTTCAGTGTTGGCCTACAGCCATATCCGCATTAAGTTCATGCCATTCATAGCGTATTTGACAAAATATGTAAAAAAAAAATATGCAGACAATGTAAAATTGAGCGTTAGAAATTTCAGTTCAACACCACACTTTACTCTGTCCTTCGTTGATCTTCAAACTCTGGAAGAAGCTGATCCCTCTGTGGTTCAAGGCTCGTTGTGTCTACTGGTAAGATTTATGAATTGGGATTTCACAGTTTTTAAGGGGAGAACTAAGGCAACATGCATACATCTTGAATTTGAAGTCTCATGAGAATGAATTGCACAAAAGACATGTCAAGATGGCATGAACAATTTGAATAACATCGAACATTGTGTTTTTAGTGTCTGGCTGCAAGTTATCCAGCACATCGGCCAAATGCATATATCCATGCACATACACACAGTACACCAGTCGTATCTGTGACCCCGCCCCACACACACACACAATTCTCTTCCATTTCCACCTCATCTCACTCTCTCTCGCTCTGGTTAATTTGCCATTCAGGAGAACAGCCCAGGGGCAGCACACCTGTGGGCCGAGAGGGGCTTCCATACCCAACCTCTCGGTGGAAACTATGCTATCAATCCCGCCATCCTCGACAGCCTTCGCCCCCTTCTCCTCCTGCTCCTCCTGCTCCTCCTCCACCACCCTCTCGGGGTGGAAACATGGACTGGTGCCAAGCAATCAGTCAAGAAGAAGAATGCTCCTCTTTGGTTCTCTCCCAGTGTCTTCTGTGTGTGTGTGTGTGTGTGTGTGTGTGTGTGTGTGTGTGTGTGTGTGTGTGTACCCGTCCACGGAGGGCCCAGATAGTTCATTCAGACATCGGTGCTAAGAAAACAGGTGTCGCTGAGGACTGTGTCATTGCTGGTGACACATAAGGATGTGACTTCACATGGTGCATAGAGTTGGGAAAAATAATCTTCTCAGAGAGCAGCTTGCTGACAAGTTGGGACATTCTCCATTATGGCTTGACTGAAATTCCAAAAATGTGTCCAGAGGCCTTTTACTCAGTTACTCAGCAAATGTGTAGACCTCTGCAAAATGTCAGCTTAACACCATTTTAACCTCCTCTTAACTACTGTGTCCATGTGTACAGCAAGTGCTTAAATGTGTGTGTAAATATGAGGGTTTATACTCTGACTGTATAACTGTGTGTGTGTGTGTGTTGGGAGAATAGTAAATATGTCCATAGACCATCACGGTTTGTGGGTGTGCACCCACATGATTAAGGAAGCTGTAATTGGTGCATTGTTGGCGGAATGGCTGGTTACCGTAGAGACCTCTGGCAACTTTGCTTTCCTCTTAGTAAGGGTGTAAACATGTCTCCCACAGTAGCAAAAAAAAGAAGAAAAAAAAAGATCCCATCTATCTACAAGCACTTTCTGTGAGTGCAGACCTTTCATTTATGTGTAGTTGTACTTTTGTATGGACTGTACCATCTGTATTTTCAAGGGGAAAGGGAATGCAATTCTATCTGTGTGTGATCTCAAAGTCAGGAGCCCTTTGATCAGTGATTCTAATCTCAGAGAGGGGACCGAGATGTGTCCCTGTTGTTTTGTTTGTTTCTGATGAGTGCTTTTTTTTTCAAGTCCTTCCTGAGGGTGGGGGATGGGCAATGAAGACTCCAACAGCATTCTGAATAACCCACCTCAACATTACTGGGCAGAGGCAAACAAGTCTGTTGTATCTGGTACAAAAGAAAGAGAAGAGATTTTTTCTTGTTGCTGTTGTTGAAGTGTTATTTGTTGCTTATGGTTGAAGCAGGAAGAGGTGAATGTTACTGGATATCCATGGGACATGACGACAGCTAATTTATTGCTTTATATAAATTCTTTTCCCATGTCAGAGTGAGTAAAGTGTATTTAGACTAACCTAGTGGGGAAAGCAGTGTAGAGGGTTAACCCTAAGACTAGGGACATATTTAAGATGCTTGTTCTACGGCCACTGCTGTGTTCACAGGGCTTGTGGCCGATGCCACCGGGCTCACTCTCTCCTCCTCTTCGTCATTGTCATCATCATTGTCATCATCATCATCATCATCCTCATCTTTGTGATCTGACAAAACCTCTTCCTCGGCCAGTGTTGCGGTGGCCACGGTGACCTCAGCGACCTCAGCAACCTCAGCGTCGACCTCTCCGCTGGCGGACAGCCCACCCTCCACACTGCCAGTGGTGGAGGCGCTCAGGAGGGGCGGCTCCTTCTCGTCGAGGTGGTGCACCTCCGCCAGGGGCAGCTCCCCGTCTGGTCCCCCCAGCGACGGCACATCCACGTGGGCCCCTTCGCGCACCTTCTTGACATTGAAGGTCATAGGCGTGACATGGAACGAGGAGCTCTTGGCGGTGGGGCTCTTGGGGTGGTTGGGTGTGAAGCTCTTCCTGATCTTCTCGCGACGCTCGGGTGGCACGATCTTGTTCATCTTCTTCTCGATGCTGTGGCGCGAGAAGGCCTTCTTCAGGCTGTCCACCTTCTTCAGGCTGGAGCGCTTCAGCTTCTCGGCCCGCGAGCGCTCCTGACGCTCAGAGCCGAGGGACGGCAGGCCGTCGTCCTCCTCCTCGTCCAGGGGCAGCTCGCCCCTGACCTCGCTGCGGGGGCTGGAAAGGCTGGTTCCGGCCACCACCGCCTCCGCCTCGTCCTCGTCAGAAGTGAGGCTGATGGTCTGCAGGCCCTCCTCGTGAGAGCCGTTGCAGTCGGTCGGGGAGGAAAGGTGTGCCTCCCCGACCTCGTGGAGAGAAGCGGAGGTGGATGCTGGGTCCTTCATGAGGAGCGTGGAGGGGATCTCATTGTCCTCCTGCAACACATGAGAGAAAATATAAAGAGGTTGTGATGGAATGGGATGAGAGAATGTGAAGAGGGTGGGATAGGATGATGAGAGAAAGTGCTTCTTCCTTCACTTCCACATTCAATGATGAAGCATGTCAATGCAGTCTATAGTTCATGTGTATGTGTCTGAATAGCATTGGCAACTCTCTAAATTTGGCCATTGTACATTTGACATTTCCAAATACTGGTCAATTACAGGCTACAAACTGTGAACTTTCAACTGTGAACAAATGTCTTCATTATTGTTACATCCACTTGTGTTTTGTGCTGAGAAGTGGGTTAGACAGTTATCTGTGAGATTTAAAGATGAGATTATAAGGTTACATTGTTGCACTGGCAAACCGCACCATTACAGCAAGGGGGGACTTGCCTTGTCTGGTGTCAACAAAACAGGTGGTTCTGACACGTTCACAAATGTTCTGTTGTTATTTATTTGAAATGTTACCTGGTGAAATTAATTCATGGTATGCTATCTAAGAATGTTACAAACCTTAAAAATCTCATTTTTACACGCATAACTGAGTGTGCAGCTGTGCCGTTGCACAACCAACTGGTCATTTCACTGTGAACACTAGAGTTACGTTTGAGATAAAGGCTATGTTCAGCATAGAAGAACATTTGTTCTGGTCAGATTACCGTAACAAAAAATTGCAGGGCAAGCACGTACACACGCACATGTGTGTACTGCATGCACACAGGCACAGGCACACGCACAAACACACACACACACACACACACACAATCTGTTTCCATTTAACACATCTACTTGTGTCCAAATAACCATTGAGATTCAGATGGATAATGTTATTGCCAAAGGGAAGAATATCCTAAAGAATGTTTGCTATTCTGACAATGTTCTCCCTTCTCCTTTCTGCCTCTCTCTCTCTTTCACTCTTTCATTCCATCAGCGATTTCACAGTCTACTTATCAGTTTCATATTCTTATCATTTTCTTCACCAAATTCAATTTCAGCTAATTTCTATCTCGCTAACAAGCTTGTTAATAATACTTTTAACTGTTCCTTGCCTCAGTCGTTCCTGCTAGCTTTGTTACAACTCCCTGCCTCCAACCCCCCCATCCCCCACCCAACAAACAAACATTTCCTGCTTGTTTTATACTCTACAGAACAGAGCATGTTTTTCACTTCTGTCTACAACTAACCATCTCTCTTCCTTTCACACACACTCACACAAAACCCTTGGTGATCTACTGCGGTTTAGCGTGTAAGGGAGCGCTGGTATGCTTCATGTTTAGTACTACAGTCTTGCATAAGCCCAGTGGGGAGGACAAAAGGTTCCAGCTCCATGGGTTTCATCCTGACATGCCTGAGGGAGGCAATGGCCTTCTGGTGTTCAGAGCACAGGGGCATGGTGGAATTATATGTGTTCCAAAGAACAAACTAAAAAATCACCCCAAGTAATCACCATCTCTCGAATACCTGCATTAATACCAGCAATCATCTTGTAAATGTCACCTGCAAATAGTAATTGCTAAGTCTCAAAGTTTTGGCTTGTATCAAAAATGTCTAAAAGTACGTTGTTGGGCGTTTCCATGAACACACAGTTCTCATTATAGTATGTCATTAACAGCCAGGGCCTAATACAAACTGTCACACCATTCTCTCTTCTATTTTACACACTTGTCTCTGGAACAGAGATAAGATTCTATTTGTATTTGCCGTTTACATGATATTTTATCGCTACATTGATTTGACCTGAAAAGTTCTTTGTAAAGTGACTATGGCTGAAGACGTTTGGAAGTGATTTTGAGTAAATCTGTGAGTGGAGGAATGCAGTTTACAAAAACAGTCATTGACTATGACGTTATGCACTCATCCTTGCTATGTGGGACAGAAAATTGTAGTACTGTGATTGCAGTATGCCACTCGCTGCATAAACAGAGGGTTGATGCATCCACAGGCTGTCATTTGGACGTAGCTAAAGACTGGACTAGCCTGCACAACAGGAAAGACTAAACATTTCCAAGGCAGTCACTGAACAGCTTCACAACAGCTAAACATGCCTTAACTGGAAAGAACACACAACCAGCCCACCAGTCTTAAGCCATTAACGAAAGAAAACCAACCCCACCAATCATATGCCAACAGAAGAGGTAACACTTGTCTTTCTCAGATCTGTCAAAGCTGTTGATCATAAAGGCAGCTGTAGTCTTTGTTCTGTTAGCTAGGCATCTTGAAAAAGGAGAAATACACATACCACACAGATATCTTCATTTGTTCAATTAGAACATGTGGTTGGATGATGGAATGATAACCTTTCCATGGTTCTATCCTCAAACATCCACAAGAACCCAATCTACATAATGTTGTTACTGTAAAAAAAACTCCAATGTGGAGTATGCTTGGTTAAACTTCCTCTTCGAGATATTGCATCATCTCTAGATTCATTCAAAGTGACAGAACAGCTTGTGAAATTCTTGAGATCTTTGACACGAAACAACACAGGCTTGTGGCTAAATTCTCAATGGCATATTTCATGTGAAAATGACAATGAACAATGCCAACTTCAGTTAGACACGCATACAGGCACGCCCAAACAGATCACAACACATCATTCCGGTCCCATGCTGTTATATTATATTGTTAGGTTAGAGCCAAGTTTGAGGATGATATGACACCATCTCTTCACCTGCATGCACCATATGGTCAATCCCTGAAGAATCTAACTACTACCAACTAAAACAACTTCTGGCCTATTTTTACAAATAAACCTTGAATATGATCAATGTCTGAGGTATGAAGTTTCATGGTATCACTCACATGATAAAGAGCACAAAAATGAGACACCCACTAAAGAGAGGTATCGTGGCATACAGTTTAAACAGAGGGAGACGGTGCTTTGATTGGTGAAGCCAGAATGACTGACTGAAATGTTCTGTGTTGTCCTCTGCCAATGACAGATCATATCACCACGTGTACTACCATCATTCCACACTATCTGATTCTCTTCTAACTTCCAAAACTGAGATAAAGCTAAAAGATGGTAGAGAGGGGAAGGGGTGGAGAATCAGATCAAAAGAGTTACAGAAAGAAAGAGAGCGGGAGAGAGAGAGAGAGAGAATGCACGAGTGGTGTGACTTCATGCCGATGGTCAGAATGCTGTGAAATT